>NC_041384.1:161203080-161222466 GCF_002162155.2 Triticum dicoccoides | reverse complement strand
GTGGCACCAACCGTGACCAATCCCCCCTTTAGTCCCGGTTGGTGCCACCAACCGGGACCAAAGGCCTTGTGCTGCTGCGGCGTCGGAAGTTTAGTCCCACCTCGCTAGTTGAGAGGGGTGCGCAGTGGTTTATAAGCCCCACTGCTGCACCCCTCTCGAGCTTCTCTCCATTGCAGGCTTACGGGCCTAATTGTCACTGCTATGCCTGTGGGCCTACTGGGCCTCATGCGGGCCTGAATCCTGGCCATTGGATGGGTTTCTAGTCGTATTCAGGTCGTGGGGGCCCAGTAGGTGGCACTTTTTTTTGTTACTTTATTTATTTTATTTTCTTTTGTTTTTTGCTTTATTTTTTAATTCTTTATGCTTTTAGTTTTAGAAAAATATAAACTTTTTGTTAATGCCATTAGTTTTCAAATTTGAAAACACTTTTTTTTTGTTGCTTTATTTATTTTATTTTGTTTCTACTTACAACAAAATACTTATTGTTGCTATTTTTTCCAGTTTTTTTGTTTTGTTTTCTGCATTATTTTTTTTTTGTTTTTTGCTTTATTTTTTATTCTTTTTTACTTTTAGTTTTAGAAAAATTATAAACTTTCTGTTAGTGCCATTAGTTTTCAAATTTGAAAACACTTTTTTAGTTTTTTGTTTTCTTTGTTGCTTTATTTATTTTATTTTGTGATTAATTTTACTATAAAAATAGTTTTTTCCTGTTTTTTTATTTGTTTTTTGCATTATTTATTTTGTTTTGTTTTTTGCTTTAATTTTTAGTTCTGTTTGCTTTTAGGTTAGCAAAATTATAAACTTTCTGTTAGTGCCATTAGTTTTAGAAAAATTATAAACTTTCTGTTAGTGCCATTAGTTTTCAAATTTGAATAGTTAAAATTTGAATTCTTTGAAATTTGTGTGAATCACAAGTTTGTGATTAACTTACATAAAAAATGAGAATAGATGCGCTTATAGAGAAAATTCAACCTAAATTCATAATAAACTTCTATGAATTTTAGAGAAATTCACTCTGAATTTAGGTTAAACATTTCTCTATTAGGGCATCTATTTTCACTTTGAGAGGAGATCAACAAGGCAGAGAGGGAAGGGCTTATAAACTGGTGTGAGCCCCCTTCGGTTGGCGAGGTGGGACTAAACTCTGCCCGCAACGAGGACCAACCCTTTAGTCCCGGTTTGTGGCACAAACCGGGACTAATGGTCATGGGCCAGGGGCGAGGAGCAAAATTATAAACTTTCTGTTAGTGCCATTAGTTTTAGAAAAATTATAAACTTTCTGTTAGTGCCATTAGTTTTCAAATTTGAATAGTTAAAATTTGAATTCTTTGAAATTTGTTTGAATCACAAGTTTGTGATTAACTTTACTTTTTCCAGTTTTTTTGTTTTTTGCATTATTTATTTTCTTTTGTTTTTTGCATTTTTTAATTCTTTTTGCTTTTAGGTCAGCAAAATTATAAACTTTCTGTTAGTGCCATTAGTTTTCAAATTTGAATAGTTAAAATTTGAATTCTTTGAAATTTGTGTGAATCACAAGTTTGTGATTAACTTTAGTATAAAAATAGTTTTTTCCTGTTTATTTGTTTTGTTTTTTGCATTATTTATTTTCTTTTGTTTTTTGCTTTATTTTTTAATTCTTTTTGCTTTTAGGTCAGAAAAATTAGAAACTTTCTGTTAGTGCCATCAGTTTTAGAAAAAATTATAAACTTTCTGTTAGTGCCATTAGTTTTCAAATTTGAATAGTTAAAATTTGAATAATGGTATTATGAGGGCCGAACCATAAGACATTAAAGCATTTCAAATGAACTCTGAAAAAGTTGAAAGTTGGCATGGTATCATAATTTCACCCACATAGCATGTGCATGTACAAAACGGACAATGGTAGCATACTCGTGTGTTACAAAGTTGGCATGGTATCATCATAATAGTTGCGGGAGAAAGTCTTCACTTTTTCTTCGCTTGTGTCATTTGCTTATTGCACCGTAACCATGGATAATCTTCATCGTTTATCCGGATGCTTGGGTCAGCCTTGACATTGAAGGGAGGAATTTCATGAAACTTTTCATAATCTTTAGACATGTCTGTCTTGCCGTCCACTCCCAGGATGTCCCTTTTTCCTGAAAGAACTATGTGGCGCTTTGGCTCATCGTATGATGTATTCGCTTCCTTATCTTTTCATTTTCTCGGTTTGGTAGACATGTCCTTCACATAGATAACCTGTGCCACATCATTGGCTAGGATGAATGGTTCGTCAGTGTACCCAAGATTTTTCAGATCCACTGTTGTCATTCCGTACTGTGGGTCTACCTGTACCCCGCCGCCTGACAGATTGACCCATTTGCACTTAAACAAAGGGACCTTAAAATCAGGTCCGTAGTCAAGTTCCCATATGTCCACTATGTAACCACAATATGTGTCCTTTCCGCTCTCGGTTGCTGCATCAAAGCAGACATCGCTGTTTTGGTTGGTGCTCTTTTGATCTTGGGTGATCTTGTAAAATGCATTCCCATTTATCTCGTATCCTTTGTAAGTCAATACAGTCAAAGATGGTCCCCTGGAAAACAAGTACAACTCATCACAAACATTGTTCTCACCTTTGAGACGTGTTTCCAACCAACTGCTGAAAGTCTTGATGTGTTCACATGTAATCCAGTCGTCGCACTGCTCCGGGTGTTTGGAGCGCAGACTGTTCTTATGTTCATCGACATACGGGGTCACCAAGGTAGAGTTCTGTAGAACTGTGTAGTGTGCTTGAGACCAAGAATATCCATCCCTGCATATTATTGAGTCACTTCCAAGAGTGCCTTTTCCAGTCAGTCTCCCCTCATACCGCGATTTAGGGAGACCTATCTTCTTAAGGCCAGGAATGAAGTCAACACAAAACCCGATAACATCCTCTATTTGATGGCCCATGGAGATGCTTCCTTCTGGCCTAGCGCGGTTACAGACATATTTCTTTAGGACTCCCATGAACCTCTCAAAGGGGAACATATTGTGTAGAAATACAGGCCCTAGGATGACAATCTCGTCGACTAGAAGAACTAGGACGTGCGTCATGATATTGAAGAAGGATTGTGGGAACACCAGCTCGAAACTGACAAGACATTGCGCCACATCACTCCTTAGCCTTGGTACGATTTCTGGATCGATCACCTTCTGAGAGATTGCATTGAGGAATGCACATAGCTTCACAATGGCTAATCGGACGTTTTCCGGTAGAAGCCCCCTCAATGCAACCGGAAGCAGTTGCGTCATAATCATGTGGCAGTCATGAGACTTTAGGTTCTGAAACTTTTTCTCTGGCATTTTTATTATTCCGTTTATATTCGACGAGAAGCCAGTCGTGACCTTCATACTAAGCAGGCATTCAAAGAAGATTTCTTTCTCTTCTTTCGTAAGAGCATAGCTGGCAGGACCTTTATACTGCTTCGGAGGCATGCCGTCTTTTTCGTGCAAACGTTGCAGGTCCTCCCGTGCCTCAGGTGTATCTTTTGTCTTCCCATACACGCCCAAGAAGCCTAGCAGGTTCACGCAAAGGTTCTTCGTCACGTGCATCACGTCGATTGAAGAGCGGACCTCTAGGTCTTTCCAGTAGGGTAGGTCCCAAAATATAGATTTCTTCTTCCACATGGGTGCGTGTCCCTCAGCGTCATTCAGAACAGCTAGTCCACCGGGACCCTTTCCAAAGATTACGTGTAAATCATTGACCATAGCAAGTACGTGATCGCCGGTACGCATGGCGGGCTTCTTCCGGTGATCTGCCTCGCCTTTGAAATGCTTGCCTTTCTTTCGACATTGATGGTTGGTCGGAAGAAATCGATGATGGCCCAGGTACACATTCTTCCTACATTTGTCCAGGTATATACTTTCAGTGTCATCTAAACAGTGCATGCATGCGTGGTATCCTTTGTTTGTTTGTCCTGAAAGGTTACTGAGAGCGGGCCAATCGTTGATGGTCACGAACAGCAACGCCTTTAGGTTAAATCCCTCGTGTCTGTGCTCATCCCACGTACGTACACCGTTTCCATTCCACAGCTATAAAAGTTCTTCAACTAATGGCCTTAGGTACACATCAATGTCGTTGCTGGGTTGCTTAGGGCCTTGGATGAGAACTGGCATCATAATGAACTTCCGCTTCATGCACATCCAAGGAGGAAGGTTATACATACATAGAGTCATGGGCCAGGTGTTGTGATTGCTGCTCTCCTCCCCGAAAGGATTAATGCCATCCACGCTTAAAGCAAACCATACATTCGTTGGGTCCTTTACAAACTCATCCCAGTACTTTCTCTCGATTTTTCTCCACTGCGACCCGTCAGCGGGTGCTCTCAACTTCCCATCTTTCTTTCGGTTCTCACTGTGCCATCGCATCAACTTGGCATGCTCTTCGTTTCTAAACAGACGTTTCAACCGTGGTATTATAGGAGCATACCACATCACCTTCGTAGGAACCCTCTTCCTGGGGGGCTCGCCGTCAACATCACCAGGGTCTCTTATACCGCAATGCACCGCATACCAGGCATGCGTTCAGATCCTTGTATGCACCGCGGTAGAGGATGCAGTCATTAGGGCATGCATGTATCTTCTCCACCTCCAATCCTAGAGGGCATACGACCTTCTTTGCTGCGTATGTACTGTCGGGCAATTCGTTATCCTTTGGAAGCTTCTTCTTCAATATTTTCAGTAGCTTCTCAAATCCTTTGTCAGCCACAACATTCTCTGCCTTCCACTGCAGCAATTCCAGTACAGTACTGAGCTTTGTGTTGCCATCTTTGCAATTGGGGCACAGCCCTTTTTTGTGATCCTCTAACATGTGATCGAACTTCAGCTTCTCCTTTTGACTTTCGCATTGCGTCCTTGCATCGACAATGACCCGGCGGAGATCATCATCATCGGGCACATCGTCTGGTTCCTCTTGATCTTCAGCAGCTTCACCCGTTGCAGCATCATTGGGCACATCGTATGGTTCCTCTTGATCTTCACCAGCTTCCCCCGTTGCAGCATCACCGTATTCAGGGGGCACATAGTTGTCATCGTACTCTTCTTCTTCGCTGTCTTCCATCATAATCCCTATTTCTCCATGCCTCGTCCAAACATTATAGTGTGGCATGAAACCCTTGTAAAGCAGGTGGGAGTGAAGGATTTTCCGGTTAGAGTAAGACCTTGTATTCCCACATTCAGTGCATGGACAACACACAAAACCATTCTGCTTGTTTGCCTCAGCCGCATCGAGAAACTCATGCACGCCCTTAATGTACTCGCAGGTGTGTCTGTCACCGTACATCCATTGCCGGTTCATCTGCGTGCATTATATATAATTAAGTGTCCAAATTAATAGAAGTTCATCAGCACATTAAAACCAAAGTGCATACATAGTTCTCATCTAACAACATATAGCTCTCCACAACATATAATTAATTAAACCATACATTGAAACTATGTAAAACATTTCAATGCAAAAACAAATGCGATCATAATCGCAACCAAGGTAACAATTGATCCAACGGCATAATGATACCAAGCCTCGTATGAATGGCATATTTTCTAATCTTTCTAATCTTCAAGCGCATTGCATCCATCTTGATCTTGTGATCATCGACGACATCCGCAACATGCAACTCCAATATCATCTTCTCCTCCTCAATTTTTTTTATTTTTTCCTTCAAGAAATTGTTTTCTTCTTCAAATAAATTTAACCTCTCGACAATAGGGTCGGTTGGAATTTCCGATTCACATACATCCTACATAAATATGTCACATTGGTCGGCAAAATTTTCATAAACAATAAATGAACCAATAGTTATAAAGATAATATATATACCACATCCGAATCATAGACAAGACGAGGCCCGACGGGGGCGGATACCAAAACCATCGCACTATATAAGATGCAATAATAAAAGTAAGAAAATAATACATTTATCTATGTAAACATATAAGTAAGAATATTTTTCCTTTCAGAAAGAAGATAAGAACAAGAGGCTCACCACGGTGGTGCCGGCAATGAGCTCGGCACGGGTGATCGACGGTGGTGAAGACGGGGACGGGGCGTGATGGACCGCTATACCTAGACAAATATTGTGGAAAATGGAGCTTGGAGGTCGAGCTTGGAGAGGAAAAAGCTTAAGTAGTGTGGCTCGGGCATTCCATCGAACACCTTGTGTGCATAGGAGGTGAGCTAGAGCACCACCAAGCCCTCTCCCCCTCGGCCAGAAAAAACAGAGCAGTGTGCTCTGCTCTTACGCGAGGGGGTATATATAGGCACCTCATTGGTCCCGGTTGGTGGCATGAACCGGGACTAAAGGGGAGCCTTTGGTCCCGGTTCAAGCCACCAACCAGGACCAATGGTGGTGGGCCAGGAGCGAGGCTCATTGGTCCCGGTTCGTCCCACCAACCGGGACCAAAAGGTCCCGATGAACCGGGACCAATGGCCCACGTGGCCCGGCCGGCCCCCTGGGCTCACGAACCGGGTCCAATGCCCCCATTGGTCCTGGTTCTGGACTGAACCGAGACTAATGGGCTGACCCGGCCTGGACCAAAGCCCTGTTTTCTACTAGTGATAAGTCATGAAAAAAGCAATAGCAACATACTAAACGATCAAGTGCTAAGCTAACGGAATGGGTCAAGTCAATCACATCATTCTCCTAATGATGTGATCCCATTAATCAAATGACAACTCATGTCTATGGTTAGGAAACTTAACCATCTTTGATTAACGAGCTAGTCAAGTAGAGGCATACTAGTGAGACTTATGTTTGTCTATGTATTCACACATGTATTATGTTTCCGATTAATACAATTCTAGCATGAATAATAAACATTTATCATGAAATAGGGAAATAAATAATAACTTTATTATTGCCTCTAGGGCATATTTCCTTCAATGTATGTTACACCACACTTCAAGCCGACGACGGGGATTCATGCATGCATGCATAGTATATGCACTCAAACTTAATTAGGTCTGAATCTCACCATGACCTATACTACGATAAAACGAACCAAAGGAAGAATCCACCATGGTAACCAATCTTGTTGTTGGTCAAGGTGATCATGGATGTCCACGCGGGCCCATGAATATATAGGCTTGTCGCCGATAACCACGCGAGGGAGTGTACCATTTGAAGACAACCACTACATGCATATGTATGGAGGTGATGCGTGCATGCATGTTTGAATACCATGTCACAACATTGCTGTGGCGCATGCGTCAAAAAAGGTACAGTCCCCACACAGAGCGAGATCAGTTCATGACGTGTCGTTGTACTAGCCACTTCGACTCGATGGGAGGGATTCATGCATGTGTGTGTGCTGAAACTGTATCATGTCATCCAAGAGCATGACCTATATATACCATATTACAAGCAAAAAATAATCCCCTCCTAAGTCAAATTAACCTCTCTCATTGTCAGGCAAAAAGTAGTGATGGAACAAGCGGGCCCACAGATGGAAAGCCTCGATATTGCTGATAACCGCTTAAGTGGGTGCGAGAGGACAACCACCATCGCTTTGCATGTGGACCAAACATATGTTGAATACCCAAAATGCACAACTTTGATGTGCCAGATGTGCCTCATGCCTCAAAAACCATAAACCCCCCACACAAAGCGAGGTTCATGTAGCGTACTACATATGATGGTCCCTTTCCCCCTCTCCGACGCATACTCTATGCTTGTACCGTAATACAACCCAAAAAGAATCCTCCTCGATGGTGAAATTAATTAACCTCTCCCGATGTAGGTCAAAGTGATGCATGCATCGACGATGGCCTTGTGGGCCCACAGATGAAAGCGTCACACGTGAGTGTCCTAGTTAGGATAACCACCGCCTGCATGCATGTGGCCCAGGTGTTGTGTGATGTTTGAATAGCCAATTTCACAACTTTGATGTGGCACGTGCCTCGGAAACCGAAAAGCACCAACACTGAGTGACGTGTACTTGTTCACGGACGCGTACGTATAGTATATATGCTAGTCCCCTCCCACCTCTTAGACGCATCCTGTATACCACCATAACACAAACAAAAAAGATTCTATCTTGCTGGTCAAATTAAGCTCACTGCCGGCTGTTCGTCAAAGTGATGGACGACGACCTTGCGGGCCCACAGAAAGCGTTACACGCGAGTATCGAGTGTCGTGGAGGACAACCATCGAGTACATGTGGCCAAAACATGTATGTATGAAAGGGTTGTGTAATTGTGACGCCCCTGATTCAATCGTACACTAACCATACACGCAAACGTGTACGATCAAGATCAGGGACTCACGGGAAGATATCACAACACAACTCTACAAATAAAATAAGTCATACAAGCATCATATTACAAGCCAGGGGCCTCGAAGGCTCGAATACAAGAGCTCGATCATAGACGAGTCAGCGAAAGCAACAATATCTGAGTACAGACATAAGTTAAACAAGTTTGTCTTAAGAAGGCTAGCACAAACTGGGATACATGTCGAAAGAGGCGCAGGCCTCCTGCCTGGGATCCTCCTAAACTACTCCTGGTCATCGTCAGCAACCTGCACATAGTAGTAGGCACCTCCAGTGTAGTAGGAGTCGTCGTTGACGGTGGCGTCTGGCTCCTGGGCTCCATCGTTTGGTCGCAGCAATTGGGTATAGGAAGGGGGGAATGGGGGAACAAAGCAACCGTGAGTACTCATCCAAAGTACTCGCAAGCAAGGTGCTACACTACATATGTATGCATTGGTATCAAATGGAAAAAGGGTATCATATGTGGACTGAACTGCAGAATGCCGGAATAAGAGGGGGATAGCTAGTCCTATCGAAGACTACGCTTCTGGCCACCTCCATCTTGCAGCATGTAGAAGAGAGCAGAAGGTAAGTCCACCAAGTAGCATCGTGTAGCATAATCCTACCCGGCGATCCTCCCCTCGTCGCCCTGTTAGAGAGCGATCACCGGGTTGTATCTGGCACTTGGAAGGGTGTGTTTTATTAAGTAACCGGTTCTAGTTGTCATAATGTCAAGGTACAACTCCAAGTCGTCCTGTTACCGAAGATCACGACTATTCGAATAGATTAACTTCCCTGCAGGGGTGCACCACATTTCCCAACATGCTCGATCCCCTTTGTCCGGACACACTTTCCTGGGTCATGCCCGGCCTTGGAAGATCAGCATGTCGCAGCCCTACCTAGGTACAACAGAGAGGTCAGCACGCCGGTCTAAATCCTATGGCGCAGGGGTCTGGGCCCATCGCCCATTGCACACCTGCACATTGCGAACGCGGCCGGTGAGCAGACCTAGCCTCCCTTATACAAGAGCAGGCATCCCAGTCCAACCCGGTGTGCGCCGCTTAGTTGCTGACATCACGAAGGCTTCGGCTGATACCACGACGTCGAGTGCCCATAACTGTCCCCGCGTAGTTGGTTAGTGCGTATAGGCCAGTAGCCAGACTCAGATCAAATCCCAGATCTCGTTAAGCGTGTTATTTTGAAGTAACCGCGAACGCCGGCCAGGGCCAGGCCCACCTCTCACCTAGGTGGTCTCCGCCTGCCCTGTCGCTCCGCCTCAAAGTAACAGTCAGGGGCCGTCAGGAACCCAGGCCCACCACTACCTGGGTGGAACCACCTGCCCCTTCAGCCCCCAATATCGGAATCACTTGCGGGTACTCAACGAGCCAACCCGACTTTAGTCACAACATGTATAGATTGTATGTATAGTATATACCCGTGATCAACACCCGACGTGATCACGACCCGATAGTATAGCATGGCAGACATACAAGAATGTAGGGCCCCTGATGATAAACTGGCATCCTATACTAAGCATTTAGAATTGCAGGTAAGGTATCAACAGTTGTAGCAACAATGACAGGAGAGTAGGCGATATCTAGTGATCTAGGGGGGGGCTTGCCTGGTTGCTCTGGCAAGAGAGAGGGGTCGTCAACACCGTAGTTGTACTGGTAGCAGCGGCGTCGGTCTCGGTGTCTAGCAAGAGAAGAGGGGGAAGAAACAATAAATATTAACCAAACAGATGCATAGCGATGCATGACATGACAAGTAGCGGTGCTAGGGGTGCCCTAACGCGGTATGAGGTGGTACCGGTGAAGGGGGGGACATCCAGGAAAATATCCCCGGTGTTTCTCGTTTTCGGACAGATGAATCGGAGAGGAAAAATTGCGTGTTCGCTATGCTAGGGATGTGTGGTGGACAAACGGACCGCTTACTCGGATTTGTCTCGTCGTTCTGAGCAACTTTCATGTACAAAGTTTTCCCATCCGAGCTACGGTTTATTTTATATTAATTTTAAAAGAATTAAATCATTTTTAGGATTTATCAGATTAATTTAATTGAAAATCATTTATGACATCATCATGACGTCAAAGGTCAAAGTTGACCGTTGACCGGTCAAACTGATGGTAGGGCCCGTTTGTCATTGACTGTTAACTAACTAACCAGGTTAATTAGATTAGTTAACAGATTAGTTAGGTTAGTTAATTAATTAGGCTAATATAATCAGGATTAATTAAGTTAATTAATTAATTAAGTAATTTAATTATTATTTATTTTATTTTATTAATTAATTAATTTTTTTATAAAAACGTTCTGGGCGGGGCCCCCATGTCAATGGCTCAGTGAGAGCCTTAGCGGGTGTTCGAGTTACGGGCGCACCCGTGCGGGGCCGAACCCGAACGGGGAGGCGAGATGAGGCCACCGGGGCACGGTGGGCGCTTGGCCGGAGTGGGCAACGGCCACCAGAGGCGGACCCGGGCGACGAGTGCCTGCCCGCCCGGCAAGGCGCTACGGGGCAGCCACGAAGGGGGGCGCGGCACCGGCGATAGTCGGTGGCGGGCACAGAGCAGGGGCGGCAGCACAGCAGTAGTCTACGGCGGGCGGCGGCAGTTGCGAGCAGCAGAACGCAACAGGCGGGGGGTGGGGGGAGAAGCCAGGGCGCGGGTGGCCAGCAGGGAGCAGCGGTTGGCGCACGGGCGCCTGGGGTGGTGGCGAGTGGCGGTTGGCACGCGGGCATTGGGGTGATGGCCGCGGACGACAATAGGCGGGTGAGCACGACGCGGGGGTTGCTGGCGCAGGTCAGCACGCGGACAGCGGGCGCCGGGCGCGCCGGGACGGCTACAGGCGATGGCGGGTACAGCGGCAGCGTAGGGAGGCTGCATGGGCGGCAACAGAGCGGGGCAAATGGAGCAAAGGCGGGCGGCGAGTAGGGGAGCAGCGCGGCGGCAGTGCGTAGAGGCGACACATGGGTGCGCGCGCGGCCACGTGAGCGTGTGCATGGGCACGGGACGGCGAGCATGATGACGTCCGTCACGGGGAGAGGGTAGAGTGGAGAGGCCAGGGCCTCACCGGTGGGGCGTAGGGCACGTGGCAGCGGTTGTCGAGGCGGAGGACGGTGACGACATGCGGTGGGGAGGAAGTCCGGTGGGGTAGTGGCGGGATCCAGCGGCGCCAGAGTTGGGGCGGCGTCCGGGGAGGGAGAGGAGGGGTGATATGTCTCCAACGTATCTATAATTTTTGATTGCTCCATGCTATATTATCTACTGTTTTGAATGTTTATGGGCTTTATTATACACTTTTATATCATTTTTGGGACTAACCTATTAACCCAGAGCCTAGTGCCAGTTTTTGTTTTTACCTTGTTTTAGGGTTTCGAAGAAAAGGAAAATCAAACGGAGTCCAATTGACCTGAAACTTCATGGAACTCATTTTTGGAAGGAAAGAAGCCCGGAAGACTTGGAGTGCATGTCGGGGGATATGCGAGGAGGTCACGAGGCAGGGGGGGCGCGCACCCCCTAGGTGCGCCCTCCACCCTCGTGGGCCCCTCGTGGCCCCCCTGACGTACTTCCTCCGCCTATATATCTCCATATACCCTAAAAACATCCGTGGAGCACAATAGATCGGGAGTTCCGCCGCCAGAAGCCTCCGTAGCCATCGAAAGCCAATCTAGACCCGTTCCGGCACCCTGCCGGAGGGGGAAATCCCTCTCCGGTGGCCATCTTCATCATCCCGGTGCTCTCCATGACGAGGAGGGAGTAGTTCTCCCTCGGGGCTGAGGGTATGTACCAGTAGCTATGTGTTTGATCTCTCTCTCTCTCTCTCATGTTCTTGAGGTGATACAATCTTGATGTATTGCGAGCTTTGCTATTATATTTGGATCCAATGATGTTTCTTCCCCCCTCTACTCTCTTGTAATGAATTGAGTTTCCCCTTTGAAGTTATCTTGTTGGATTGCGTCTTTAAAGATTTGAGAACACTTGATGTATGTCTTGCCGTGCGTATCTATGGTGACAATGGGATACCACGTGATTCACTTGATGTATGTTTTGGAGATAAACTTGCGGATTCCGCCCATGAACCTATGCATATGGGTTGGCACACGTTTTCGTCGTGATTCTCCAGTAGAACTTTGGTGAACTCTTTGAGGTCCTTTGTGTTGGTTGAATAGATGAATCTGAGATTGCGTGACGCATATCGTATAATCATACCCACGGATACTTGAGGTGACATTGGAGTATCTAGGTGACATTAGGGTTTTGGTTGATTTGTGTCTTAAGGTGTTATTCTAGTACGAACTCTAGGGCTGTTTGTGACACTTATAGGAATAGCCCAACAGATTGATTGGAAAGAATAACTTTAAGGTGGTTTCGTACCCTACCATAATCTCTTTGTTCGTTCTCCGCTATTAGTGACTTTGGAGTGACTCTTTGTTGCATGTTGAGGGATAGTTATGTGATCCAATTATTTTATTATTGTTGAGGGAACTTACACTAGTGAAAGTATGAACCCTAGGCCTTATTTCCACGCATTGCAACACCATTTATGCTCACTTTTATCACTTGCTACCTTGCTGTTTTTATAATTTTAGATTACAAATACCTTTATCTACTATCCATATACCACTTGTATCACCATCTCTTCCCCGAACTAGTGCACCTATACAATTTACCATTGTATTGGGTGTGTTGGGGACACAAGAGACTCTTTGTTATTTGGTTGCAAGGTTGCTTGAGAGAGATCATCTTCATCCTACACCTCCTACGGATTGATAAACCTTAGGTCATCCACTAGAGGCAAATTTGCTACTGTCCTACAAACCTCTGCACTTGGAGGCCCAACAACGTTTACAAGAAAAAGGTTGTGTAGTAGACATCAAGCTCTTTTCTGGCGCCATTGCCGGGGAGGTGAGTGCTTGAAGGTATATCTTTAGATCTTGCAATCAAGTCTTTTAGTTTCTTGTTTTATCACTAGTTTAGTTTATAAAAGAAAACTAAAAAAATGGAATTGAGTTTGTCTCATACGCTTCACCTTTTTAATATCTTTCGTGAGTATGATGGAAAGGATAATTGTGCTCAAGTGCTAGAAGAAGAAATCTATAAAATGTTTGGCACTAAATATTTGAATGATGAGCACGATTGCAATGTTGTTAGTATGAATTCCTTGAATATCCATGATGCTAATGATATGCAAAGCCACAAGCTTGGGGAAGCTATGTTTGATAAAGATGATATTTTTTGTCCCCCAAGTTTTGATGAGCAAATTTATTATGATGAAAGCATGCCTCCTATCTATGATGATTATTGTGATGACACGTGTGCTTTAAATAATAATGATCACCATGAAACTTGTCATCTTGATCTTAATTTTCAATCACATGATAGTTATTTTGTTGAGTTTGCTCCCACTATTATTCATGAGAAGAATTTTGCTTGTGTGGAGAGTAGAAATTTTCTATGCTTGTAGATCATGAAAAGAATGCTTTAGGTACTGGTTATATTGTTGAATTCATTCATGATGCTACTGAAAATTATTATGAGGGAGGAACATATGCTTGTACGAATTGTAATAATATCAAGTTTCCTCTCTATGTGCTTAAAGTTTTGAAGTTATGCTTGTTTTGCCTT
Source organism: Triticum dicoccoides (assembly GCF_002162155.2). Taxonomy (NCBI): domain Eukaryota; kingdom Viridiplantae; phylum Streptophyta; class Magnoliopsida; order Poales; family Poaceae; genus Triticum; species Triticum dicoccoides. The sequence continues at coordinate 161,208,592 of NC_041384.1, read as the reverse complement.
CCTATGCTAGTTGATTATTGTTCCCACAAGTTATTTGATCACAAAATCCCTATGCATAGTAAGTATGTTAGACTTAAATGTGCTAGTCATATTCTTCATGATGCTCTCTTTATGTTTCAACTCTTATCTTTTATGTGAGCATCGTTGAAATCATCATGCCTAGCTAGGGGCGTTAAACGATAGCGCTTGTTGGGAGGCAACCCAATTTTATTTTTGTTACTTGCTTTTTTCTCCTGTTAAGTAATAAATAATTCATCTATCCTTTGTTTATCTGTGGTTTTATGTGTTTAATTAGTGTTTGTGCCAAGTAGAACCTTTGGGAAGACTTGAGGAAAGTCTTGTTGATCATGCTGTCAAAAACAGAAACTTTAGCGCTCACGACAATTGCTGTAATTTTTATTTGGAGAGTGCTATTTATTTAATTCTTTTTGAAGATTATTAATATATAAATTACTCACGTCCAGAAATTTATTTGATAATTTTATGAGTTCCATAAGTATACGTTTGATCCAGATTTCTACAGACTGTTCTGTTTTTGACAGATTCTGTTTTCTATGTGTTATTTACTTATTTTGATGAATCTATGGCTAGTAAAAGAGTTTATAAACTATGGATAAGTTATAATACAGTAGGTTTAACACCAATATAAATAAAGAATGAGTTCATTACAGTACCTTGAAGTAGTGATTTATTTTCTTATACTAACGAAGCTTACGAGTTTTCTGTTAAGTTTTGTGGTGTGAAGTTTTCAAGTTTTGGGTAAGGATTCGATGGACTATGGAATAATGAGTGGCAAGAGCCTAATCTTGGGGATTACCAAGGCCCCCCAAGTTAATATTCAAGGATAGCCAAGAGCCAAAGCTTGGGGATGCCCCGGAAGGCATCCCCTCTTTCGTCTTTGTTCATCGGTAACTTTACTTGGAGCTATATTTTTATTCACAACATGATATGTGTTTTGCTTGGAGTGTCAATTTATTTTGTTAGTATTTGCTTGCTGTTATTTAAAACAATGTTTTGCATCTTTTATTTCAATAAAAGTGGCATTGATAGCCTTTACTATGCCTATGTTACAAGTATACATGTTGCTGTTTGAAAACAGAAAGTTTACCGCTGTTGCAATAATTCCCTAGAAAAGTCAGAATGTGATAAAATGTTGAAACCTTTTGCGTATTAAGATATGATAAATTTACTATTGTAGGAATTTTCTTTCATAATTTTTGGAGCTAGGGAAGTATGGATGTTGCTGCATTCTTTACAGACTGTCCTGTTTAGGCAGATTGCTGTTATGTTTGCATTGTTTGCATATGTTTGCTTCTTTACTGCTTCTATTTGAGGATAGGACTATTAAATATGCAGAGGCATTTAGTATGCAATGTTGAATAATAATTTTAGTGATTTTCTACAGTAGAGTATGATAAGGTTTTGGCAATGGTTTATACCAACTTATCTCACGAGTCCTTGTTGAGTTTTGTGTGGATGAAACTTTTGAGATTTAGGGAGACCATGATATGAGAGGAATTAAGGAGACACAAAAGCTCAAGCTTGGGGATGCCCAAGGCACCCCAAGATTATATCTCAAGAAGTCTCAAGCGTCTAAGCTTGGGGATGCCCCGGTTGGCATCCCACCTTTCTTCTTCAACAACTATCGGTTAGTATCGGTTGATCCTAAGTTCTTGCTTCTTCACATGATGTTTGCCATTCTTAGAATGTCATTTTATTTTGCTTTGCTTGCTGTTTGAATAAAATACCAAGATCTGAAATTCTTACATGTTAGAGAGTCTTCACATAGTTGCCTAATTATTCAACTACTCATTGATCTTCACTTATATCTTTCGGAGTAGTTTGTCATTTGCTCTAGTGCTTCACTTATATCTTTTAGAGCATGGTGGTAGTTTTATTCTGAAGAAATAGATGAACTCTCATGCTTCACTTAGATTATTTTGAGAGTCTTAATAGCATGGTAATTTGCTTAAAATCCTAATATGCTACGTATCCAAGAATAATAAAATTCTCTTATGAGTGTGTTGAATACTATGAGAAGTTTGATACTTGATAATTGTTTTGAGATATGGAGATGGTGATATTAGAGTCATTCTAGTTGACTAGTTGTGAATTTGAGAAATACTTGTGTTGAAGTTTGTGGTTCCCGTAGCATGCACGTATGGTGAACCGTTATGTGATGAAGTCGGAGCATGATTTGTTTATTGATTGTCCTCCTTATGAGTGGCGGTCGGGGATGAGCGATGGTCTTTTCCTACGAATCTATCCCCTAGGAGCATGTGCGTAGTACTTTGTTTCGATAACTAATAGATTTTTGCAATAAGTATGTGAGTTCTTTATGACTAATGTTGAGTCCATGGATTATACACACTCTCACCCTTCCACGATTGCTAGCCTCTCTAACCATGCACCTTTCGCCGGTATCATAAACCCACCATATACCATCCTCAAAACAGCCACCATACCTACCTATTATGGCATTTACATAGCCATTCCGAGATATATTGCCATGCAACTTTCACCGTTCTGTTTATTATGACATGCTTCATCATTGTCATATTGCTTTGCATGATCATGTAGTTGACATCGTATTTGTGGCAAAGCAATCGTTCATATTTCTTTCATACATGTCACTCATGAGTCATTGCACATCCCGGTACACCGCCGGAGGCATTCATATAGAGTCATATCCTGTTCTAAGTATCGAGTTGTAAGAAAATAGAAGTGTGATGATCATCATTATTAGAGCATTGTCCCAGTGAGGAAAGGATGATGGAGACTATGATTCCCCCACAAGTCGGGATGAGACTCCGGACGGAAAAAAGAGAGGCCAAAGAAGCCCAAATAAAAAAAGAGGCCATTAAAAAGAGAAGGCCCAAATAAAAAATATAAAAAATGAGAGAAAAAGAGAGAAGGGGCAATGCTACTATCCGTTTACCACACTTGTGCTTCAAAGTAGCACCATGATCTTCATGATAGAGAGTCTCCTATGTTGTCACTTTCATATACTAGTGGGAATCTTTCATTATAGAACTTGGCTTGTATATTCCAATGATGGGCTTCCTCAAAATGCCCTAGGTCTTCGTGAGCAAGCAAGTTGGATGCACACCCACTAGTTTCTTTTGTTGAGCTTTCATACATTTATAGCTCTAGTGCATCCGTTGCATGGCAATCCCTACTCACTCACATTGATATCTATTAATGGGCATCTCCATAGCCCGTTGATACGCCTAGTTGATGTGAGACTATCTTCTCCTTTTTGTCTTCTCCACAACCACCATTCTATTCCACCTATAGTGCTATATCCATGGCTCATGCTCATGTATTGCGTGAAGATTTAAAAAGTTTGAGAACACCAAAAAGTATGAAACAGTTTCTTGGCTTGTCATCGGGGTTGTGCATGATTTAAATATTTTGTGTGGTGAAGATGGAGCATATCCAGACTATATGATTTTGTAGGGATAGCTTTCTTTGGCCATGTTATTTTGAGAAGACATAACTGCTTAGTTAGTATGCTTGAAGTATTATTATTTTTATGTCAATATGAACTTTTATCTTGAATCTTTCGGATCTGAATATTCATGCCACAATTAAGAAGAATTACATTGAAATTATGCCAAGTAGCACTCTGCATCAAAAATTCTGTTTTTATCATTTACCTACTCGAATTAAGCTTGGGGATGCTGATACGTCTCCAACGTATCTATAATTTTTGATTGCTCCATGTTATATTATCTACTGTTTTGAATGTTTATGGGCTTTATTATACACTTTTATATCATTTTTGGGACAAACCTATTAACCCAGAGCCCAGTGCCAGTTTCTTTTTTTACCCTGTTTTAGGGTTTCGAAGAAAAGGAAAATCAAACGGAGTCCAATTGACCTGAAACTTCACGGAACTCATTTTTGGAAGGAAAGAAGCCGAGAAGACTTGGAGTGCACGTCGGGGGATCTGCGAGGAGGTCACGAGGCAGGGGGGCGTGCCCACCCCCTAGGCGCGCCCTCCACCCTCGTGGGCCGTGGCCCCCCCTGACGTACTTCTTCCGTCTATATATCTCCATATACCCTAAAAACATCCGTGGAGCACAATAGATCAGGAGTTCCGCCGCCAGAAGCCTCAGTAGCCACCGAAAGCCAATCTAGAGCCGTTCCGGCACCCTGCCGGAGGGGGAAATCCCTCTCCGGTGGCCATCTTCATCATCCCGGTGCTCTCCATAACGAGGAGGGAGTAGTTCTCCCTCGGGGCTGAGGGTATGTACCAGTAGCTATGTGTTTGATCTCTCTCTCTCTCTCTCTCTCTCTCTCTCTCTCTCTCTCGTGTTCTTGAGGTGATACAATCTTGATGTATCGCGAGCTTTGCTATTATATTTGGATCCTATGACGTTTCTTCCCCCTCTACTCTCTTGTAATGAATTGAGTTTCCCCTTTGAAGTTATCTTATCGGATTGAGTCTTTAAAGATTTGAGAACACTTGATGTATGCCTTGCCATGCGTATCTGTGGTGACAATGGGATACCACGTGATTCACTTGATGTATGTTTTGGTGATCAACTTGCGGGTTCCGCCCATGAACCTATGCATAGGGGTTGGCACATGTTTTCGTCATGATTCTCCGGTAGAACTTTGGGGCACTCTTTGAGGTCCTTTGTGTTGGTTGAATAGATGAATCTGAGATTGTGTGACGCATATCGTATAATCATACCCACAGATACTTGAGGTGACATTGGAGTATCTAGGTGACATTAGGGTTTTGGTTGATTTGTGTCTTAAGGTGTTATTCTAGTACGAACTCTAGGGCTATTTGTGACACTTATAGGAATAGCCCAACGGATTGATTGGAAAGAATAACTTTGAGGTGGTTTCGTACCCTACCATAATCTCTTCATTCGTTCTCTGCTATTAGTGACTTTGGAGTGACTCTTTGTTGCATGTTGAGGGATAGTTATGTGATCCAATTATGTTATTATTGTTGAGGGAACTTACACTAGTGAAAGTATGAACCCTAGGCCTTATTTCCACGCATTGCAACACCGTTTACGCTCACTTTTATCACTTGCTACCTTGCTGTTTTTATAATTTCAGATTACAAATACCTTTATCTACTATCCATATACCACTTGTATCACCATCTCTTCGCCGAACTAGTGCACCTATACAATTTACCATTGTATTGGGTGTGTTGGGGACACAAGAGACTCTTTGTTATTTGGTTGCAGGGTTGCTTGAGAGAGACCATCTTCATCCTACGCCCCCTACGGATTGATAAACCTTAGTTCATCCACTTGAGGGAAATTTGCTACTGTCCTACAAACCTCTGCACTTGGAGGCCCAACAACGTCTACAAGAAGAAGGTTGTGTAGTAGACATCAAGGGGCAAGGAGGCAACGACGACGGCAGCGGGCACCGGGGCGCCGGCGAGGTGCGGCAGGGCGGCGCGCGGCATCGGCAGGGTCGGGGGCGCAGTTGCTTCGGGGGAGGGTCGATGGGGATCGATCCCCTCCCAGAACTGGAT
>NC_041384.1:161197505-161202859 GCF_002162155.2 Triticum dicoccoides | reverse complement strand
TTAGGGTTTCGGGGGAGTGGGGGAGATATGGGAGCGCCAGCTGGGCCGGCCGGTAGCTGGGCCGGTGGCCTACTGGACCGAAGCCCGGTGAGGGGGGGGGGGCTTTTACTCTCTTTTGTTTTTGTTTTGATTTTCCCTTTTATTTATTTTCCTTTTCTATTTTCATTTACTTGTGTAATAGTTTATAGTTTTATAAAAAATGAAACCCACTCCTAAATTAGATTTGTAAAATTAATTGTTCTCACAAAAAGTTTGGGACAAAAGTAAAGCACCTTGTATTCTTTATTAATTGAAAAATCATTTAAGTTATTGTTTTAGTCGCTGTTTTATTTATTTAAGCGCATTCAAATACTTTTAAAAATGTTGGTTACTCCACCTTAATACTTAGGATTTATTTGGCTCACCCCGAACATTTTAGTTTTAAATTTTGAAAAACTTTTATTCACTACAAAAAAAATACACTTCCGTGATGATACGTGTTTGTCACAGTCGGTCGCTTTTTTTGTCATGCATGTACATCCATGACAAATTTATGACAGAATCAAGATAGTCATACCTGTGCTGTCGTAGAAGTGTTCCATGACATTACCAAAATTATCATGACGGAAGTGTCCACTTCTATGACGATAAATCGCGCGTCACAGAAGTGCTTTCGTCAAGGGTGACCGACACGTGGCATCCACCGTAACAGAACGCCGTTAAGCTATCGGGTCGGGTTTTGGATCCGATAACACGTTAACAGCCTCGACCAATGGGGATTTTCCACGTGTAAAATCATCATTGGCTAGAGGAAACACGTGTCGGCTCATCGTCGGGATAGATGTCATCCACTCACTGGACAGAAGGCGCCTATGATACGTCGACACGTGGCACGTCCCAACAAGTTTAATTGGGCTGACCCAACAAATGGCCCACAAGATTTTGCGGACCATAATGGGCTGGCCCAGCTAAAGGCCCACGAGATTTTGTGGACCATAATGGGCTGGCCTAGCTAAAGGCCGACAAGATTTTGCAGGCCATAATGGGCCGGCCCAGGTAAAGGCCCACAAGATTTTTGTGTGCCACAATAGGCCGGCCCAGGTAAAGGCCCACAAAATTCTTGCGGATCATAATGGGCCGGCCCAGCTAAAGGCCCACGAGATTTCGCCGACATTAATGGGCCGGCCCAGCTGTAGGCCCACAAGATTTTGAGGACCCTAGTAGGCCGGCCCGTTAACTGGCTGCCATGTTTTGGGCCAAATACCGGCCCATATTTGATATGGTCTATTAATTGACTGCCACGCTCCAGGCCTAATAGTGGCCTATATGAGATCTGGTCCGTTAAAAGCCTACCATGTTCTGGGCCAAATTATGGCCCAGATCAGGTCCGACCCTTTAAGAGGTTTTGGGCCTAATTATGACCCATATCAGATTCGGCCCATCAACTGAACACTATGCTTTTGGGCCCACTTGCTAAAGGCCCACTTAGTAATTCGGCCTGATATTAGTTTTGGCCTGTTAAGGGCCCGTTTAACATTTCGACCCTATATTAATTTCACCCTGTTAAATGCCCGTCATATAGTTGGGCCTAACTACGTCCCGGTTTGCATCCGGCCTGCTCGCAGCCGATATCTGATTGGGCCAAACAAGGACCAAGACAATTTTTCGGCCTGTTAAAAGCCCGTGATTTGATTCGCACAAACATGGGCCGGGGTTCATTTCGGGCTGCTGCCGGCCCGTGAGCTGATCGGCACGTTTCAGGCCCAACCTACATCATGATTGCATGATGGCCCGATTATGTACCGTAATTTTACGGTTTGGCCGGTTTACTGCGAAGACAGGATATATATACAGTAAAATAACTGCAACATCGTGAATAAGAAAAAACCTATACTATACAATAAAGAAATTACGGCATATTACATCCACTGGCATGAAAGTTCGCCACTATGATAACAAAGCACAAGCAGACAACAGATTACATACACTGGGCATCAAAGATCGCCACCAGTGCAAATAAACACACCGACAAAATAATATACAAAACTAATAGCACTTCAATAGAGTTCAAGAAAGGTTAGCCCTGCTGGGGAGCTGCAGCGCAAGCAGCTGAGCAAGATGATGAGACTGCACTTGTCCAACACTTATATCTTCCTCACTCTGAAAGATAAACAAGCAGACAGATGACATGTTTTGCACATAAAAGTATCAGTGCTGACAATTCATCACATTTCTTACTGACGAATAAAGTGAAACAGTTTAAATTTGCATTAACACAATATGGTATTGTTCAGGTCAAGACATGGCAGGAAATGACATTGTGAAGGAGTTGGCAGCTTCACGACACCACTAGATTACAGATCAAGAACTCATAAGTATCAATGGTTAGTGTGCTGTCAATTTATACCATTTCAGATTGGCAAATAAAGAGATGGTTTAAATAATAGTAGAATGATATGAAATTTTTCATAGTTAAGACATTGCAGAATATGACATTATGCTGTAGTGGGTAGGTTCACCACGCCACTGGATTACAGATGAAGAACAGAAGCATACATGCAGTGCAAAAGAAGATCACTTGCTCTGTATAATTTAATTTACATGGTATGAAGAAGGAACTTGGTTGTACAACTAAAACTACATATAATAAACTTTAAACAAGCAATTTGATGCAAACACCAAAAATAAACAGCTCTTGCAGTCATGCCTAACCAAATATATACAACAAAGTTTGAAGGCTTGAGATGGACAAACTTACATTATTGGTGAAGACAGGCTCTATAAAGCCCTTGTCCATGCTAATGGGGGGGGCCAATTCAAGAAGTTTACCACAGAATCTTCTTCAAAAGCATTGCCTTTATTCTACATTTTGTTAAGAGTAAATATAGATGTGATAATATACGAAAAAATGGAGAATATTTAAGATATGATGAAGAGTGATGCTACATAACCAAGTAGCTATAAATGTAAGTGCAGCAGTACAGGCAAAAGGTACAGCCAAGAGCAATGCACAGCTAAACTTCTTCAGTACCAACCTTATGGTAAGAGTAAATATAGATCTAATGTGTAGAAAATGGAGGGCAAAGGAAAATAAGCTGTAGAGTGATGGTACATGAACAACTACCTGTCATTATAAGTACACTGATAAAGGACATCATGTACTTACAAGAACAATGCAGAGCTAAAAAAACATTGGCATTGGATATATTCTACACTATTGTAACCATTCATACAGATCAGATAATTTGGAGCGAACAATTGATAAGCAAGCTATCATGCATACTGCTGTCACATAATGAACCAGGTATGTATGCAAGTACAGTGATATAGGACAACAGGTACTAACAAGAGCAAAGCAGCGGGCAGCATATTTGCGATATCCTGTCGTTCTTGTCAAACCGGAATTCTTCTTCGAGCACATTTCCTGCAAAAAAGATCCGTAAGGCACATGCGGAAAAGTAGAAGTTCAAATTGTCATGTGATTTCATAGACAGTACCTCATCCTGGGAACGAGACCAGTGCATAACAAGGTTTTTCCATTCAATGTCTTCTAAATTTAGCACAGGAGACTTCACCGGAAATTCGTTTATAGACTTGCCATCAAAGTGTGATTTCCTCAGGTAACACCGATACTGCTACAATGCTTCCTTGAAAAGCACAAGCAAGCTTTGCTCGTCATGACTATCCAGATTGACCCTCGCCTAGTTACAACAATGTAATGTAAATCATTGATGTGTTCAATCAGCAGAAAACAGGAAAATAATAGCCATGAATAATAGCACTTACATGCAAGTTGGACAGGAAGATGTGAAAATGGTGTTTGTCTTCACAATAATCTTCCCATGATGGGAATATATGCACGTAGTCCCTAACAACATTGAAAGCATTGTCTTTTAAACTGGGAATAAATGGAATGGGGTTCCAATCTGCAGGAATTGGCCGTCTCTGCAGTTGGGATAGGTCTTCGGCCGGTGGACTTGCTGTAATTTTTGCTGGAGTGTGATTTTTCTATGGTACAGCTGGTACTATGGCAAATGAAATCGGTATACCTTTTGCTGGAGTGCAGGTCTTGTGTGGTGGGGCTAGTGGTGGGGCCAGTGAAGTATGGGTACAGTCTGCTAGAGTCGGTCCTACGTTTTGTGTCACTGGTTGTACAACCAATATAAGTGGGGTGCTGTCTGATTTCTCCGGCACCACCATGTTTTTCAAGGACTTTGCTGGTGCTCCTTCAGGTTCGGCAATCACCCTCTTCCTTTTTGATGTCTGACGCACAAGAACAACATTTGAGTGGAAAAACATGGTATTATGAGAGATGGAATATGTATTGATAATGGATGGGCATGGCATCTCAACATATATGATGAGTAAATTAAACAGATGGCAGTGCAACAAAGTAGAAGAAATGCAAGACAACATATGCAAGATACGTGCAATCAATAAAACCTTGCCAAATTAGAACAGGCACCTTGATGGGTGAACAGGACATGCCATCTGCCTTTGACTCCTCGAGGTTAGAATAGTCATTAGGATGATATTCTGAACAAGAATCAACAGGTGGGGAGCGTACGAGTTTCATTGCTTCCAGAATGGCACTCAATGCCTTGTTGCCAATTTTATAAGTCATTGCAGTGTTCCACAATATTCTTCTGATGCGTGGATTCTGATATTCACTGTAATTGCGTATAATATCTGAGAACCATGAAAACATAAATAGTTGTGAGATTATCTTTGTAATATAGATGATATTCTAATATAGGGGCGCCCATGTAAACACTTGTGTGCTATCACTGGATTCTGATGAGAGAGCTCATGTGTGCTGTAATATGGTGCGTGCATTTGTATAATCTGGCACAAGTACACAAAAAAATAGGCTCCAGAAGTAAGGATAGCTGGCAGATGATAGGTTCATAATATACTGTATAGAGAGTTTATTGCCAAACCATGATAACAAGAGCACATAACAACTAGGCAGATCATAGTGTACATAACAGGGGTACATCAGAACCAGGATATATAAATCGGGAAAGTGGAACTGGCTGGAAATTACGGTGTTTTATTGCCGCTAGTAATTGAAAGCAGATGTCCCTGCTCCCTTTCCTGACAAGGAACATACTGTGCTTCCCATATAGAACACCGCATGGGCCGCCGGCCGAACCACCGGCCCCACCGCCTGTGTTCCTCCGCCACCCCCACCCCCGCCCCCACCCGCGTTGAGTTTTCTTCGTTCGACGAGGCCCCACCACCGCCCCCACAACCACCGTCCCCACCGAGCCCCTACGATCGCACCGGCGAACTCCGGCAAGCTCTGAAAAATCGGCTGACCCAATTTTGAAATTTAGTCTACTGTGATTTAACTAGTGTGGAATATAAAAGGG
>NC_041384.1:161171067-161196997 GCF_002162155.2 Triticum dicoccoides | reverse complement strand
TGGATGGGGTGGCGGACGGCGGCGGATGGAGGAGGGTGGGGTGGAGAGGGTGTTTTGGCGCCCACGGAGTACGGATGGGGAAAAGGGAGGTAGAGAGGAAGGGGGGAACCATGTATTCAGGGCGCGCATGTCTCAAATGCGAGGAAATTTACAAACTTAGCCCCCGTTTCAAATTTCTACTACATCACAACAACACTAGTCGGTTGGGGATAGGATGGTAATCTCGCATACACCAAATATTTGCCGACGAGAGTTTGTTTTTGGTGCCCACCATGTATGAATATGAATCGGGGAGGGAGTCGATTTCAGCCGAGGACACACTGTGTTTTGGCGCCCACTGTGTATGAATCCGGGTGAGAGGCGGTTACGTCACGTTTGGGTGAAATTACAAACCTACCCCTATCAAAACCTATAGAAATCCAGCATATAGGCTTTGCGTGGCAGGGATAGGCAGTAGTGATTTCCATCTCGCAGATTTTGGTTTCGGGCGGTTACTGCGACTTTCCCCGCTTCATTCAAATTTTGCAGAGTGCACGTTTACCGTGCCAACTCAATTCGAATCCTGTTTGTATTCTATTTTTTTCTGGGCGGGATCCATTTTCAATTGGAATTACATTCTATATACATCATTTTTTTATATATACTTTCAAAAGCACAACAAATAATTCTGCTCCTTTATATGTATAATATGATTTACAAATACAACGATCTCAAAATCTTAAGGTTGAATTCAAAAAAATTTAACCAAATTATGTTCTACTAAAATGTATGGATCAATAATATCTACATATTAAATAACATAGATGTGCGTGAATTCATATGAGTATGCATGTTTGATAGATCAATTTTGGTTCGAGTATGGATTACATGTATCATCATCTCGAATTCAAATATTTTAATCCCTTTTTTGTTCACTTCATGTTGCTCCTATCCTCGCAAACATGGTCTCTCGACGTCTCCCTTGAGAAGTGTCACACTCTCCCTATCATTATAAATTACACGGTTTTCATTATCTCTCACGTCTCTACTGTTCTCTGGTATCACTCGGTACCTGAGCTTTCTTTTTCACCGCCAAACACACAGTCGCCACTCGTCTTTCAGTTTGTCTTTCTCTCTATGGGATTCTCTCACACACCCTATATGTCTGTACATATGACTCATACCACTAAAATTACTCTCTCTATCTCTCCTGTAGACACAACATTTGTTGTGGTCTCCTTTTCGTCTCCATCCCAGACTGACATTATTCATTTGTTTACCGACCAGACAACCCCGACTACCGTCTCCTCTCTCTCTCTCTCTCACAGACACACACGCACAACTCCTACCACTAAAATGTGAATGGAAAATGAGATTTTGTTATACCCAAACAAAAAAGGACTAGAGGGAGTGATTGCTCTAACACGGACGTGACCTCTCATAGCGCAGGCGTTGAACCGGTGCGCCGGCCAAGAGGGCCGCACTCGCTGCAGGCCCGGTTGAGCACGCCTCCTCGCCGCGTGCAACCAGCTTAAGACTGCCCCGCCTTCCTTCATTGAATCCGCGCGTGTGCCGGCAACACGTCCTTCCGCGAGCCCGCAGGCATTTCAGAACACAAAAAATGACTAAAATATAATTAATTTATGCATGGTCTTGACTTGTTGTGCTCGCACTGGTAGCAAGAACTAGTAGAGGATTTTCTTTATTTATAGCTCTCCTCACATTTTTTTGGTTTTAAAGTGAATCATGGTTGTGGACATTATGTATGAATGTGCAGATATCTGTGAACATGAGTTTGATGTGGAAGTTGAACTTGGAATGTCGGGCTTGCGCGTGAACTATACCATGTCCAATGCTTCGTCTGTTACTGTTTGGAAAGTAATTGCTGTTATTACATGACCCGAAAAAAACATTTTGTGCCACATCAGTAGATGCACGGACATCACAACAGGCATGCTGACTGGATAAACATTTGAACCTAGCTATTATGAAGGAAATTTTGTATTGACAACGGTTTTAAATAGCAGGAGACGCCTAGCCTGCTCTGCCTCTGCTAGCTTATTTCTGGCTTCTTCCATCTCTTCTTTGGCTTGGGTGAAGAGAGCATCTGATTGCTCTTTCCGCTTCTTCAGGAACTCAGCTACATTCTCAAGGGCTGATGCATGCTTTCTTTCAGCCTTTACTAATTCCACGAGGACACGAACAGCTGACGACTCCACCTGGCTTGTGTGTAATCCAGCATCATCTAGGAATTTGCACCTTGTGTCTAATCCAGCATCATTAGGGAACTAGCACCTTGTGTGTAATCCAGCCTCATTTTGGAAACATGATCTCGAGGTTGACCATACTTCCCTCCTCGCAAGAACTGCATCCTGACATGAAGTTACTTATTTTTTAGATCAATACACAGAGCAACCTAGATCCATTTAGTAGAAGCTAGATAAACAGAACTCGGAGAAGTGAATTCAAAAGGAAAAAATAAATAAAAACAGACTACAAGGTGAGAACACCCACTTCCTACATCAAGCTAAAAATGAAAGCGTTAGGACGATTAAGACTCTTCTTATTACACATCGAAGAACACCACGCTTAAGAGAAACAGAAACTACAACATATACATATCGAAGAACACGAGGCTACACGAAAGTAATTGAAAGGGTGTTACTTACCAAAGCTTGTTTTACAGGTTCGGTGCAGCTCCTCTTTAACTTGCCACGCTCCTTGAAGATGTCCCGAATATCCCGTGTTTGGTCTTCATTGCTCCTCTGCATGTTCGCACTCGTGGTTTTAAAATCTCAACATGGCAAGAAAAATACACTACTAGTAATACTCGCGCATCATGTGGGCAACATTAAAACACTCGTCTGCCATGTTAGAGCATCTCCAACAAGATAAAATACTCATACAAATGCATCTTGATGCGTGCAACGCATGGGCATTTTGCTAGTTCTAAAAACCTTTCCATCATTTTCCACACTACTGGTTGCAGATGAAAAACCTACCCAAGCACAGCGCGATATAGGAGCGATGCACAATTACAAGCTGATATTCTGTTGGACAATGGAGGCTATAACCAATTACTTTTACGGGAACAATAGCACCCAGGAAATTTGAAGGGTAGGTATGAACAAAATTGGAACTGCACATGTACTGCTAAGTGATTCAATACACACATTACCAATCGAGGAGGAGAACGATGGTCGCGGCGGCCTCTATGAGTCATGGTCAGCAATGGGAGTCAGTTCATTGTCCACGACGGTGGTACTTTTGCGCTTGGCGTTGGCTTCCGGGAAGCAGATTCGAGACCGTGGAAGACGATGCCGGGGAAGAGGCTCCGTGTACAAGGACGACGGTGGACCAGCTCCAGTGCGGCGTACGAGGTTGTCGATGAGGCAGATGCGCTGCGGTGGACGAGTGCGCCGATGTAAAGGGGAGGAGCACGAAGGCTGCGGTGCCGTGGAGAAGTCTATTTTGCGGTGGGGATAGAAATTGGGGAGTATTCAGGTGTACTACTCTGGGTGCCGGGGTGGGGTTGGCTGGGTAGGGTGAACCTGAAGTTACGAAAACAGCCCCTACCAAGCGTCATCCGTAGGCCTGTTCCGAAGGCTATGATGGTAACTTCCCGCTGCTCGAATCAAGGTTGCGGGAGATTTTCCAGCCGACCTCAAAATTTTGTGACACTGGACTCCCCGTGTGGCGTGTTGAGTGATTCGGCTAAGCAACTAGTGAGTAGTAGTAGTAAACTCGGCATATTAGGTTTGACCGAAGTCAAACTTCCTAAAGTTTGACCAAGTTTATAGAAAAATATAAACACTTACCACAACAAATATGTATGATGTGAAAGTACATTCAATAATGAATCTAATGGTATTTATTTGTTATTGTATATGCTAATATGTTTTGTTATAAGCTTTCTGAGAGTTTACAAAACTTGACTTTGACCAATGCTAATACGTAGACTTAAATAAAAACGGAGGGAGTACACATTTGTTTTCTTAGTTTGTAGTGAACTAATCATTTGTTGAAATTGTGAAATAAATATATTAGGCTATTGACTATGAATGTAATGGTCTATACAATTCAATAGTTACAATCATTGTCGAATCCCAAGATGTATACAAGGTCTATAGTTCTTCACAACATGCTCAAACTCACATAATCCCAGTCAAATGAGAATCTAAATGCATTTCATAGTTATTACTTTGTAGGATGCAACAAGAACAACCATAACTCTACATCAGCCATTATAGAAGCAACATTTTGACATATCCCAATGTGTGAATGAAACATGCAGAGAGAGCTTTTGAAGATGGAGCAGATAGGGCGGGAAAGATTGTATGTATGTGGACAAGAGAGTAGGAGACAAACCTAACGAGACAGAGAGAGAGAGAGAGATATAGAGAGAGAGAAAGAGAGAGGAAGAAGTTAGGTCTGTGAGAAAGATGCATACATGTAATATACATGAGATGCGTGTGCATCTAGATTCTGTATACGTGGAAGGAGAAGAGACAACATGTTTGATGAGAGAGAAGGAAAAACATGGACGAGAGGGGAAGGATCTCGTGGGTTAAGGGATTGGCAATTTTGTGCGGGGGAGAGAGGGATTGGTAATTTTGTGGAAGAGAGAGAGAGGGTAGGGGGAGGAATCAGTCAGCCGTTGTCACATCACCCTGCTTCCAAATGACCCCGCATTCTCTAGCGCGGTGTGGTTGCCGTCTTCGATCTACTCGTTGCCCTCTTTGAAGATTGAGGTGTTGTGCATGTTGGGGTGCAAAGAAGCACAAGCGAGAGTGGTCGCCGTATAACCTTGGATGGGGATGAATTGTGTGCTCGGGGGAGTGTGTGTGTGTGTGTGTGTGTTTGTTGTGCTGCGTGTGTCTCTGTGTGTGTGTGTGTGTGTGTCAGATATTGAGAGAAAACAAACCTAAGGAGAGAAATGGGTATTCACGAAGAGATTGTGTGGGCCTTGAGGTGGGCAGGGGCCGGGTGAGGGTGTCAAATGTGCGCGTTGATGCATGTGTTGCATGCGACTGTGCGAGGGACTGACGAATCGAGAGAGATGGTTTTTGTGTTACGGATGCTCCTCTCTCTGTCTCTCTCTCGCTCTCACTCTCTCCCTCTCTCTCTCACACACACACAAGTAAACTAGAAGACCGTTCTCTCATGTATACACAACGTATCGGCATCTGTCTATGTCTCACTCATTCATGATCATTTGCACATTCACACCTCTCTATGTCTGTATCACACGCACACCATCTCCACATTGCCCTTCCGCCACAACACACATATGGACACATACACACGTTCTCTCTCTGTCACACACACAAAATCAGTATTAAAAAAAAACTAGGGCGCACCTAAAACGTCCAAATCCAAATAAACACGAACTGGAGCTAAATTCAAATGTATGGAAATATTGCAGCATCAAGAACTTTCACAGGAAAAAAAGTTGAGTAATATTCGAGGATTGTTTTCACACACACAAAAAGGTTCGGTGGATGTCCTTCGAGCGCGACACAGTGACGCACCGTTCGATCGACCGTGCGGCCGCGGTTCACGCGCTTGCACAGGATTCTGTATCGTGGCCGTGGTACTAAGGCTGGTCACAATGGGCAAGAACATAAGCTAGTAACTAATAAAAGTGCTACCTAAGTCTAATGTTTACGTGTACTAGTACGGTTTTCTTTTAAGTTTGACCAACCTTATATATAAAACTAAAGTAAGCTCCCACACGCACACTTATCAATATGCCGCCGCCGCCGTTGCGCATGCCAGCGCCCGCCTGCTTCGGCCAACAATTTCTCGCCCATCACCGCCGTGTCGCCGCCATCCATGTGCCATGAAGCCGAAGGCTCGCCCGCTCACGTCGTCTGTAGTCCCTCCTCGCGCTGCCGCCGCGCTGCCAAGCACGCGAGCAGCTGGTGTAGCCGCGTCTATGCACGCAGCGTACGAAGAGGAGGACGAGCGCGTGCTCCAGCACGCCGGCGAGGAGGAACTAGCGTGTCATTGTCGTCTCCGCCCGCGCGAAGGAGGCACGCATGGTGGCTGTCGCGGCGGAAGCCGATCGCGCGCGCGTCGAGCCTGCAAACCAGGTGCGGACACAGAATCTACTTTCGAGACCTTGAATGCCACATGGATCCTGCAATCTGAAGGAGCAATTTGGGTGAGTCGACTCATGTGAGCCGTTTGATGCAACATGGATGGCTAGAAGGGCTTCTTCCACCTCTTGTGCTGTCTTCTTCCTTCGCTCCATTGAACTTGTTTCACAAATCGACTGACCCAAATTATACTACTAGTACGAACGTATTAAGTACAGTAGGAACACGAAGATACGAGCAGTAGTACCAACTGCAAGAAGAACAGTACTAAGACATAGTACTAGTACTACTGTACATACTAAAGAGTTCAAATAACGAGAAAGAACATAAACATAGTTCTGCTGGGGCCTCAGCACAACACACCCTTGAAAATAAACTAATAAGCAACTAGTCTAATTGACACTGCAGTAGAACCAGCATGAGCGACGACACTGCCGCCTACTTGGAGACCGAGTCCACGTCCTCGACTTCGTCCTCGTCCCTCTTCCTCTTCCTCTTCGCCGACGCTTCTTTGCTTGAACTGGACACTGGGCTCTACTTCTTCATCCAACCCTTGTAGATATTTAAACGAAGGTAGGCATCCATTGCTACGTACAGGATGTGATCTTCATCTAATGTCTTCGACTCCCATGCATGATGAAACTCGTGATGAGGTTTCTTCAGTTTAGCGTACGAAGGATCAATCATGGCTGCTGCCAGGCTCAACATTGAAGGTTGAGAGGAGGACACCAGGCTTGCCTTTTGGAGATCGAAGGGCTGGCCTACAACAAGACCTATCCGATGCAGGACGTCACTATCGTTCTTAAAGCCTACAATAACGAATTTCACTCTTTTGTCCTTGAGGAAGTTCTTAAAATCCTGGCACTCAACGTCGGCATGGCATATGTGGTAGACCAAGCAAACGTTATGTATGCAAACCTGGATCACGACGGGCTTCTTCCTCTCTTTGTCCTTTAGATCCTTCTCTCGTCCCAGGACTGTGGTGTACTCAACATCTAGCCCAGCGACCCACTCATCCGTTGAACTGTTGAACATGCGTAGGAAGCGAGCAAGCCATGCTTTCACCGTCTCGGATCCACGTGTGTAGATTGAAATGAACTGATTGCCGGTGATGGCTCTAACCTGGTACTCAGCGGCGACCATGGAGATTTGGGAGGCCATGGATTTTGGAGGAGGGTTAGGAGAAGTTGAACTGTTGTACCCCGCAAAAAACTGGGAGCAAACTAATGTGAAAGGACGGGACGACTGCGAGCGAACTGTTGTAAGGTAGAAGACGGGGACGAGTAGGGCGTGCGAACGGCGTGGGGTTGCTGGCTTGCCCGGTGGATAAATGGCTGCAAGCCCCCAAAGAGTTCTCGAGAACTATGCGGGACCCACTAGATGTCATGTCTACTAGACCCATATCATAGGCCTGACGGTATAGCTTCTGCCTGTTCGCACGCCATGCCGGCGCGTGGATGTAACTTCACTTAATTCCATCAAACGTCGCGCCTCCCACGACCTTCGCCTCCCTCGCGCAGTCGCGCCCTTTGAGACTTCGACCGGCTATAAATGAGCAATTTTTTTTGCCTTTTTTTAGACAAGCAATTTTTTGCCTGCTCCGCATGCATGATACTCCCTCTAGTCCTTTTTACTCCCGTCAACCGTTTGCAAAGTGTTTGACCAAATTTATACTTTTTTTGAACACCACCTTATATTAATTAACCAGCCACACCAGTACACTCATTCGATACAATATTCACCACACAGGGCGGTACGTTATTTACAAGAATACCATCTAATCTATTGTCAAAGCTATACTTAGCGATTAAGTGTGCCACCTTATTGGCCGAACGGCTAATCTTTGACAATTGAAGATTGTTGATCAACTTCGAGATGCTCAACACTTTCATCTTCAGGTCACGCATAGCAGACCTGTCAACGCTTTGACAGGCATCAATGAAATCCCACGACCAAATTTATATTAAAAATATCAATATCTACAATACTCCCAAAACACTTAGGTGCGGTGCATTAACTTCTACCTTGTTTCTTGTTTCTTGACATATCAACCAATAGGAGATGTGGGTGTGCATGCTTTTAATGACTTGAGACTACCAAACACGACATGCAGTGGTTAGTTCATTGCATGCAATGCTATTAATTAGCAAATAAACATTAAGATCTCTCGTTTTCCCCTCCTCCTTGGTCACAGTGCACAATCTAAGATGACTTGCTCACCTAAACGGAGGGAGTACTGATTATAATGAGCATAAGAACTATGTTTTATAATGAGTGTAAAAATATTGATTTGACATTGTGAATGTTGACACATTGTGGAATAGTTTTTGAAGTCTGCAAAAGTACTCAACTAGTGCTGTCGTTCTCCACAAAAAAATGTGTTTACCAATGCATGCATGAACACTAGTTACTCTAACCCCCTCTCTTCTTTAATTCTTTGCCCCATCAGCATGTTTGCTATTCCCGTGTGCATGATACCAGCTAAGATACCACCATTATGGCCAGCCTTAATCATCGCATGAAATAATTTAGTGCACCTTGAAATATGAACATGTGTGGGGCATGTTTGTTTTTAATGACTTGAGACTATAGCTAGCCCGGCATGCAAGATGACTTATTATGCACCGTTCCCCATACCTGCAGGAAGCCCGTTCATCTCCAAATCTTTTCCTCTCCATGTGTGAAAACAATATGCCTGCCAAACTCTCCTTCTCCCTCCGACGGTCCCACCACTCCACCCCGTGTGAAAAAAATCTGCATGCATGACTCTCCTCCCCCATGCTCGTCCAATCCGTTGTGACCAGCAATATTTCCACCCCTTCGCTCCCCCGTAATTTACTCCAACAAATATGCCCACATAGCTGTTACTTAACTGCAGGTGCATTCAGTCACTGACATATGGGCCCAACAGGGGTCTGGCCCACATGTCAGTGACGCAACTGGACCGGCAGTTAAGTCCCCTCTCACGTTGACCACCATGGCATCGCCCCTCCCAAGCCCTAGGAGCCCCTCGCTGCACCGCGCGGACGGTCACGCTTCACCGTTCCGTTCCTCGCCGCCACTAGTCGAGGAGGACGCGTCGGTGTTCCGCTCCTCGCCGCTACACGATGCATCGCCGTTCCGTTCCTCGCCGCCACTAGTCGAGAAGGACGCGTTGGCGTTCCGCTGCTCGCCGCGACGCGTCGAGGTGGACGCGTCAGCATTCCCAATCTCGCCAGCACGCGCGCTAGAGGATGCATTGGCTCCCCGCTACGAGGAGAACACCGCGCTGCCTGCCGAGCCCCCCCAGCCATGAGGAGATTTGGAAAGAAATGGATGTCGCCTTGTGGGAGGCTTTGCCTCCAGCAGAGCGCGCCAAAATAGAGGCAGAGAAGAAGGTTGAGGAAGAGAAGCGCACCGCGGAACAAGATGCCTGGGAGGCCTATGTCACGTCCGAGAGAGTCAGGCAATTGGCTCTTTGGCAGAAGGCTCGTGCGAGGGCCGTGAGGGTGGCGGAGGACGCCCGTGCCGATGCCCTGAGTGCAGTCGGGCCCAAGCGCCTCATGTACGCTTGGCGGTATGTGGACCGGGTGCATGCTTCCAATGAGGAGGAGTACCTGTTGGCGCCAGATCACCACACCGGTGAGATCGCGCTCGCCCGCCGGCAAGCCGCCAATCAGCACCTCGCGAGTTGCGAGGCTGAGGAAGAGGCATTGTGTCGGTGCGCTGGGAAACGACCGCGCACCAGGGCACTCGTGGCGTGCCGCAAGCACTCCTGCGAGCGCTGTGGCTTTTAGGAGGAGTATAATTTTTGTTTCGTAAGGCGATCTCATTAGTTTTGGGACGCAAATGATAAATCCCGAACGTTCAGGAATTTTTAGCCTCCTTAATTAAGTATGTAAAAGGAAAGTTTGGAAACCTTGTGTATTCGTACGCATTTTGCAAGTACGTGCATATAGCACAAACTTTACTATATACTATCGCACTACACGTCTCTCTCGATATATGCTTGCAGACTATGCTACGCCCTCCGTCCAGGTCAATAAGTCATCTTCGGTTGAGCACCATGACCAAGAAGGAGGGAAGACTTATACACCTAGACAGAGGGAGTACTACTATTACTTATGTACGTGCAAATGCACGTTTTAACATTACGATGCGGTTTTTGTAAAAGTAGAAAAACAACACTAGTCAAGCTTGTGAAACGATTCAATGCAAAACAAATGCAAAAATGCTCGTTTGATTGTTTACTTTTAGCTTCCTTCTCTGTGGTTATTTCTCTGTCGTACTTTGTACGGAGTATCTCACTGGTTGGAAAGGCATGCAAATTCCCAAACCGCTTCCTACACCATGTATCTCACTGGTTACCGGCATTGATGTTGTCACCCATGTCGAGGATGAAGTTGCCGAGGTCGGGGAAGAAGTCGTCGTTCGCGAAGTCGTCGCTGCAAGCAGTCGCGCGAGCGTGCTCCCCAAAAACCCGATCGCCCCTCTCCCGTACAGGATCACGAGAGGCGGGGTTCCGGAGGCCTACTATCCCTTCTCCCGGTGCACACCGAAAGGAGGGATGGAGAAGACTTGCTTGGCGGCGCAATGATCTGGAACGGTGGTGAGAAACTATATAGTGCGGGATGGGTAGGTCATGGGAGTATAGCTCTGTCCTCGGCTCGGCTCAATCCCGCAACCCGTGGCGCGTCGTGATGAGGCGTGGCGTGGCGAGGCGAGCGAGGAGGAGGAGCGCGCGTGTAGGTCTCCTCTTCTCATGCTCATACAAGTGGTAGAAGAGCTCACCTTATAAAGGCCTACTAGCAAAATTCCAACATCGACCAGGCCGTCCATGAAACGGGAGTGGCTGTAGGGGATGTTGCGCCAGTTGAATATATGAGCAAGTTACTACAAGATTTAATCCGAATAAGCACAAAATAAATCATGACGGCTATAATAGAGATGAAACTAATCATGTGGACTAGCATAGTAGTAGGATACAGAGTAGAAACATGAATTCTACCACGATTTCGAACAGGAAGGACAGAAACACATACGGTGCAACAGGAGCAGCACCGTTGGCGTTGAGGTTGTCGCCCATGTCCAAACACCACACAGACACGGTGTTTGAGCATGGTCCATAGTCGTTCCACGCTCGGGCATTGAAGTTTGTAACTATTTTAGATTAGAATATACTACTCCTCCGGTGCTAGTAGTAGAGCAGAGTCCTACTCTACTACTCTACTCAAGCAAGTTAGGGCATAACATTGTAGGGAGTACCAGTACTGTGATCACTCAAGCAAGTTGTCTGGCATGGACATGACCCTACGCTGCTGGTATGTGTCTCGTATGTCAAGCGGCGTGTTGTAGTCATCATCACCTGTCCACTTCCCGCAGCACATATTCGCTTCTCCATCTTTGTCCGCACATAATCTCGTCCAATCTTCCATCCCCGCTAAGGCGCCTCCCCCCTCGTCCGAAACCCAAGCACTAACAATGGCAGAACCGAGCAGCGTCCACCGAAAGAGTGGCTGGAATTCGCTCCCCATAGAGGTAATCAAGCTCATTGTTTCGCGTGTGGACAATCTCAGTACCATGCCACTCGCCGCGTGCTCGTCAGGGCTGTACTGTTTACTCAAAGCCCTCAGGCCGGAGCTTTTTAAGCCAGCTCCTTGCTTGCTGATGCCGCCTGATCTTCAGAAACGGCGTGTCACGCAGCATAACGATCGTAGGGTGGCGAGCATCAACCCCCTTGACTGCGATCTGATCCCCGTCAGCCTCAACTACATTAATGGTATGTACTGGGTCGGCATGAACACGTCTTGGATGGTGCTCGTCGACAGTCACTATAGCTGGATGCTCGTGGAGGTCTACACCCGGCGATTGATCCCCCTTTCTTCGATTAACACTGCACTGCTTTAGCACTGCGGCCCAGAATACTCGGAATCTTATAGTATCCAAAATGATACCAAGTTTGATTTGCTCAAGGTTGTAATCTGCCAAGTGCCCACAAGATCTGCGAATTACAAAGACTTCAGGCTAATTGCGTTCTTCAACCGTGGTCTCGCCTATTTGATAGGTCACTGCGATAAGTGGATAAATCTGCACATCCATCGCAGGATCATACATCCTCCATGGTTCTCTGATGCCATTGAACACAAGGGCTTCATTTGCGCTGTCGGCTCCTTCTATGGCTGGACGTATTGTTGGCCTACTCCAGTCATCGCTACAAATGGCTGTTACAGCAGTATGTTACTTTCCTATGATATCATGATGGCTTGCTTATATTGCTGTCAACATTTGCTGAAAAAATATTCATGCTCATAACATGTTGTTCTTAAGATTGACTAAACCAAGAGCCCTTTTTTATTTGACTCCAACTTGATATGATGTTGTAGGCCGCCTGGTGTCCCTACCCTTCCTAATCCCAGAACCTTTCAAAGAAAAGCGGCATGTCAGTTGCAGGTGGTTCCTGGCTCGATCAGACGATGGCGAAAGATTGATGATCGTTCGCACGTACCGGACGTGTTGTTTCGCGGAATACAATCACAATCACTGCAAGGTCTTTGAGCAGGATCCCAGCTTCTCTGGGCCTTCAAGAATTTTTGACTGGAGGCTGGTAAGTAGCCTTGGTACATGCTCTCTGTTTGTAGGACTGAATTATCCGATTAACCAGGAGATAACCGACGACAAGGATCATGATGGCAGCGCGGTTTCGTTCATCAGGCAAAACTGTGTGTACACAGTGTACCATGCGTCTCTGCATGCACCATACCCTGATATGTGCCGCCACGCTCTGCATCCCAAAGTAGAAGAGAGGGTCGCAAGTATCAGACTTCGACCTGCTGGCTGGAGTTTCCCCCGTCAGGCACCCATCTAGTTCAAGCCGTCAGCCAATCTCCACAGCTTAATAAAAAGTAACGTCTAACTGAGCCAGTTAGTTAGATGCCTACACTTGGTGTAGTAGGATCTTTATTTAGTTTGATGCATACACTTGTTCTTTTTTGGTAGCCCTTTTGTAATGATGGCTGATGTTTGGTTTGGAAGAGAGAGCTGCGTCTTCACTCTTCTGGCCTGCTTACTGCTTCTGTTGCACCACCAGCCCTGGTTGCTGCTGCTGTTTTCAATGTACAATCAGAAGTATATTTTGTCTGTTGGTTGAATAAATGTGTTGTTAGAATGACAAACACAATGTTTTGGAAGTTGTTGCACGGTTCGATCCTTTAGTGCCCCGTACCGTACGTAGCCCATACTATTTATCGTACAAAACACATTTTTTTGAAACTCGGAACACATTTTCTACTTGTTGATTACATGTAGCCCACTAATGAAGGCCCAATAGAGAAGCCCATAATTAACTGGAAGGGAGGCTCTCACATGAATCCAGCCCAGGTACATGCTCATCGTCCCCTAAATATAAATAAGTAAATAAATAAATAAATAAAGCTAAATGCTCATGCACCATTTCTTTGGGAAAATAGGTAGCCCAGTATTTCTTTTTGAAGAATACCCAAGCTAGGCCTATTTGTTTTCTCCGAATTACTGGGCTGCAAATCTTTCAAGACGAGGAGGGATGCATTCCGGCCTGGCTTAAGAGTATGGTCAATGTCTGTTAAAAGTAATATCAAAAGGGGTTGAAAATTCCAAAAAAAATATAGCAAATGGGATATAAGTTTCTTTTTTTGTTTTTGTTCTTCACTGATATCTTATACGTATTTCATTGGATTTAACATGACATAGTACTAATTTATTTTCAAATTTGTTTTAGTATGGCGATTAATTTTTGGATTAAGAATATTTCGTTCCCCAGCAAAAATTTGCGATTTTTTAAAAGTTCCCACATATTTAGTTAATTTTTTGACCCTGGTACTAACCAGAAAATGGCCAGCAATTCTAAAAATGGAAAACAGGCTGCAATAAATTCCATATGAATTAGAAAATGAGTAAAATTATAAAAATAATAGCAAATGGGCTGTACATGCCAAAGATTTCGAGGCTGACTTGTTTACGCAAGGCTTTGTCAATGAACACACGATTCTAGCAGCAGTTAGTGTTGGATGTCCATCCAACGGTCGGCGTGCTTCTTCAATCTCTGATCTTCCTGCTCCAGCCGCCTAAACTAGCACCGGCGGGACTGCCTGCTCCCTCTTCTTGTGGCCCACTGTGATGCCGCGCAGGCTTCCCTGGCCCACCCTACTCCCTCCGCTGGCCTGGCCGCACACAATCAATTGCCTCCTTATTACGTGAAAAAAATGATTCCTCCCACTGACATCTGGGTCGCACCGGTTGGGAGGCTGACCTGTGGGCCTGTGGGCCTACTAAGTTGACGCGTACGCATGGCTTGTCAACTTAGTCAACAAACGATTCCAGCAGCAGTAACCGTTGGATTTGAATCGAACGGTCCTGCTTCTTCTTCAATCGCTGCTCTTCTTGCACCAGCCGCCCAAACCAGCCCCGGGGAGACCGCCTGCTCCTACCTCCAGTGGCCGGTTGTGCTACTGATGAGGCCTCATCGCCCCCTACTACTCCCACCGCTAGCCAGGCCCTGCGGCGACGGCAGCCTCACACCGCAGTCGAACCAGTGAACCCTCATACTCCTCTCCGCGTGGGCATCCACTTCCGCGTCTTCCCCGGCTCCGCGTCGTCCCCTTCCTAGGCCTCGCCGTCGTCCACCGCCTTGGTGCTCACGGCGCGGCGTGGTCAACGTGGTCAACGACATTCCATCGAAGAGTACTGTACGTGGAGAGGCTGACAACTGGGTCCACGGCCACAGCCCAGTTTTTTTGTGATTTGCCAAGTAAGTCGCTTTGTCAGGCCTGTTGGGCTGCAAATCTTTCAAGACGAGGAGAGCTTTCATTCGGCTGGCTAAGAAAATGGCCCATCAGTAATGAGAAATGGGTTGTACATTTTTAAAACACATCAAACCGGCAATTAGTTTCAAATATCTTTTTTTTCATTTCGAGTTTTGAAATTACATTAATTTTTATGCATGGAGAATTTGTTGGATTTTATATTGATATACATTTATTTTTAGAATCAGTTTGAATGTGAGTCAAAATTTCGGGATTAAAAACAGTTCGGACCGCACCGAAATATGCAAAATTTCGTATAATTTTTTAACCGTGGCCACAATATGGGCTGTAATGCTAACAAAAAGAATATGGGCTCCAAAAAAACCTTAATAATTAGCAAATGGGCTATATATTATTAGAAATAATGGCAGATGGCTGTATGCTGTTTTCCACAGATTTGAGGCTTTCCTAAAGAAAGGTTGACGCACAAGCAGTGACTGTTGGATGGCCATCCAACGGCCGTCGTGCTTCTTCAATCTCTGCTCTTCCTACTCCAGCTGCTCAAACAAGCGCCGGCAGGACTGCCTGCTCCCTCCTTCCTGCGGCCGGCTCTGCTGCCGCGCAGGTCTCACCGCCCTACCGTACTCCCATCGCTGGCCTAGCCATCCCTCTACTCACCCACACCTGCTGTTATTCTCCGGCGACGGTAGACGAACCAGTAAACCCTCGTACAGTCATACTCCCCTCCGCGTGGGAAACAACTGCCGAGTCTTCCCTGCCTCCATGTCGTTCCCTTCCTAGGCCTCACCGTCGTCCACCACCCTGGTGCTCTCGGTGCGGCCTGGTCAACGTGGTCAATGACCGACATGCATCTGAAGTGGACTTTACGTGGAGAGGCCGACAGCTGGGTCCACGGCCGCACGCAAGGAAATGCCTCCTTATTACGCGCAAAATAATGATTCCTCCACCTGACATCAGGGACCCACCGAAAGGGCCTCTGTATTTCACGAAAAAATGTTACCACCGCTGACAGCTCGGACCCACCAACTATATCTTCGCATGCAAGGAAGTGCCTCCTTATTACGCACAAAAAAATGAATACTCCCCCTGTTAGCTGGGACCCAGTATAGTGGCAGGCTGACTTGTGGGCCTACTAAGTTGACGGGACGGAGGGCTTTGTCAACTTAGTCAATATGCACGATTCTAGCTCCAGTGACCGTACAATGTCCATCCAACGGCCGTAGTGCTTCTTCAACCTCTGGTATTCTTGCTCCAGCCGCCCAAACCAGCGCCGGTCGTGCCTCGTGCTCCTGCCTCACGTGGCCGGCTGTGATGCAGCGGAGGCCTCACCGCCCCCTACTACTCCCACCGCTGGCCAGGCCATCCCTCTACTCACCCACACCCCCTGTTATTCTGCGGCGACGGCAGCCTCACACTGCAGCGAACCAGTGAACCCTCGTACTCCTCTATGCGTGGGCATCCACTGTTGCGTCTTCCCCGGCTCCGCATCGCCCCCTTCCTAGGCCTCGCCATCATCCACCGCCCTGGTGCTCTCGGCGCGGTGTGGTCAGCGTGGTCAAGGAACGGCTTCCATCGGACGTGGAATGTACGTGGAGAGGCTGACAGCTGGGTCCACGACCGCAGCAAGGAAGTGCCTCCTTATTACGTGCAAAATAATTATTCCTCCACCTGACAGCGGGACCCACCGGACGGGCCACCGTATTTTGCCCCCCCTGACTGCTGGGACCCACCAGCTACATCTTCGCACGCAAGGAAGTGCGTCCGGGAAAAAAAATGATTCGCCCCCTGACTGCTGGGACCCACCAGCTACATCTTCGCAGGCAAGGAAGTGCCTGACAGTCGGGACCTACCTGGTCGAAGCATACGTAGCGTTGTCATTCTGGTCGCGAACGTGTACGTACATACTGGTCGATGTAGAGGCGCGCACGTGTCGTAGTAGAGGCGCGCACATGTCGTAGTAGAGGCGCGCACGTAGCATGTACACGTACGTACAGCGACAGGGTGCAAGAAAGAAAATACGGCCACGTATGTGTACATACGGGCGGTGTCTCGAAAGCCTACTCGCGCATACGTACGGCTAGGGCTCGTGTACATGGCTGGGTCGGAACGGAGAAATAGCATCATCGTCGTGTTCATGGGGAGGCACCGGAATGCGTCATGTTCATGGGGAGGCAACGTAATACGTCATGTTCATGGGGAGGAAACCGGCTAGGTCGGAACGGAATGCGTGGTCGTGTTCATCGGGAGGGCTTGGACGGAACATGCGATGGAAACGAGGCCTGGCGTACCATAAAACGGAGGAAACGGTCTTGTGTTCGACCGGCCACGTTCGAAACGGGATCCTGTTCATCGGGAGGGGTCTAGCATACCGCAGAACGGAGGAAACGGACCTCCTACGGTTGAAATGGGGGTCCTGTTGATCGGGAGGGGTGTGGCGTACCGCAAAACGGAGGAAACGAACTTGTGTTGGAGCGCTACGGTCAAAACGGGGGTCCTGTTCATCGGGAGGGGTGTGGCGTACCGCCAAACGGGACTCCACGGGATACTGTTCATCTCCACCGTCGACCCCCTCCAGCCTCCACGAGCTACTGTTCATCCACCGTCGACCTCCTCCAGCCTCCACCTGCGACTGTTCATCCACGGGCTCCTGTTCATCCAGCCTCCACCGCACGCTACTCCACCGGCTACTGTTCAACCAGCCCTCTCCACGGGATCCTGTTCAACCACCCCTCCACGGGCTACTGTTCATCCTGCCCTCCACCGTTTACTGTTCATCCAGCCCTCCACGGGGTGGTCCTGTTCATCCAGCCCTCCACGGGGTCCTGTTCATCCAGCCCCAACCGGATCGATCGATCGGGGTCCTGTTCATCCAGAGGCAACACCACGGGGTCCTATTCATCCACCCCCACCGGGAACTGTTCATCCAACCCCCCCTGCAACGCTCACTATTCATCCAGAGGCAGCATCGATCAACTTTAGTTAGCAGCAGTAGCGAAGGAATCGCTCGATCGGGTTCAGTTAACAGCCATCGATCGATCGCTCAGGTTCAGTGACGCGTAGCCTGCAATGCAATCGCTCGGGTTCAGTTAGAGCCCAACGCCTCGCTCGGGTTCAGTTAGAGCCAACGCCTCGCACACACGCGCGTACGTGTATAAGAAAAACGCGCATCGCTCGGCCCCCGACCTCCCACCATAACCGGGAACTCCCCGAAATTTTCCTCGCCCTCACTTCTACCATGGTTTTTTCCGTCATGGATGGCCCAAAGAATGTCATGCAGCTGCGTCTCTGGCCCACCCAGGACGAAAAGCCCATTTTCTGTCATGATTTTTTGTCATAGAAGTAGGAGCCGACCACATCTATGATGATACCGGGGTTTGTCACAATTATCGTCATAGAAGTGTCATATGTATGACAGAAAAAAAATTCGTTCAACCCAAAATGTCACAGATGTGTCTTTTTTGTAGTGATTGTTTGCCTTTAATTCAATTTTGAATTTGAATCGGTTTTGAACTAACCCGAGGATTAACTACAATGATAGAGGTGACGTGGCACCATTAGTAGGGAATTAGTGTAGCTTAATTATCCAGGTGTCACAATTCTCCTCCACTACAAGAAATCTCGTCCCGAGATTTAAGAGATGGAGTAAGGGGGGAAGATTTGGTTACGAAATTCTAACGGATCTTCTCATTCTTGGTTGTCTTCTCGAAGAAGTTGATCCCTCTCGTTGATGCCTTCATTTCTCAGCTTCAGGTCATCATTCCTTCAGGAACTCCATCGTGCTTACGAAAGAAAAAAAGGTGGGTATTCCAGGAGAACGGACCTCTGTAACATTGACTATCTGGTCAATAACGTCAGGGAAGGTGGCGGAAAGTAACTCTCGAATTGGAGCCTAAGAAAACATCGAGAGCAAAGTAAGAAGGTACCATGAGAAGTTTCGAGCGGGCAGGCAATCGTTCGATGCCCGAAACAAAGTGTCAAATGGGTCTAGAGCAACGAGAATAGGTATTCCATCTGATACCAGAATAGATTACTCGGAAAGTGACCCCGTGAATTACATACGAAGTCAAGCGCGAGGAATAGCTTTGGCAACAGGGGTGTACAGGAGAGTCAGGTTTCGATCATGTGGAATTGTGGGTTATGGACCCACCATGTGGTTAAAAGTAGGAAGGTTGGTGACATCTTGCACGATCATGTAAGCAAGGCATGTCTGAGGATAGTCTGTTGGTCATGTCGGCAACAACATCGGTACCAAGGGCGAGGAACAAAGAGAACCATGTTCCTTCTTGTTGAACGAGGCAGACCAGTAGGCAAAGTTCTCGTCCATCGGTGGTTACCGGAATGTCATCAACAAAAGTAACAGGGTCTTTCTGACAGAGTGGTACGACGAGGTGTTTACATAGGCAGGGATATATTACTACTTATATAATATAGATCACAAGAAGGTTTAAACAAACCAATGGAAAGGAAAAGTGATTATCAGGTTTAAACAGAACAATGGAAAGGAAAATGTGTTTAAACACATATTTCAAGGGTATATCCTTCCCAAGGACAAGCAGAGCATGATATCCATGAAAGGATATAATGTAGAAAACTCTTTAGGTAAGGTGAGAGAAATTTCATGACATTACCCATACAATGGTGTTTGGATAATTGACCGAGAAACATTGAGCATTGGGGTTCAAATGTTCTTTGTTAGAAATTGGAGTACCACAAACATTCTTCGAGATAGCATTGGCGTGGTATTCAAGCAAAGGCCAGACTTTGGATACTCAAAGGATCCATTAGGAACAATTTGTAGAATAAGTCTTACAATTTCCTCATGGAAGAATGGATAACCTTGCAGAAAAGGAAACTATAACACTAGGTGCTCCGGCCAGGTGTGCTAGGCATGACATCACCTTACCTGGTCATGTAAAGATGTTATTACTCCTGGAAATATGTTCCAACCATCATATCTGACCAAGATTCAGATCTGATTGGTGTCAGGATACCTCAGACTCAGGATGCCTGAGAAGAGGTGCAACAAAAATCAACGAGATGACATTATAAGATTCTCGAGAAATGAACTATAGAAGCAAGTTCCGAAGCAAGAGTTCATCATTAACTCAAGGGGAGGTGAGGAGGTGGCTGATTGACTCAGCGACAATTCATTGAGATTTCCAAAAGATGGATTTCCACACTTATGTGAACAAGGAGATAACATTTGTCAGATCAAATGATATGATGAGGTATGCTTGAGGAAAACATACACAGTTAAACATTGATTGAAGGGTGCACCCGAAATATGGGATTAGGTAGCATGATCAATGTTAGAATGGTGATTCAATAACCAATTGTCTAAGAATGAAATATCGATCATTAATTTCAAAGCATTAGGGTTGCTAGAAGTGCAGAATCCCAGTAGTTCCGTTCACTCCATCCTGGCTAGAATCAACACACTAACTAAGAAACAAAGGGATACGGCGATAAGTATCACCGTATCAAGAATTTTTATGAGGTGGAGCAAGTCTCACAACATCCTTGACATAAAAGACAGTAATACTTCAAGGTAGAATATAATGCAAGCTGGATAGCAAGTTGCATCCATAACGGAACGAGTTTGTGATGAAAGAACGGTAAGGGTGTTGTCGATGGTAACACAAATCATCGAGGGGTAAGGATGGTATTTCTCATCGGGAACTCGACTGATATCCAGGAACGAGTCAAGATGTTGATGATGATCACGACAAATTTTGTCGAGAGGCTCCACGAAGATTTAACAGATCGGCGATGACATCAAGTTAAAGGAATGATGAAGTGAAAGGTCAATGGAACCAACGGTACGACACAAACTCAAAATCAAGTTTGATGTTCAAGGAGAAATGATATGACGAGGAAGTTCGACATAAGATTAGCTCATCGTCAAAAATTGTGCGCCGAGAAGAAGGACCAGGTAGCACAATTAAAATTTAGCACTATAATGATATAGACGATCGGGCTAGGAATGAATTGAAGGATTGTTAAACTCATAAGCAACGAAAATTACTTAGAGTTAATGAATCGGATTTCAGACTCGATTCACTATCGGTGTCCTTGAGTGTCTAACAACTCAGAACCCAGGGAAAAATTGAAATCGGTGAGAAATAATACTTGAAGAAGAACTCACAAGAAGTAATATGGTTCCATGATTTTATCGAGATACCACGGGGTAATACTCGAAGGTAGAACATAATAGAGGTTGCAGAGGTGTATTGATCTGCAGAAGACAAGTGCTTTAACTAGTCCGAGAAATGGAATCAAGGAGAAAATATGATCGGAACCACGACTGCAAAGGATCAATTCACAGATACCATATGATATTATATCAAGGAAGTGATTATTATTACAAGAATCTTCCATGATAGGATCTACATCATGTCCATGGGAATGAACACAAAGTTCAAGGTCGACTCCCACTTCTTCAATGCATAACCTTACATTAACCTCCCGTTTATGAAGAAGTTGTAGTGTTGAAATTTTATCTGGCGAAGCACCAGAAGAATATGACTCGTGAAAACCTTCGGGTTCACACGGATAAGACAAGGCATAGCTTCAACCCATCAGGGTATCGTGGAAACATATACCACAAGCTTCAATAGTAAATTATACAAGCACGAAAGTAGAGCATGGTTGACAAAAGCAGAGGATACAATTTACCAAAGGCATTATGTATCCGAGGAAAGGCTCACAAGCTTATTGAATATGAAGGACGCTGTCAGATAAATTTCCGACAAAGGGTCTGGTGGTCCACAAGGGATCTAATGTGAGCATCGGTACTCAACCAGAGGAAGAAAGAATGCAAGGAGATCAGATTATAGAAACAACTGACTAACTCTGATTAGTAAAGGATAAGTAGAATAGCCTTAGGGGTACAATCGATGACAATTTGATTGGTCGAGATCCAGCTCATGTTTAAAATGATGCCTGGGCCAGAAGGATAATTTATAAGGGTCAATTAATAATTGCGTGCATTCACAGACAATAATTCATTAGGCTCAAAATGGCAAGGACAAGGGATGTCAACGAGGACTACTAGACATATGGAATTAACCATAATGCAAGTAGGCAAGAATTTCAAGAGGAATAGGCTGCTCGAGATTTTTGGAAGATCGAATGGTATTTTGAAGACCTTGGTGAAACACATGAACAACTGGGAATGAGCGGATACTCGATAAGTGCGAGGAATTATCCGTACGGGTATTCATGTGGCTAAGAATTGTAAGGCAGTAGGCACACAGTATTCTCGGAACAACAATAGAGAGAATTTCAAGGTATCTTCTAATAACAAGATCAACAAAGGATGATTGAATGAACGGAAAGTGTACGTGGTTATCCCTAGGGTTCATCGATGGAATGGAATTGTAAAAGCGATGGCACAAGTCTCGGGAGAACATCTAAGAGTATTGTCAGAATCTTCTGTTGAAGCAGTCTATCGTTCGGACCGAGGGGCTCTCCGGGAGAAAGTATTTACGAGAACCTAGAGTTAGAGTTAACAAATCATTTAACCCAAATAGGAGAGAGATCAGAGTCCCAGAGTATAGATGAGGAATAAAAGATCCTAATACCACCCAATGGCGACGTGGGCCCGTAAGCCGCATAGCCATGTTAACTAAAAGTTTTGCAATGACTAGACTCAACTTCGGCCAAGGAGTGTGGAAGGGGGATTCCTATAGGCAGTCGGCTCTGATACCAACTTGTGATGCCCCCAATTCAATCTTACACTAATCATACACGCAAACATGTATGATCAAGATCAGGGACTCACGGGAAGATATCACAACACAACTTTACAAATAAAATAAGTCATACAAGCATCATGTTACAAGCCAGGGGCCTCGAAGGCTCGAATACAAGAGCTCGATCATAGACGAGTCAGCGGAAGCAACAATATCTGAGTACAGACATAAGTTAAACAAGTTTGTCTTAAGAAGGCTAGCACAAACTAGGATACATGTCGAAAGAGGCGCATGCCTCCTGCCTGGGATCCTCCTAAACTACTCCTGGTCATCGTTAGCGGCCTGCACGTAGTAGTAGGCACCTCCAGTGTAGTAGGAGTCGTTGTCGACGGTGGCGTCTGGCTCCTAGGCTCCATCGTCTGGTCGCAGCAATCAGGTATAGGAAGGGGGAATGGGGGAACAAAGCAACCGTGAGTACTCATCCAAAGTACTTGCAAGCAAGGTGCTACACTACATATGTATCCATTGGTATAAAATGGAAAAAGGGTATCATATGTGGACTGAACTGCAGAATGCCAGAATAAGAGGGGGATAGCTAGTCCTATCGAAGACTACGCTTCCGGCCACCTCCATCTTGCAGCATGTAGAAGAGAGCAGAAGGTAAGTCCACCAAGTAGCATCGTGTAGCATAATCCTACCCGGCGATCCTCCCCTCGTCGCCCTGTTAGAGAGCGATCACTGGGTTGTATCTGGCACTTGGAAGGGTGTGTTTTATTAAGTAACTGCTTCTAGTTGTCATAAGGTCAAGGTACAACTCCAAGTCGAAGTATTACCGAAGATCACGGCTATTCGAATATATTAACTTCCCTGTAGGGGTGCACCACATTTCCCAACACGCTCGATCCCCTTTGTCCAGACACACTTTCCTGGGTCATTCCCGGCCTCGGAAGATCAACACGTCGCATCCCTACCGAGGCACAACAGAGAGGTCAGCACGCCGGTCTAAATCCTATGGCGCAGGGGTCTGGGCCCATCGCCCATTGCACACCTGCATGTTGTGAACGCGGCCGGTGAGCAGACCTAGCCACCCTTATACAAGAGCAGGCGTCCCGGTCCAACCCGGTGCGCGCTGCTCAGTTCCTGACGTCCCGAAGGCTTCGACTGATACCACGACGTCGAGTGCCCATAACTGTCCCCGCGTAGTTAGTTAGTGCGTATAGGCCAGTAGCCAGACTCAGATCAAATACCCAGATCTCGTTAGGCATGTTATTTTGAAGTAACCGCGAATGCCGACCAGGGCCAGGCCCACCTCTCGCCTAGGTGGTCTCCGCCTGCCCTGTCACTCCGCCTCAAAGTAACAGTCGGGGGCCGTCAGGAACCCAGGCCCACCACTACCTGGGTGGAACCACCTGCCCCTTCAACCCCCAACATCGGAATCACTTGCGGGTACTCAACGAGCCGACCCGACTTTAGTCACAACATGTATAGAATGTATGTATAGTATACACCCGTGATCAACACCCGACGCGATCACGGCCCGACAGTATAGCATGGCAGACCGACAAGAATGTAGGGCCACTGATGATAAACTAGCATCCTATACTAAGCATTTAGGATTGCAGGTAAGGTATCAATAGTTGTAGCAACAATGATAGGCTATGCATCAGAATAGGATTCAGGGAAAGCAGTAACATGCTACACTACTCTAATGCAAGTAGTATAGAGGAGAGTAGGTGATATCTGGTGATCAAGGGGGGGGGCTTGCCTGGTTGCTCTGGCAAGAGAGAGGGATCGTCAACATCATAGTTGTACTGGGTAGCAGCGGCGTCGGTCTTGGTGTCTAGCTAGAGAAGATGGGGAAGAAAAAATAAATATTAAGCAAACAGACGCATAGCGATGCAAGACATGACAAGTAGCGGTGCTAGGGGTGCCGTAACGCGGTATGAGGTGATACCGGTGAAGGCAGGGAAACATCCGGGAAAATATCCCCGGTGTTTCGTGTTTTTAGACAGATGAATCGAGGGGAAAGTTGCATGTTCGCTATGCTAGGGATGTGTCGCGGACGAATGGACCGCGTATTCGGATTCATCTCGTCGTTCTAAGCAACTTTCATGTACGAAGTTTTTCCATCCGAGCTACGGTTTATTTTATATTAGTTTTAAAAGAATTAAATCATTTTTAGGATTTATCAGATTAATTTAATTGAAAATCATTCATGACATTATCATGACGTCAAAGGTCAAAGTTGACCGTTGACCGGTCAAACTGACGGTAGGGCCCGTTTGTCAATGACTGTTAACTAACTAACCAGGTTAATTAGATTAGTTAACAGATTAGTTAGGTTAGTTAATTAATTAGGCTAATCTAATCAGGATTAATTAATTTAATTATTAATTAATTTTTTTATAAAAACATTCTGGGCGGGCCCCCATGTCAATGGCTCAGTGAGAGCCTTAGCGGGCGTTCGAGTTACGGGTGCACCCGTGCGGGGCCAAACCCGATCGGGGAGGCGAGGCGAGGCCACCGGGGCGCGGTGGGCGCTTGGTCGAAGTGGGCAACGGCCACCGGAGGCGGACCCGGGCGACGAGCGCCTGCCCGCTCGGCAGGGCGCTACAGGGCAGCGACGAAGGGGGGCGCGACACTGGCGGTGGTCGGTTGCGGGCACGGAGCAGGGGTGGCAGCACATCAGCAGTCTATGGCGGGCGGCGGCAGCTGCGAGCAGCAGAACGCAGCAGGTGGGGGGAGGGGAGAAGCCAGGGCGCGGGCGGCCAGCAGGGAGCAGCGGTGGTGCACGGGCGCCGGGGGCGGTGGCAAGTGGCGGTTGGCACGCGAGCGTTGGGGGCGGTGGCCGCGGGCGACAGTAGGCGGGTGAGCACGACGCGGGGGTTGCCGGCGCGGGTCAGCGCACGAAAAGTGGGCGCCAGGCGCGCCGGGACGGCTGCAGGCGATGGCGGGCACAGCGGCAGCGTAGCGAGGTTGCACGGGCGGCAACGGAACAGGGCAAACGAAGCAAAGGCGGGCGGCGAGCAGGGGAGCAGCGCGCGGCGGCGGTGCGTAGAGGCGATGCATGGGTGCGCGCGCGGCCATGTGAGCGCGTGCACGGGCACGGGATGGCGAGCACGGCAACGTCTGTCACGGGGAGAGGGTAGGGTGGAGAGGCCGTGGCCTCACTGGTGGGGGTAGGGCACGGGGCAACGGTTGTCGAAGCGGAGGACGGGGACGACACGCGGTGGGGAGGAAGTCCGGCGGGGTAGTGGCGAGATCCAGCGGCACCAGAGTTGGGGCGGCGTCCGAGGAGGGAGAAGAGGAGCAAGGAGGCAACAACGATGGCAGCGGGCACCGGGGCGCCGGCGAGGTGCGGCAGGGCGGCGCGCGGCAT
>NC_041384.1:161119290-161170677 GCF_002162155.2 Triticum dicoccoides | reverse complement strand
CGCAGTTTCCTCGGGGGAGGGTCGATGGGGATCGATCCCCTCCCAGAACTGGATCGGGGGAAATGGGGGTAGTGGGAGCGAGTGGGGAGGGGGTTAGGGTTTCGGGGGAGTGGGGAGATATGGGAGCGTCGGCTGGGCCGGCCGGTAGCTGGGCCGGTGGCCTACTGGGCCGAAGCCCAGTGATGGGGGGAGCTTTTACTCTCTTTTGTTTTTGTTTTGATTTTCCCTTTTGTTTATTTTCCCTTTACTGTTTTCATTTACTTGTGTAATTGTTTATAGTTTTAGAAAAAATGAAACCCACTCCTAAATTAGATTTGTAAAATTAATTGTTCTGACAAAAAGTTTGGGACAAAAGTAAAGCACCTTGTATTCTTTATTAATTGAAAAAGCATTTAACTTACTATTTCAGTCGCTGTTTTATTTATTTTAGCGCATTCAAATAATTTTAAAAATGTTGGTTACTCCACCTTAATACTTAGGATTTATTTGGCTCACCCCGAACATTTTAGTTTTAAATTTTGAAAAACTTATATTGTTTGCATTTAATTCAATTTTGAATTTGAATCGATTTTGAACTAACCCGAGATTAACTACAATGATAGAGGTGACGTGGCATCATTAGTAGGGAATTACTGTAGCTTAATTATCCGCGCGTCACAGTAATGTTTTAAATAATGAAATCACGACTCTGATGTGGCACCTGCCTAACAAAACAGCCAACCCACACGGTGGCTCACAACTCATAGTGTACTGCGAGCCACCCGCCACCCCCAGACGCGCACACCCCCACACACACCGCGAATCCACCAAAACTACGATGCATGTTAAATTATCCCACGGTAAACATATGTTACCAAAGAAGGGACGTTTTAATTTCGAAAAGAAACATAGATCATTAAGACGTTGTAGTACATTAATTGATTGATTTTCTATGATATAATGTGCAAAAATCAAATTTGAGCTACATGCACGTGTGACAGTGCACCTAAATGGATTGCAAAAACACATGTGTCTCACTAGGTGCATGTTTATTCCCTGTGCAAGAAATTTCAAACATTGAGAATCTTGTTTTTTAAATTCTAGTACGTCCAAAACTTATTTGAAGTTAATGAAACTTATCATGTTGTCATATGGAGACCAATACAAAGTGACATTGTACTTTTTTGTCAAAATTGAGACCAGTTTTGATTTACTCTTTATCTAATTACAAATGGGAGATTATTAATAATTGGGAACCAATATCCCAAATGGATTATTTATCCGACCATGAGTGTTATACCAACAATGGATACGTGTCATGCTTCAGTTAAGCAATAAAGCGGCAACATTAATCATCCAAATAGAAAAACAATATACGTGTCACCACGCGACCCGTGTGCCGTGCGAGCAGGCGTGAGTTTACGGGACGCATGCAAGCAGTCTGCCACACAGGCGAACCGGGAGGAGTGCGTGCAGGTGTGTGAATTGACAGAGGCATGCTCGCTACGCAGTGTCATCGAGAGGCGTGTGAGTAGCTGTGTGAAACGACGGTAGGCATGCCAGCAGTCTAGTGCGCAGGCTCCCCGGGAGGCGATCCAGCGTTTTGACCGTCGCCCGCCTCTCTCCGACTACTCCATATGAATGGTGCGCTTGAGCGGCCGCACCCCCAATCCTCGACACACACACAATCCTCTCTCTCCGCTTGCATCCTCGACGTCGCTCTCAATCCTCAAAGTTGTCCGTGTATGAGGATGCCGCCGAAGGTCCCCATCGGAGGGAGTGGTGACGCCGGGGCTACTGAAGCACCGGAGCACGGTGTGGAGATGGAGACAAAGGTTGCTGTCACCGACGGCGAGTTATCGCTGCACCCTAATGTCGTCGACGGCGCCGAGCTTCCACAGCCGGAGGCGGAGTTCCACACCGACTCTGGTGACGACTCGGGCGACGACCCCGGCGATGACTCCGACGACCACTCCGGCGACGACTCCGACAACAACGGACAACTGGTTAGTCATCTATACCCAGTTATGTGTCAAATAGATCCTAGGGTTTCTTTGGTTACTCCTGCCTCCCCCTTTTTTGGAATAGAAATCCTATGGTTATGTTCTCCCAATCCATGAAATCTGAGTAAGTTTCGCTAGGTCCATGTAGTGTATTGATTGTTTTAATGGTACAAGTGATAAGTGATTATTTGTTTCATCTGTGCAAATGATTTCTGCTAGTAATCCGACTAGGGTTAGTGTATGTGCTAATAATTCCTAGCCAGGACTTGACAATTGATTTTGAATGACCTACATATATGTTTATGCCATTATTTTCTTCAAGATTAGTATGTACATAGACGACTATGCTTAAAATCAAACCATAATATCTGGATATGTATAAATAAATAGCCATAAATTCCTAATCCTACCACACGACATGTAAACATTGATTTTATGCCAAATTAGTTTTACTATTTGTATAGGTGCTGTCTGACGATGTGGACAACGAGGATGAAGATGGCCAGAGGAGGACAAGAGGCAAATCCTGAGGGAGCTTTATGCGGGAATGCGTAACAAGCGTATTAGGACCTGGAACGGCGGTTGTCGATGCCCATTTTGCAACCACAAGCTTCATGACGCGTATCTAAGTGTTGTGGAGCATGCAAGAGGACGGGCCATTGGCTCCTTCAAGCAGAAGTACTCTCGTAGGGTGGTGCACGACGCGTACGCCGAGTACCTATAGAAGCTTCAGGATCGTGTCGGCATGTGAGATGAGATGTGGGATCGAACTATGTACGCTTGAGTATCTTTAATGACGGTTGAACTATGCTTGTGTACATGTACACTTATTATTTATGTGTGAGTATGTTTAATCTATGTTTACTTATGTCTAACCATGGGATATGGATGCAATTAGTTAGGTTGACGGAATCTACTTGCGTCCTGGTTTATTGGTCCCCTTTGTAATTTGTGTTAAATTTTGACCAAATATTTAACTAACAAAATGTTAGTGCAGGTCAGCAAAAAATATATCGTTGGATGGGTATTTGAGCATAGCGTTCAATGATATAATTTTTGGTGACATGCATAAACATTTCTTAGTTAAATATTTGGTCAAAATTTGGTACAAATTACAATGGGGGCCAATAAACCAGCATGGAGGTAGTACGTCAATCACACACGGTTCCTAAAATTGGAACCATGTGCAATGACTTTCATTTTGCCTGTTGCGTCAATCACACACGGTTGGCTCTAGCAAGCCATTGCCTCCGAAATTCTTTGTGGGATAGAAATACCTCACCACCCAATTCAAAAAAGAAAAAAGAAAACCCTCACCATCCCCACGTCACAAAAACACTCACCCCGCCCGCCACCCCCTCCGGTCCCCATTCACACCTGCACAAGCTCCTCCACATCTATGCATGGCACTGCCTATCGTGGCGGTAACCACTTAGCTCGTCGCGTGCTGTCGCTGCTAGGCTGCCGGCAAAGCCCACCACATTTTGCCACTTCCGCTTGCCGCCGCCTATCGCCATCAACTTTCTCGACGCTGCTCGCGGTCGACCCAGCTCCGCTCGGTTGGGGAATCTGCCATACTGAGGGTTCTTTCTCATGGACAAGGTAACTAATTTAATGAGATATTATCTCATCTCCTATCCTAGTTCATCTGCCTCCTTTAATCACCCGGCCGAGATCACTGTGAATTCATTTTTATTCGAGCTAATTTGAGGGTTTCCTTCCGTTCATAGAGTGTACAGTGCGCGGACACATCAGGACCTTGCGGCCTCCGCCATACCATCTCACCGTACCAGATGACTTGAGGATGCGCGCGGCATGTTCAATCTCACCCTAAATCGGTTGGCATGGCCTACTTTCCTGAACATATTCTAAATGTTGCTACACTTGGATAAAAGGTTCCACATGCACCATATATGTCAAAGGGGTTTTCCCCTCTTCTTTCTATATTAGGCAAATTAATGTTGTATTGTCCTTTCGATTACTCTCATATTTCCATGACATCATGTTTACCCTATCTGTTTAATTATAGATTTTTGTCCTTCGATTTCAACTGATGTACAGTTCTTTCAATTTGGGCCCATATTTGCATGTTACCATATTTTCTTTAACAATCCTACCATTTTTTGTAGAACATCCCTTGCTATGCAACATATTATGTAGTGCACAATTTTTCCCTTTACATAGATGAAGGCTCCACGGATGTCATACTGC
This sequence comes from Triticum dicoccoides, assembly GCF_002162155.2. Lineage (NCBI taxonomy): Eukaryota > Viridiplantae > Streptophyta > Magnoliopsida > Poales > Poaceae > Triticum > Triticum dicoccoides. The sequence continues at coordinate 161,166,484 of NC_041384.1, read as the reverse complement.
ACACAAACCATGGATTTACAATTGTTGCTACTGTAAGACTTGATGAATGTGGTGTCTCCTATTTTGGCACTAGTTTTTGGAAAGAAATTGCAAAGTTTTATGTACTGAAAGCTGGCACTAAAATTGCACTGCACATAAAAGGGCCTGATCATGAGATATATGCTAACTTCCCCGACAAAATCATCTATCCATACTTTGTTCAAAGTAAGTTTTCTTTTCAACTATCTACATGTTGACTTACCCAACAATGTCAAATGAATTGTGTAGTATTTAAGAAACCAATTGTTGTTCCATTTTATTACTATATTCCTACCTAATAACTTCTAGTTACCAATACACTTTTCTATTGCCTTGTTTTAACTAAATATTCCCTGTACTCCCACTTCTATCAGAAAGCGCCGCTGACAAGGAGACTCCGGAGGTGGAGAACGGGACCGACAACAAGTGGAGGCGGGGCGAGCAAGAACCGCAATCGACTCCAGCAGGCCTAGACTTCATCAGCAACCTCCCCGATGATATGTTGACAGTCATCATCTCCCTCCTCCCAATCAAACATGGGGCGTGGACAACCATCCTTTCCCGGCGGTGGAGCCCCCATGGAACTGCACCCCTCTCGACCTCATCGACACCCATGAGCTCTGGCATGGCTATTGCAAAAGCTTGGATGTGTTCTCCAAGATCCTCGGCAATCACCTTGGCCCAACCAGAGGCCTTAGAATGGGCAAGTTCCATTCCAATGGCAAGGACCGAGCCAAGCTTGATGACTGGTTCTGATCCCCCATCCTAGATCAGCTCGAGGATCTCACTTTTGATGATGGGCATATGCGCTCACTACCAACGTCTGTGCTCTGCCTTGCGCCCACACTTTGCGTCGCCCAGTTCAGGAACTATCATCCCCCCACCCCCCCTTAATGACGCGCCTGCTCTTATTCTACCACGACTGGAGCACCTCAAGCTCGTCGCCGTCTGCCTCCCAAACGGTGACATGGAGTGCCTGCTCCGTGGCTGTACTGCACTCGAGTACCTTTGCCTTTAGGTGATCAATGGGTTGAGTAGCTTCCAAATCACCTCCATGACTCTCTGGACTATTTATGTGTGCTCCTAGTGCGGCAGGAAGACATCAGAAGATGTGTACCACAGTATGGTCACTGAGGACACACCTGCACTTGATAGATGACTTGTAGTTGATCAAGAAGGTCCAACAAGAATCGATGTCATTTCTGTGCCGAAATTGATAGTTGTGCGCTACTCCTTTGACAAATCCTCCGAACTTGTTATTGGATCCACACCCGTTCAGGTACAACGGCCGCCTTCTACCTCTCCTTCTACAAATTAACATTATTTCTAATTTTGAAGATGTTTGTTCGTCTGTCATCCAGAAAATGATTCCGACAAGCTTGACCCCGAAAATGTGCACGATGAAGGTCTTGGCACAAGAATCTATCGGCCCCAACCTGGAGCAAGTTGCCTGTTTCCTGAGATGCATTCCATGCCTGTAGAAGCTATATATCGAGGTGATGTTCCTTTCCTGTTAGATGTTAACCATAAGGGAGTTCAATTTTGTGACACCTTTTTCCAAGTTTACAATGACAATGTACTACAATTTCTGAAGGATTCTTTTGGAGAATTCAGTACATACATGTCCCCCCCCCCATATTGGTTGCTTGATCCATATGGTTACTATCCATAAGCATTTCTCCTTTGGATTCGTCTGTACTAGTTATCTTAGGGAACTTTTCATCCACTCCAACCTCTTGTGAACAAGGGTACATTTTTCTAGAATGTAAACAAATGCCCATGTTAATCATGTCAGATCGAAGATGGCATGTTAGTGCATTTTACAAATCCTACAAACCAAATAGGCCTGTAGTAGTGTTCAAAACTGCTTGTAGGCACAAACACATTTTCTTCTTTTGTAGATAAGATTAGGCCCAGTGGTGGATAATGTGATACAATATAACAATCATGTCAAATGCCTAGATCTACATCTCTCAGAAATTACTTTGAACTCCTATCGAGGGACCTCACCGAAGATTATATTCGCCAGGTTCTTTGTTGTCAGAGCAATGGTGCTGAAGGTAATGAGGTTTTCCCTACATTTATTTCGCAAAAATGAATGGTTTGTTGATCAGCGCCGGCGCCTGCGGCAGAATGGAATAGGTGCCAAAAATGCTGAATTTCATTTTGGAACTTCAGATGACAAAGTAATCGGAAGTCACCGTGTCAACCCCATACATGACTTCTCAGTGGACGGTCCCTTTGCAAAAATATGAGGTTTCGAAACCATACTTAGAAGTGGTAATATTAGTTTGAACCTCTATGATATCCATGTTCAGTGGATCAGTGCGAGCGTTTGCAGCTGATGAGCTGAATTTCATTTCTAATATCATTTTGAACCTTGTAATCTTCGAATTTGAGCCATATAACTCTGGAATTTGAACCTTGTAATATTTCAAGCTTTTGTGGTACAATCGTTGAAATGTCATCGTATGAGACTCGAATATTGGTAGCACTATTTTGACTTTAATATGCAATGGTCTTAGATTTTATTAACCATTCTCGAATCTGTTTGCCTTGTCGGTCTCGCACCACACGATCTGTATAGCTAAATCGACTGCGATCTTCGGCATTATTGCACACATTTGGTTTCTTCAACCGTGTGCCCTATAGAGCGCAGAATTGATTATCACACTCGATTGTCCATCATCTCCCTTTTGTGTAACTTTGACCTCATCACCCACGGGTAAACTTATGACCGAAGTCATTCCACACACATTGTTTTTACAAAGCTTTTTGCCAATAAACGCCCACGATTTGTCCCTCTTCTAGCCGACGCGTGGCCAAACTAGTCGGGCAGGAAGCTTGTGCGGTAAACTGCGCGGTAGCACGGGAACAGGCTAACCGACGATACATTTGGCGCCTCTTCGAGCCCACGCGTGGTCAAACAAAACGCGTGCGGTGTAGTGTTGTCAAGCGTGCATTGAAATCCTCCGCTATGAACGCCGTGACAAGACGTGACGATTACAGGCCGGCCGGCCCCTATTTATTATAAAGACCATTTAACCCTTGTGTCTCCTCAACCTTTAGATCATGCCCCAACATTGCAAGAAGCACACCCACACGACAAATTCTTAGAGGGTATCCTCCGCGACTCCAATGGCGCTCCGAGCTGCTGCCAACGACGAGCAGCAGTTCACCATGTATGCCGTGGTGGACACCCACAGAAGGTTCACGGACCTCTCGGTGGTGTACACCAACGACCCGGTCTGGGTGGAGCACTCCATCCACATCATGGAGCTGTTGCTTGTTGAGGAGAAGTACAAGGTGGCTGGGTTCGACCTCGAGTACACCCGCGCTCGTGCCGGGTCTCGTCCCAAGGTCGTCGTTGCCTCGATGTGCGTGCGCCACCATATCCTCATCTACCACTACTTCCTCGCCACAAGGCCTTGTGAGCGTTTCGCTAGGTTTGTCAATAGCTCCCACTACATGTTCGCTATGGTGGACATCACCAACGATGTAAAGTAGCTCAAGAATTCGGGCATCGCCTACTAGAATCTTGTCGACATCCAGGGCCAATACAAGATCTGGGGCAGCAAGGAGCATGAGAAGGACTCACTAGTTCACCTCGCCAAGGCCGTCATCGACCCCTACTACAGAGACATTAAGGATTCCTCCAACAAGGACAAGCGTGTCGGGCACTCGGCCTAGATGGAAATACTCGAAAAAGCTCACGTCGTGTATGCGGCCAAGGAGGCATACACGAGCTACGACATGTATAGGCGCATCGTTGACATGAGGAAGTGCCTCCTTCCCCAAAACGTCCAGGGATCCAGCCGGAAGCAGAGCAATGGCAAGCGTCATCACAACAATAAGCACATGATTAGATCCTTGTTTCTCCTAGTTTAGTATGCATGTAATTGTTTACTTTGATGTGTGTAAATGTTATGCGTGTAGTCACTTGTGTAATTGTATGCTTAATATGGTTTTGCAATGCTGTCTTTTTAAGTACATATGTTGATGCTCTGTAGACAGAGCAAATCACACCGCACACTGACTAAACAATGGAACCCGTGGTGATGATTTCATCAATCACTGACAGTTGTATACCAGCAATCATTTGCTCATAACACACATGACTTGTTAACAGGAATCGTCTGTGTTGTTATCGGTCTTCCCACATGTTTCTGATTATAGATCTGTTTGCTGTGTATCACACACATCTTGTTAAGTTGAACAATTTATGTTCTCTTGGCTCAACGCAAACAGTTCATTCGAGTGAACTGTATGCTGTATATCACACACACCTTGATCTGGCTGGCTGTTTCTTTTGTGTTGCCTAATCACAAACAGTTCATCCGAGTGAACCGTATGTTGTATATCGCACACACCTTCATCTAGCAGCCCGTTTCTTTTGTTCCCCCTCACCGCAAACAGTTAATTGAACTGAGTCGTATGCCCTGCATTGCATGCGCAACTAAAATCTAAACCGTGTTTGATGCATCCTTCATCGCAAATGTTTTGCACCTTTTTTGACGGGTTTTTACACCACCATTTGCAATTATTGCATCGCTCATAGTTTCGCCGAGGGGTCTTTGATCGTAGTGTCGCATTAGCAGCATCCTGCAGTAGTGGATGTCGCGGGATAGTGTTGCATCAGTGAGGGGTGATTCAAGCTCAAAGAAAGTGAGTGAAGATGATGATGACTTTATGCCAAGCAAACGAGCTCAGAACAAAGGAAAGACTCCGCTTGCATCTGAGAAGGGTGGCGGTAGTTCTAGGAAAGTGAAGAGTGATGATGATGACTTTATGCCAAGCAAAAACGCTCAAAATAGATCAAAGGGTTGTGCAAGCTCAAAGAGTGGTAGATCAAGTAGCAATGTAGCATAATCAAAGGGCGCTGTTGCTGGTTATGATTCCGCTGACGAGTTTATGCTTGGGAAACTAGTTTAGGTAACATTTATACGCAACCGTAAAGTGATAACCCACAAGTATAGGGGATCACAACAGTTTTCGAGGGTAGAGTATTCAACCCAAATTTATTTATTCGACACAAGGGGAGCCAAAGAATATTCTCAAGTATTAGCAACTGAGTTGTCAATTCAACCACACATGGAAACTTAATATCTGCAGCAAAGTATTTAGTAGCAAAGTAATATGATAGTAGTGGTAACAGTGGTAAAAGTAATGGTAGCAGTTTTGGTTTTATAGTGATTGTAACTATAGCAACAGAAAAGTAAATAAGCGAAGAACAGCATATGAAAAGCTCATAGGCAATGGATCAATGATGGATAATTATGTCGGATGCGACCAATCATGCAACTGTTATAACATAGGGTGACACATAACTAGCTCTAGTTCATCAATGTAATGTAGGCATGTATTCCGAATATAGTCATACGTGCTTATGGAAAAGAACTTGCATGGCTTTTTTTCTACCCTCCCTTGGCAACGGGGTCCTATTGGAAACTAAGAGATATTAAGGCCTCCTTTTAATAGAGTACCGGACCAAAGCATTAACACATAGTGAATACATGAACTCCTCAAACTACGGTCATCACCGGTAAGTATCCCGATTATTGTCACTTCGGGGTTAACGGATCATAACACATAATAGGTGACTATAGACTTGCAAGATAGGATCAAGAACTCACATATATTCATGAAAACATAATAGGTTCAGATCTGAAATCATAGCACTCGGTCCCTAGTGACAAGCATTAAGCATAGCAAAGTCGTAGCAACATCAATCTCAGAACATGGTGGATACTAGGGATCAAACCCTAAAAAACTAACTCGATTACATGATAAATCTCATCCAACCCATCACCGTCCAGCAAGCCTACGATGGAATTACTCACGCACGGCGGTGAGCATCATGAAATTGGTGATGGAGGAAGGTTGATGATGACAAAGGCGACGGATTCCCCAAACAGACTCCAGATCAACCCTCCCGAGAGAGTTTAGGGCTTGGCGGCGGCCCTGTATCGTAAAACATGATGAATCCTTATTTCTTTTTTTTCTTCCCGAACACGAATATATGGAGTTGGAGTTGAGGTCGGTGGAGCACCATGGGGCCCATGAGGCCAGGGGCGTGCCCAGGGCGGGTAGGAGTGCCCCCACCCTCGTGGACAGGGTGTGGCCCCCTTGGCCTTGATTCTTTCGCCAGTATTTTTTTATATTCCAAAAATAATCTCCGTTGATTTTCAGGTCATTCCAAGAACTGTTATTTCTGCACAAAAATAACACCACGGCAATTCTGCTGAAAACAACGCCAGTCTGTGTTAGTTCCATTCAAATCATGCAAATTAGAGTCCAAAACAAGGGCAAAAGTGTTTGGAAAAGTAGATACGACGGAGACGTATCAACCCCCCAAGCTTAAACCTTTGCTTGTCCTCAAGTAATTCAGTTGATAATCTAAAAGTGATAGAGAAAAACTTTTACAAACACTGTTTGCTCTTGTTGTTGTAAATATGTAAAGCCAACATTCAAGTTTTCAGCAAAGATTATGAACTAACCATATTCAAAATAACATTTAGGTCTCATGTTTACTCATATCAATGGCGTAATCAACTAGCGAGCAATAATATTAAATCTCGGATGACAACACTTTCTCAAAGCAATCATAATATGATATAACAAGATGGTATCGCGCTAGCCCTTTCTGAGACCGCAAAACATAAATGTAGAGCACCTTTAAAGAACAAGGACTGACTAGACATTGTAATTCATGGTAAAAGAGATCCATTCAAGTCATACTCAATGTAAACTAATGATAATACATGCAAATGACAGTGGTGCTCTCCAACTGGTGCTTTTTAATAAGAGGATGATGACTCAACATAAAAGTAAATAGATAGGCCCTTCGCAGAGGGAAGCAGGGATTTGTAGAGGTGCCAGAGCTTGATTTTGAAATAGGGATGAATAAAATTTTGAGCGCTATACTTTCATTGTCAACATAACAACCGAGAGATCTCGATATCTTCCATACTACACACATTATAGGCGATTCCCAAGCAGAATGGCAAAGTTTAAACTCCCCCACCACCAACAAGCATCAATCCATGGCTTGCCAGAAACAACGGGTGCCTCCAACTAACAACAATCCCGGGGGAGTTTTGTTTGCAATTATTTTGATTTGATTTGAGCATGGGACTGGGCATCCCGGTGACCAGCCGTTTTCTCGTGAGTGAGGAGCGGAGTACACTCCTCTTGAGAATAACCCGCCTAGCATGGAGGATACAGACAGCCCTAGTTGATAAATGAGCTATTCGAGCATACAAAATAGAATGTTTATTTGAAGGTTTAGAGTTTGGCACATACAAATTTACTTGGAACGACAGGTAGATACCGTATATAGGAAGATATGGTGGAATCATATGGAATAACTTTGGGGTTTATGAAATTGGATGCACAAGCAGTATTCCCTCTTAGTACAAGTGAAGGCTAGAAAGAGACTGGGAAGTGACCAGCTACAGAGCGACAACAGTCATGAACATGCATTAAAATTAATCAACACCGAATGCAAGCATGAGTAGCATATAATTCACCATGAACATAAATATCGTAGAGGCTATGTTGATTTTGTTTCAACTACATGCGTGAACATGTGCCAAGTCAAGCTCCTCGAATCGTTCAAAGGAGGATACCACCCTATCATACCACATCACAACTATTTTAATAGCATGTTGGCACGCAAGGTAAACCATTATAAACTCCTAGCAAATTAAGCATGGCATAAGCAACTATAATCTCTAATTGTCATTGCAGACATGTTTCATTCATAATAAGCAGAATCGGGAACGATCGACTAATCATATTTACAAAAACAAGAGAGGTCGACTTCATACCAGCTTTTCTCATCTCAATCAGTTCATCGTATATCGTCATTATTGCCTTTCACTTGCATTACCGAATAGTGTGGATAATAATAACAGTGCACGTGCATTGGACTAAGCTGGAATCCACAAGCATTCAATTCAAGGGAGAAGACAAGGTAATATGGGCTCTTTGTTAGATTAACAATAATGCATATAAGAGACACCCAACAATTTCATCGTGGTCTTCACCTCTTGACCCCCAAAGAAAAGAAATAAAACTATTTACACGGGAAAGCTCCCAACAAGCAAAAGAAGGATGAGAAATATTTTTGGGTTTTCTTTTAAATTACTACTACTATAAGCATGGAAAGTAAACTAGCTAAAAGCTACAACTAATTTTTTTGGTTTTTATTAATGTTTTTCAAACACACAAGAAGAAAGCTTAAAAACAAAAAATAAAGTAGCATGGATGATACAATGAAAAAGTATGAGCACCGATAACTGGCATGAGTGTGTGAACATGAATGTAATGTCGGTGAGAAATACGTACTGCCCCAAGCTTAGGCTTTTGGCCTAAGTTGGTCTATGCCCATGGATGGCCTGGTGGATATCCGAAGTTGAAGCTGGGGTCGTACTGAGATGCATCAGCTACTGCCTGAAGGGCTGTAGCTTGGAGGCGAGCTGCCTCCGTCCTCCTCTCATACTCATTCGCCTCCTCCCTGGTAATAACATATCTCCCTTTTTCCTGAAAGTCAAAGAAAGTAGGAGCAGGGAGAGCGACAAGATAGGTACGTCGTCTGTCAAAGATTAGTCGGTACTGGGGGGACTGATTGTTCCTCTCAACAAACTGATGATGAACCATAGCATTATAATCTAAATAAGCAAGAGGCAACTCAATATCATCTCCACGTATGGGTATCTCAAGAAAATCAGCTAAACGGGTTGCATAAATTCCACCAAAGAAATCTCCATTAATACTATTATTATGCAACCTACATGCAACAATGGCCCCCAAGTTATATTGTCTATCTCCTAATACAACACTCTTGAGAACACTAAGATCGGGAACGCACATGTGACATGCCTCGTCTGTACCGTTAATGGATCTACCTATAAAGAGAGCAAAATAATGTATGTCAGGGAAATGAATGCTCCCTAAGGTAGCTTGCGTGATCTCCATAGATTCCCCCACAGTTATACTAGCAAGAAAGTCTCTCTATTCAGATTTGCGAGGCTCACTAGCACTACCCCACTGAGGGAGTTTACAAGCAGTATTAAAATCTTCTAAGTCCATGGTATAAGATTTATCATAAAGATCAAACAAGACAGTTTGAGAATTGCGTGATGATGTAAATTTAAACGTTCTCACAAATGAATCATTTAAATAGAGGTACTGACGGCACTTATCTGACTCGAAGCTCTCAAGATCAGCGTTACGCACATATGCTTCAAATTCCTCCTTAATCCTGCCTGGACCATGAAATTTTCTGACCGCCATTCACAAGGCCGCACTTGAGCTTCTCTTGGTAGTTCATGGTCCGGCTCACGTATCGCGGGCCTTGGTCCTTGCTTCCTTGAGGAACCACCTTGGTACATTTTCCTAAACATATTTCTTCATTTGAAAAATTTCTGAAATTTTTGGTGACTCAAAATAAAGTGAACCAAACTCAACAAAACTGATAGCAACTACTCCCATAAATGCCTAGAGGCTATATCATGCATTAAAACTACTTTTGACCACATAAATTTGACATGCAAGCTCAAGAACAGGGTCACCTAAGTAGCAAAAATTTGCAATAAATAAAGCACTAGAACAAAAACTAATTGGACCATTGGAGGAGTCACATACCAAAGAACAATTCCCCAAAGCAGTTTTGTGAACGGAGCTTTGAGCAAGGAGATCAAAAATGGCAGCAAGATGAGCTATAACACGGGTTTGAGCTGGTGGGTGATTTTTTCTGGAGGCAGACGAAGTGTGTGGGTGCAAGGATAAGTGGAGGGGACCCACGTGGGGTCCACGAGGCAGGGGGCGCGCCCAGGGGGTAGGGCGCGCCCTCCACCCTCGTGGGCACATGGTGGATCCCCTTGGTTTCTTCGTAGTGCCAATATTTCTTAAATATTTTGGAAAAAAATCATATTTCATTTTCAGGGCATTTGGAGAACTTTTATTTTTTGGGTATTTTTTATTGCAAGGATAATTCAGAAAACAGACAAAAAAATACTAAATTTGCTTTATTTAATATAAATAACAAAATGTAAAAAGGAGGGTACAGAAGGTTGTGCTTTCTAACTTCATCCATCTCATGCTCATAAAAAGGAATCCACTAACAAGGTTGATCAAGTCTTGTCAACAAACTCATTCCGAATCGCATGAAACCAGAGACATTTCGAATAACACTAGGTTACCTCAACTGGGATATGCACATCCCCAACAATAAGAGTATCATATTTCTCCTTGGCAGTAGGAAGAGGAAATTCAAAAGCTCCAATAATAATCGTTGAAAATTTTCCAATAGAATTGATACCATGGACTTGAGGTTGTTTCCTCGGAAAGTGTACCGTATGCTCATTACCATTAACATGAAAAGTGACATTGCCTTTGTTGCAATCAATAACAGCCCCTGCAGTATTCAAAAAGGGTCTACCAAGGATAATCAACATACTATCATCCTCGGGAATATCAAGAATAACAAAGTTTGTTAAAATAGTAACGTTTGCAACCACAACAGGCACATCCTCACAAATACCGACAGGTATAGCAGTTGATTTATCAGCCATTTGCAAAGATATTTCAGTAGGTGTCAACTTATTCAAATCAAGTATACGATATAAAGAGAGAGGCATAACACTAACATCGGCTCCAAGATCACATAAAGCAGTTTTAACATAGTTTCTTTTAATGGAGCATGGTATAGTTAGCACTCCTGGATCTCCAAGTTTCTTTGGTATTCCACCCTTAAAAGTATAATTAACAAGCATGATGGGAATGTCAGCTTCTGGTATATTTCTTTTATTAGTAATAATTTCATTCATATACTTAGCATAAGGATTCATTTTAAGCATATCAGTCAAACACATACGCAAAAAGATAGGTCTAATCATTTCAACAAAGTGTTCAAAATCCTTATCATCCTTTTTCTTGGATTTCCGAACCCATGGTTCTCTTTCTTTACCATGGTTCATAGCAACAAAGTTTGATTGTGGGTTATCAAGATCAGCAGCAGGTTCAATCTCCACATCATTGTTATTGCTAGGTTGAGCATCAACATGAACATCATCATTAACATTATCACTAGGTTCATGTTCATTACCAGATTGTGTTTCAACATCAGAAATAGAAATATCATTGGGATTCTCAGGTGTGTCAACAACAGGTTCACTAGAAGCATGCAAAGTCCTATCATTTTTTCTTTTTCTTCCTCTTAGAAGAACTAGGTGCATCAATATTAGTTCTCTGAGAATCTTGCTCAATTCTCTTAGGGTGGCCCTCATGATACAAAGGTTCCTGAGTCATTTTACCCCCTCTAGTCATAACTCTAACAACATTATCATTCTTCTTATTATTTAATTCATTGAGCAAATCATTTTGAGCTTTAAGCACTTGTTCTACTTGAGTGGTAACCATAGAAGCATGTTTACTAATATGTTTAAGTTCACCTTTAACTATAGACATATAATCACTCAAGTGTTCAAGCATATCAACATTGTGTTTCAATTGTCTACCAACATAAGCATTGAAGTTTTCTTGTTTAACAATAAAATCATCAAACTCATCCAAGCATTGGCTAGCAGACTTATTACGAGGAATATCACCTTCATCAAATCTATAGAGAGAATTTACCTTTACTACCTGTGTCGGGTTATCAAGACCATGTATGTCTTCAATAGGTGGTAAATTCTTAACATCTTCAGCTTTAATACCTTTTTCTTTCATAGATTTCTTTGCCTCTTGCATATCTTCAGGACTGAGAAATAGAATACCCCTTTTCTTCGGAGTTGACTTAGGAGTTGGTTCAGGAATTGTCCAATTATTTTCGTTAGTCAACATATTATTCAATAGCAACTCAACTTGATCAATAGTTCTTTCCCTGAAAACACAACCAGCACAACTATCCAGGTAGTCTCTGGAAGCAGCAGTTAGTCCATTACAAAAGATATCAAGTATTTCATTTTCTTGAGAGGATGATCAGGCAAAGCATTAAGTAATCGGAGAAGCCTCCCCCAAGCTTGTGGGAGACTCTCTTCTTCAATTTGCACAAAATTATATATTTCCCTTAAGGCAGCTTGTTTCTTATGAGCGGGGAAATATTTAGCAAAGAAGTAATAAATCATATCCTGGAGACTACGCACACAACCAGGATCAAGAGAATTAAACCATGTTTTAGCGTCACCCTTTAATGAGAATGGAAATAACTTAAGGATAAAGTAATAGCGAGTTTTCTCATCATGAGTAAACGGGGTGGCTATATCATTTCATTTAGTAAGATGTGCCACAACAGTTTCAGATTCATAGCCACAAAAAGGATCCAATTCAACCAAAGTAATTAACTTAGGATCGACAAAGAAATCATAATCCTTATCAGTAATAAAGATAGGCGAAATAGCAAAAGCAGGGTCATATTTCATTCTAGAATTCAAAGACTTTTCTTTAAGCTTAGCGAATAATTTCTTAAGATCAGATCTATCATTGCAAGCTAAGAAGTCTCTAGCAGTTTCTTCATCCATAACATAACTGTCGGTGTCAAAACCGGCGGATCTCGGGTAGGGGGTCCCGAACTGTGCGTCTAAGGCGGATGGTAACAGGAGGCAGGGGACACGATGTTTTACCCAGGTTCGGGCCTTCTTGATGGAGGTAATACCCTACGTCCTGCTTGATTGTTCTTTATAATATGAGTAGTACAAGAGTTGATCTACCACGAGATTAAAGAGGCTAAACCCTAGAAGCTAGCCTATGGTATGATTGTTGTGGTTCGTCCTATGGACTAAACCCTCCGGTTTATATAGACATCGAAGGGGGCTAGGGTTACACAGAGTCGGTTACAAGGAAGGAGATCTACATATCTGTATTGCCAAGCTTGCCTTCCACGCCAAGGAGAGTCCCATCCGGACACGGGACGAAGTCTTCCATCTTGTATCTTCATAGTCCAACAGTCCGGCCAAAGGATATAGTCTGGCTATCCGGATACCCCCTAATCCAGGACTCCCTCAGTGGCCCCTGAACCAGGCTTCAATGACAATGAGTCCGGCGCGCAGATTGTCTTCGGCATTGCAAGGCGGGTTCCTCCTCCGAATACTTCATAGAAGATTTTGAACACGAGGATCGTGTCCGCCTCTGCAAAACAAGTTCCACATACCACCGTAGAGAGAATAATATTTCCACAAATCTAATCTGCTGACGTACCCCGTAGCATGACATCACACCAGAGCCAGGTCTTTATTCGAGTCGTTTTTCATAACCCATCTCAGCGTGTTTCACGAGGCGGTTTCCTTGGCACGTATTGTCGAAGCAGAGATCGTGTCCCCTTATTACGGGATTCCCATCAATACGGACGCGGGTAACCCAACCGCGCCATCAATTACGGAGCTTGGGGGATAAGCGAGTTTTACCAGGCTGGTGGGGGCGCATAGTTTCGTCTGCCCTTATAAAGGGATAAGGTTTCACCTTTTTCTACCCACGCCTTTTTCCTCCTTGCTCATCCATTCTCGCACACTCGAGCTCCAGCACCCAAGTCCACATCCTTCTCCCCAACTCTCTCCAAACATGGCCGGAGCGGGAGGCAAGTGGATGGTCTCCTCTGTCACGGAGGGACACATCAAAAAACTACGAGGGGCCGGATACTTAGCCGCGGATATCGCGCACTGGCTGCCAGCCGCGGGGCAGATCGTCCCTACCCCGGAACCTTACGAAAGGGTGGTTTTCCTCCCCCACTTCGTCCGCGGACTGGGGGTTTCCCCTCCATTCATTCGTCCGTGGCCTTATGTTCTATTATGGGCTGGACTTTCATGATCTGGCCCCGAATTTCATCCTCGACATCTCGGCGTTCATCGTCGTGTGCGAGGCTTTCCTCCGCATCCGGCCCCACTTCGGCATGTGGCTGAAGACCTTCAATATCGAGCCGAAGGTAGTAGGCGGCCAACAAGCGGAATGCGGCGGAGCCATGGCGGGTAGAATGCCCAATGTTACATGGCTCGAGGGCTCCTTCGTGGAGACCATAAAGGGGTGGCAATCGGGGTGGTTCTACATCACCGAGCCACGCGACACCAACTGGGTGGCGGCCCCCCGAGTTTCAATCCGGAATCCCCACGCGGCTCACTTCCTGGAAGGAGAAGGGCCTGTCCTGGGGCTCATCGATGGAGCTGGACGGACTCCAGAAGTGTATCCGGAACATGATAAGCAAGAAACTTAAGCTTGTCAACATAGTCCAGGTCATGCTCTTCCGCCGGATACTCCCGTGTCAACAACGGGCATTCAACTTATGTGAGTTTGACCCGGCCCAACACCAGAGTCTACGCGAGCTCTTCGACATGACGCATAAGGACGTCTGGAAGGTGCTATTCAAGGGCGCCGAGGTCCCCCCTTCTCTTACCGAGGACCGCGGGCTAAGCGCGAAGTGCCCTGCGAATCCGGTAAGTTCTATACATCTGGTAGGGTATTTATTTCCCATAGCTTAACCATGTGCGGGGTCTAAGCTCCCATGCCTTTGAGAGGACTGGGTGGAGACATCAGAGTAGATTAAATGTCCGACCCCTCTGCCCGAAGACCCTGCAGACACTCTCCTGACGGAGATGCGGACTACGGCTCCTTATGAGGTGTCGGAGAAGACCAAGAAGAAGGCCACCGGAACCCAAAAGAGTTCCCGGCACCAGGTGGTATCGGACTCATTGTCTGATAACTCTGAGACGCACTCCTCTCGTGAAAACGAGGAGGAGGAAGATGAAGATTCTCCCCCTCCAGCCGGGGGAGACAAGAAAAGGAAAGCCGCCCCAATTGGGGAGGCCGAAGGGTCCAAGAAGGGAAGGACTCTCCTTCCGGACTGTTCCACCACCGCCGCCGATGGTGAAGACGAGTGGTTACTCAGAGCCAAGCCCCTGGCGAAGTCGCAAGTATTCGGATACCAGAGTAACTCATAGCATACTTTTGTTGCACTGCTTCTCCTAACGTTGAATATGATTATGCAGTCCGCCCCGAGCCCGTATCGACGTATCCTCATCGGACGGTTCCTTGGACTCGTTGGATATGAATAGTGATACACTTCCAACCGCGTCCTCTCCTTGCCCTACGGACAATGTCGAGGTATTGTCTCAATGGGCACCGAGCCGTTGGGAGATAGTCCCGGAGGCGCCTCAAGGCGACCTTCCGGACTCCAGGCGCAAAGGGAGCAAGACTCCCCAGGGCTCCAAGTTCGGCCCTCCGCCGAACACCGCGCCTGAACCTCCAGTGTTCCGGACTCCGGCAGGTGGCCCCCTTCCAAGAGGGGCAAGCCGCCCGTGCCGGTGACCTCTGTCCATCCAGAGGCACCGGACAACCTGCTGGGAGCGCTTCGCGTCGCTTCCATTGACGAAGAGCACCGCACTATTATGAGTGCGGTGATCAAGAAGGTTCAGTCTGCCAAGAGCGGACTGACTGAAGCCTGTGCCAGCCTTCTAACAGGCTTTGAGGTAAGTGTTTAAAATATAGGAAAATATTACCGCATAGACAATAGCCCCTGATGCTCTATTTGGTGTTCACAAAGAAAAGCCGAATAGAGGATCAAATAATATCTGCATGAGTCTAATACAAGTATGTCTATATGCGTATGCAGGCTTCGCTGCTGACCTCTGCCGCACTGACTGCGGAGGTCGCCGCACTGAAGCAGAACCTCGAGCGGTCCGAGAAAGAGCTCGGCCTTGCCAAGAGGCAGCTCGAGGAGAACAAAGGTAAGTAATTCCTTGTCTATATATATAAAAAAGATGCGGTTGCAAAATGATAGGATCATCATGGATTTGCCAGGGGCCATGAACGAAGTGGCGACCCTGAAGCAAGCGCTATCCTAGGCCGAAAACAAAGCGGCCAAGGAGCGCACTGAGCGGGAAAAACAAGAGGCACGGGTGGGCGAGGTGCAGCAAGAGCTCCAGGCTCTCATGAAGAAGCATGAGACTTTGGAGCTTGACTCGAAGACGCGAGAGTCCGAGTTTGCCACGGCCCTCGAGAGCACAAAGCATGCCAAGGCTGAAGCCCAAAAGGCCCTCCAGGAAATTGAGGCGATGAGGAAGATAGCGGCGGGTAAGGCATTCAATATGCAAAGCAAGCATGTGAAAGTAAATTACTTGTTACTTACCCGAGTCCGGAGCTCTCCAGGAGCATTCGCAGATTTGCCCCGCCGCGTGTCGGATGCTATGAAGTATTACCAGGCCAAGGAGGGAAGCTCAACGGAGAAGTTGTTCTCGTCTCAGTATACTGGGACCGAACTCCCGATGCCTGTGAGTGACCAGCTGAAGCAACTGGTTGAGCTGCACAAGGCGGCCGAATAGGCCATGTGGGGCCTTATAGTCCGGATGTGGCCTGGCGACTCTCTTCCCAACAGCTACTTCGTCCTGGTGAGGCGGCTTGTGGATGCCTGCCCACGGCTGGAAGTCTTAAAGTGGTCCATCTGCATCGAAGGTGCACGCCAGGATTTTGCATGTGCGAAGGTGCACTGGGCCAAGATGGACGCCAAGAAGCTGGTGAAGGAGGGGCCGCCGCAGGGCAAGGAGCATCACCACCCCGAAATGTATTATGAGGGTGTCCTGAAGGGTGCCCGTCTTGTGGCGGACGAGTGTGCAAAGGATGTAATTTTTCAATGAACTTGCTCGTGTGATCCTGTATTATGAAAACTTGTTCATATGCGCTATGCAATGCTTGTTTGAATTTAAAATATTACCTTCTGTGCGGTTGTTTATTAAATCTGAGAGGTGGCCAATCGTCGGCTTCTGCCCCCATGCCACGAGTGCTGGGGTGTTCGGGATAAATCTAAGCACTCTTTTTCCCATTGTTGGGTCCTTCGAGGGAGGTGCTCAGCACAACAAACAAGGCAATCGGACTATAATGCTTTATCACTCTCACTTAGCCATAGAAGTCTACAATTTTAAATTTTGGCGAAGCCCCTAGTATTCGGAAGGCCGAATTCGGGGCGCTATACACGCCTTAAGCCGGACAAAGCCGACTCCTTGCTCTAAGCGGCATAAGTCTTTAGGGACTTGAGACCTCTCGAACAGCGACCCGCTCTCGCCTTATCATGACAATCAGTTTTAGCTTTCTCTACTGAGGTGCTTGCCCAGATGAATCGGGGCACAATCGCAGTAGTTCTCCCAGTGCTACCTTAGCCGATATAGCGGAATGTAAGGTACCAAAACATGGGAGCCGGGCAAACCCAACTATTGACCCAAGACATGATTCGGAGCCAATGCATATAATGCTATAAGTTCGGGGTGCCGCACTGTCGAAAGTGTTCGGACTTCTCACGCCGTATTATGGGGTACGCTTAAGCCCCTGGCGTATTAGCCGTACCAGACTGTATGGGTGCTGAATGTCATGAATGAACATATATATAAAGAAGGAATAGAGAATGCGGTAATAGTCCAGTGCTATGCATTGTTTATTGAAAAAGGTGTGTCGAAGCAGAATGATACAAGTAGTGTGATAAGAAAAAAGTAGGGCTATTTGATATGTCCCATCCAAGGGCAAGCTGAGGAATGGTATTTAAATAGGTATTTCACTCGTTATCAGAGACCACCTGGGAGTTCCATGGTGCGACCTAGCTTTCTGCCTCCTTGGTTGTTGCATCATGTGTCCGGCAATCGTACTGCCGGACGGGGTTTCCAGAGAGTAAAGTCCTGAAAGAGAGAAAAATAACAAAGCGGGAAGCCTCTAGTGCAGTTGAGCCGCGTCTTGGGGCGTGCCGTAGCCATGCCACCCTCCCCACCTATGCCCATGGTATTCTCAATGCGTAATTATGTACGCGTGGCACGGATTTCGCTGTTTGGCTGGGACTAGGGTGGGGGCCGCATTGCTATGCGAGCTCGGAACGTGCCAGGCGGTCTTGTTGCAGATTACTCCGGGCGCGCTTGACGGTGTCCGGGTGTTTAATCACCGAAGTGGTGGATTGCCTGAAGAGGCTGCTTTGTGCTTTTGCTGCATGGGCCACAGTGTGCTCCTCCGTGCTGAGAGAGCGCTCTATGTTTCCTTTGACTGTGATGACCCCCCGAGGTCCTGGCATCTTGAGCTTGAGGTATGGATAATGCGTACCGCATTGAATCTCGCAAATGCGATTCGCCCGAGCAGTGCATGATAACCACTGCGGAACGGGACTATATCGAAGATTAACTCCTCGCTTCGGAAGTTATTCGGGGATCCAAAGACCACTTCCAGTGTGACTGAGCCTGTGCAATGGGCCTCTACACCTTGTATGATGCCTTTGAAGGTCGTTTTTGTGGGTTTGATCCTTGAGGGGTCTATACCCATTTTGCACACTGTGTCCTGATAAAGCATGTTCAGGCTGCTGCCGCCGTCCATAAGGACTTGAGTGAGGTGAATTCCGTCTATGATTGGGTCTAGGACCAGTGCGGCGAATCCGCCATGACAGATACTAGTGGGGTGGTCCCTGCAATCGTAGGTGATCGGACAGGAGGACCATGGGTTGAACTTTGGGGCGACTGGCTCCAACGCATATACGTCCCTTAGCGCACGCTTCCGCTCCCTCTTGGGGATGTGGGTTGCGTATATCATGTTCACCGTTGACACTTGTGGGGGGAACCTCTTCTGTCCTCCAGTGTTCGGCGGCCGGGGCTCCTCCTCGTCATCGCTATGTAACCCCTTATCTTTGTTTTCGGCATTTAACTTGCCGGCCTGCTTGAACACCCAACATTCCCTATTGGTGTCGTTGGCTGGCTTGTCGGGGGTGCCGTGTATTTGACACGAGCGATCGAGTATACGGTCCAAACTGGACGGGCCCAGAGTGCTTCTTTTGAATGGCTTCTTCCGCTGACCGGGTTTAGAGCCTCTGAATCCGGCATTGACTGCCGTATCCTCGGTATTGTCGCTATTGATGTGGCGCTTGTGTTTGCTACGACGTGACCTGCCATTGCTATCCTTGGTATCCGAAGTACCATGGTTCTTTGATATGTTATTGCTGCGAGCTAGCCAGCTGTCCTCTCCTGCGCAAAAGCGGGTCATGAGTGTCATGAGGGCTGCCATAGATTTCAGATTTTCCTGGCCAAGGTGCCGGGCGAGCCACTCGTCGTGGATGTTGTGCTTAAAAGCTGCTAGGGCCTCTGCATTCGGACAGTCGACAATTTGATTTTTCTTTGTCAGGAACCGTGTCCAGAATTGCCTGGCCGATTCCTCTGGCTGCTGAATTATGTGGCTCAAGTCATCGGCATCTGGTGGTCGCACATAAGTGCCCTGGAAGTTGTCGAGGAATGCGGCTTCCAGATCCTCCCAACAGCCAATGGATTCTACTGGCAGGCTGTTGAGCCAATGCCGAGCTGGTCCTTTGAGTTTGAGTGGGAGGTATTTGATGGCGTCTAGATCGTCACCGCGGGCCATGTGGATGTGCAGGAGGAAGTCCTCGATCCATACTACAGGATCTGTTGTGCCGTCGTATGATTCAATATTTATGGGTTTGAAACCCTCTGGGATTTGGTGATCCATTACTTCGTCTATGAAGCATAGGGGGTGTGCGGCGCCTCTGTACTGGGCTATATCACGACGCAGCTCAAATGAGTCTTGTCCGCTGTGTTCGGCCCGACCGGATTTACTTTTACTGTATCCGGCGTGACAGTTGTCGTCTCGCATAGTGGCGCGCCCTCGTGATCCGTAGATCGATCTTGCACGTTTTGCTTTGTCCTCCAATACGTCTCGCAGGTCTGGCGTATTTCCCCGTGTTGACATTTTTATTTGAGTGGCGTCGGGGTGCGGGCAGAGCTTTTGGCTGAAATGCCTCTCTGTCGTGGCACGAGGTGGCCGATCAGCCGCGTCATACGCTGGAGATGTAGGCTTTAGTGCTTCCTCCTCCAGTAGGGGTAGCAACCTGTGCTTTGGGTAACTCTTGGAGGGGCATTCGAGTTTATATTCCTCGGCCACCGGGACTTCAGTCCATCTGTCAGCTAGCAAATCTTGATCAGCTTGAAGCTGCTGTTGCTTTTTCTTAAGGCTATTTGCCGTGGCTATAAGCCGGCGCTTGAAGCGCTCTTGCTCGAGGGGAACCTCAGGCATGAAAAATTCATCATCGTTGAGGCTTGCCTCGTCTTCGGAGGGGGGCATGTAATCATCATCCTCCGCCTCTCCATATGCCGCTCTCTCGGGAGGGCTGGCTTCTCCATCCTCCTGCTCTAAATCTTGCTGGAGGGGATTGTTGTCATCTTCGGCACTGCCCGGAGTGCTGTTATCCCCTGTACCGGTATCACCGCTTTTGCTTTGGCGAGACTTAAAGCGGCGCCGCTGACGTCGGCGCTTGGGTTGCTTCTTGGAGGGGTCATCCTCCGATGCCCCGTCGCCATTGCCTTTTTGGGTGTGTCCAGACAAAGGGTCGCGATCTCGCGAGGGTGAGCTAACTCCAAAAACCCGTCCTCAGTTCGGATTGTAGGCTACAACTCGCCTGCATGAAGCAGGAATCGTTAGTAATCGCCGGTCAGCCATACGGCAGTGAATCCGTTCCCGGGCCTTGTACACACCGCCTGTCACACTATAGGAGTTGGCCATGTTTGAAGTCATTACCCTTAACCGTAAGGAGGGGGATGCCTAAGGCTAGGCTTGCGGCTGGAGTGAAGTCGTAACAAGGTAGCCGTACTGGAAGGTGCGGCTGGATCACCTCCTTTTCAAGGAGAGCTAATGCTTATGCTTATTGGGATGAGGTGGCTGCCCAGTGCCCTGTGGGCAGTGGTTCTTGTTCGTCTCTTGCATCATAGTCCATACCGTCGATGTCTTTGGAGTCGAAGTCGAGTATGCCGGTCAAATTGTCGATAGTGGCTACTAAGTGGGTGCTGGGTGGGCGGCGAATTTCTTCGTTATCCGCATCACAATCCTGCCGGACATAGTTCGGCCAGGATTCTCCTGACAGGGAGAGCGACCTTAATGAGTTTAGTATGTCGCTGAAGGGCGAGTGCTGAAAGATATCCGCAGAGGTGAACTCCATGATCGGCGCCCAGTCGGATTCGATAGGCACGGGCGTAGGCGGTTCGGAGTCCGTGGCCGGGGAAGAATCCGGCAATTTGGCGTCACGACTCTCGTGAAGGGTAAGGTCGATACTCGGCTCGATCGGAGCTAAGAATGCAGCCTCCGTGGCGGGGTCTATTCCTCCATCCATGGATGGCGCAATTGGCTTCGAATTGAGGGTCGGAGCGGTTGCCGTGGCGGGGTCTATCCCTCGTCATTATTGCCTTTCACTTACATAACCGAATAGTGTGGATAATAATAACAGTGCACGTGCATTGGACTAAGCTGGAATCCGCAAGCATTCAATTCAAGGGAGAAGACAAGGTAATATTGGCTCTTTGTTAGATCAACAATAATGCATATAAGAGACACCCAACAATTTCATCGTGGTCTTCTCTCTCGACCCCCAAAGAAAAGAAATAAAACTATTTACACGGGAAAGCTCCCAACAAGCAAAAGAAGGACGAGAAATCTTTTTGGGTTTTCTTTTAAATTACTACTACTACAGGCATGGAAAGTAAACTAGCTAAAAGCTACAACTAATTTTTTTGGTTTTTATTAAGGTTTTTCAAACACACAAGAAGAAACCTTAAAAACAAAAAATAAACTAGCATGGATGATACAATGAAAAAGTATGAGCACCGATAACTGGCATGAGTGTGTGAACATGAATGTAATGTCGGTGAGAAATACGTACTCCTCCAAGCTTAGGCTTTTGGCCTAAGTTGGTCTATGCCCATGGATGGCCTGGTGGATATCCAAAGTTGAAGCTGGGGTCGTATTGAGATGCATCAACTACTACCTGAAGGGCTGCACCTTGGAGGCGGGCTGCCTCCGTCCTCCTCTCGTACTCGTTCGCCTCCTCCCTAGTTATAACATATCTCCCTTTTGCCTGAAAGTCAAAGAAAGTAGGAGCAGGGAGAGCGACAAGATAGGTACGTCGTCTGTCAAAGATTAGTCGGTACTGGGGGGACTGATTGTTCCTCTCAACAAACTGATGATGAACCATAGCATTATAATCTAAATAAGCAAGAGGCAACTCAATATCATCTCCACGTATGGGTATCTCAAGAAAATCAGCTAAACGGGTTGCATAAATTCCACCAAAGAAATCTCCATTAATACTATTATTATGCAACCTACGTGCAAAAATGGCCCCCAAGTTATATTGTCTATCTCCTAATACAACACTCTTGAGAACACTAAGATCGGGAACACACATGTGACATGCCTCGTCCGTACCGTTAATGGATCTACCTATAAAGAGAGCAAAATAATGTATGTCAGGGAAATGAATGCTCCCTAAGGTAGCTTGCGTGATCTCCCTAGATTCCCCCACAGTTATACTAGCAAGAAAGTCTCTATATTCAGATTTGCGAGGCTCACTAGCACTACCCCACTGAGGGAGTTTACAAGCAGTATTAAAATCTTCTAAGTCCATGGTATAAGATTTATCATAAAGATCAAACAAGACAGTTTGAGAATTGTGTGATGATGTAAATTTAAACGTTCTCACAAATGAATCATTTAAATAGAGGTACTGACGGCACTTATCTGACTCGAAGCTCTCAAGATCAGCGTTACGCACATATGCTTCAAATTCCTCCTTAACTCCTGCCTGGACCATGAAATTTTTTGACCGCCATTCACAAGACCGCACTTGAGCTTCTCTTGGTAGTTCATGGTCCGGCTCACGTATCGCGGGCCTTGGTCCTTGCTTCCTTGAGGAACCACCTTGGTACATTTTCCTAAACATATTTCTTCCTCTGAAAAATTTCTAAAATTTTGGTGACTCAAAATAAAGTGAACCAAACTCAACAAAACTGATAGCAACTACTCCCATAAATTCCTAGAGGCTATATCATGCATTAAAACTACTTTTGACCACATAAATTTGACATGCAAGCTCAAGAACAGGGTCACCTAAGTAGCAAAAATTTGCAATAAATAAAGCACTAGAACAAAAACTAATTGGACCATTGGAGGAGTCACATACCAAAGAACAATCCCCGAAAGCAGTTTTGTGAACGGAGCTTTGAGCAAGGAGATCAAAAATGGCAGCAAGATGAGCTATAACACGGGTTTGAGCTGGTGGGTGATTTTTTCTGGAGGCAGACGAAGTGTGTGGGTGCAAGGATAAGTGGAGGGGACCCACGTGGGGTCCACGAGGCAGGGGGCGCACCCAGGGGGGTAGGGCGCGCCCTCCACCCTCGTGGGCAAATGGTGGATCCCCTTGGTGTCTTCTCGGTGCCAATATTTCTTAAATATTTTGGAAAAAATCATATTTCATTTTCAGGGCATTTGGAGAACTTTTATTTTCGGGGTATTTTTTTATTGCAAGGATAATTCTGAAAACAGACAAAAAATACTAATTTTGCTTTATTTAATATAAATAACAGAAAGTAAAAAGGAGGGTACAGAAGGTTGTGCTTTCTAACTTCATCCATCTCATGCTCATAAAAAGGAATCCACTAACAAGGTTGATCAAGTCTTGTTAACAAACTCATTTCGAATCGCATGAAACCGGAGACATTTCGAATAACACTAGGTTACCTCAACTGGGATATGCACATCCCCAACAATAAGAGTATCATATTTCTTCTTGGCAGTAGGAAGAGGAAATTCAAAAGCTCCAATAATAATCGTTGAAAATTTTCCAATAGAATTGATACCATGGACTTGAGGTTGTTTCCTCGGAAAGTGTACTGTATGCTCATTACCATTAACATGAAAAGTGACATTGCCTTTGTTGCAATCAATAACAGCCCCTGCAGTATTCAAAAAGGGTCTACCAAGGATAATCGACATACTATCGTCCTCGGGAATATCAAGAATAACAAAGTTTGTTAAAATAGTAACGTTTGCAACCACAACAGGCACATCCTCACAAATACCGATAGGTATAGAAGTTGATTTATCAGCCATTTGCAAAGATATTTCAGTAGGTGTCAACTTATTCAAATCAAGTCTATGATATAAAGAGAGAGGCATAACACTAACACCGGCTCCAAGATCACATAAAGCAGTTTTAACATAGTTTCTTTTAATGGAGCATGGTATAGTTGGCACTCCTGGATCTCCAAGTTTCTTTGGTATTCCACCCTTAAAAGTATAATTAGCAAGCATGATGGGAATTTTAGCTTCTGGTATCTTTCTTTTATTAGTAACAATATCCTTCATATACTTAGCATAAGGATTCATTTTAAGCATATTAATCAAACACATACGCAAAAAGATAGGTCTAATCATTTCAACAAAGCGTTCAAAATCCTCATCATCCTTTTTCTTCGATGGTTTAGGAGGAAAAGGCATGGATTTCTGAACCCATGGTTCTCTTTCTTTACCATGCTTCCTAGCAACAAAGTCTGTCTTATCATAACATTGATTCTTTGATTGTGGGTTATCAAGATCAACAACAGGTTCAATCTCCACATCATTGTTATTGCTAGGTTGAGCATCAACATGAAAATCATCATTAACATTATCACTAGGTTCATGTTCATTACCAGATTGTGTTTCAGCATCAGAAATAGAAATATCATTGGGATTCTCACGTGTGTCAACAACAGGTTCACTAGAAGCATGCAAAGTCCTATCATTTTTCTTTTTGTTCCTCTTAGAAGAACTAGGTGCATCAATATTAGTTCTCTGAGAATCTTGCTCAATTCTCTTAGGGTGGCCCTCAGGATACAAAGGTTCCTGAGTCATTTTACCCCCTCTAGTCATAACTCTAACAACATTATCATTCTTCTTATTATTTAATTCATTGAGCAAATCATTCTGAGCTTTAAGCACTTGTTCTACTTGAGTGGTAACCATAGAAGCATGTTTACTAATAAGTTTAAGTTCACCTTTAACTCTAGACATATAATCACTCAAGTGTTCAATCATATCAGCATTGTGTTTCAATTGTCTACCAACATAAGTATTGCAGTTTTCTTGTTTAACAATAAAATCATCAAACTCATCCAAGAATTGGCTAGCAGACTTATTACGAGGAATATCACCTTCATCAAATCTATAGAGAGAATTTACCTTTACTACCTGTGTCGGGTTATCAAGACCATGTATTTCTTCAATAGGTGGTAAATTCTTAACATCTTCAGCTTTAATACCTTTTTCTTTCATAGATTTCTTTGCCTCTTGCATATCTTCAGGACTGAGAAATAGAATACCCCGTTTCTTCGGAGTTGACTTAGGAGTTGGTTCAGGAAGTGTCCAATTATTTTCGTTAGTCAACATATTATTCAATAGCAATTCAGCTTGATCAATAGTTCTTTCCCTAAAAACACAACCAGCACAACTATCCAGGTAGTCTCTAGAAGCAGTGGTTAGTCCATTATAAAAGATATCAAGTATTTCATTTTTCTTGAGAGGATGATCAGGCAAAGCATTAAGTAATTGGAGAAGCCTCCCCCAAGCTTGTGGGAGACTCTCTTCTTCAATTTGCACAAAATTATATATTTCCCTTAAGGCGGCTTGTTTCTTATGAGTGGGGAAATATTTAGCAAAGAAGTAATAAATCATATCCTGGAGACTACGCACACAACCAGGATCAAGAGAATTAAACCATGTTTTAGCGTCACCCTTTAATGAGAACGGAAATAACTTAAGGATAAAGTAATAGCGAGTTTTCTCATCATGAGTAAACGGGGTGGCTATATCATTTAATTTAGTAAGATGTGCCACAACAGTTTCAGATTCATAGCCACAAAAAGGATCCGATTCAACCAAAGTAATTAACTCAGGATCGACAGAGAAATCATAATCCTTATTAGTAATAAAGATAGGTGAAATAACAAAAGCAGGGTCATATTTCATTCTAGCATTCAAAGACTTTTCTTTAAGCTTAGCTAATAATTTCTTAAGATCAGATCTATCATTGCAAGCTAAGAGTTCTCTAGTAGTTTCTTCATCCATAACATAACTGTCGGTGTCAAAACCGGCAGATCTCGGGTAGGGGGTCCCGAACTGTGCGTCTAAGGCGGATGGTAATAGGAGGGAGGGGACACGATGTTTTACCCAGGTTCGGACCCTCTTGATGGAGGTAATACCCTACGTCCTGCTTGATTGTTCTTGATAATATGAGTAGTACAAGAGTTGATCTACCATGAGATCAAAGAGGCTAAACCCTAGAAGCTAGCCTATGGTATGATTGTTGTTGTTCGTCCTACGGACTAAACCCTCCGGTTTATATAGACACCGGAGGGGGCTAGGGTTACACAGAGTCGGTTACAAGGAAGGAGATCTACATATCCGTATTGCCAAGCTTGCCTTCCACGCCAAGGAGAGTCCCATCCGGACACGGGACGAAGTCTTCAATCTTGTATCTTCATAGTCCAACAGTCCGGCCAAAGGATATAGTCCGGCTGTCCGGATACCCCCTAATCCAGGACTCCCTCAGCAACCCTTAGGAACAACAGGCAATTCATATCTAGGGGGAGAGTCTTCATCATCACTTTCATCAATATTATCAGTTTCAGTAATTTCATTCTCTCTAGCCCTTGCAAGTTGTTCATCAAGAAATTCACCTAGTGGCACAGTAGTATCAAGCATAGAAGTAGTTTCATCATAAGCATCATGCATAGCAGAAGTGGCATCATCAATAACATGCGACCTATCAGAATCTAGCATGTGTAGGTGTCACAAGTTTACTCAAAACAGAAGGTGAATCAAGTGCAGAGCTAGATGTCAGTTCCTTACCTCCCTTCGTAGTTGAGGGAAAAATCTTGGTTCTTTGATGTTTCAAGTTTTTCATAGGGACCAACAGATGTAAATCCCAAGTGACTCAAAGAATAGAGCTATGCTCCCCGGCAACGGCACCAGAAAATAGTCTTGATAACCCACAAGTATAGGGGATCGCAACAGTTTTCGAGGGTAGATTATTCAACCCAAATTTATTGATTCGACACAAGGGGAGCCAAAGAATATTCTCAAGTTGTCAATTCAACCACACCTGGAAACTTAATATCTGCGGCAAAGTATTTAGTAGCAAAGTAATATGATAGTACTGGTAACAGTGGTAAAAGTAATGGTAGCAGTTTTGGTTTTATAGTGATTGTAACAGTGGCCACAGAAAAGTAACTAAGCAAAGATCAATATGTGAAAAGCTCGTAGGCAATGGATCAGTGATGGATAATTATGTCGGATGCGATTCCTCATGCAACGGTTATAACATAGGGTGACACAGAACTTACTCCAGTTCATCAATGTAATGTAGGCATGTATTCCGAATATAGTCGTACGTGCTTATGGAAAAGAACTTGCATGACATCTTTTGTCCTACCCTCTCATGGCAGCGGGGTCCTATTGGAAACTCAGGGATATTAAGGCCTCATTTTAATAGAGTACCGGACCAAAGCATTAACACATAGTCAAAACATGAACTCCTCAAACTACGGTCATCACCGGTATGTATCTCGATTATTGTCACTTCGGGGTTAACGGATCATAACACATAATAGGTGACTGTAGAGTTGCAAGATAGGATCAAGAACTCACATATATTCATGAAAACATAATAGTTTCAGATCTGAAATCATGGCACTCGGGCCCTAGTGACAAGCATTAAGCATAGCAAAGTCATAACAACATCAATCTTAGAACATAGTGGATACTAGGGATCAAACCCTAACAAAACTAACTCGATTACATGACAAATCTCATCCAACCCATCACCGTCCAGAAAGCCTACGATGGAATCACTCACGCACGGCTGTGAGCATCATGCAATTGGTGATGGAGGAAGGTTGATGATGACGATGGCGACGGATTCCCCTCTCTGGAGCCCCGAACAGACTCCAGATCAGCCCTCCCAAGAGAGTTTAGGGCTTGG
Organism: Triticum dicoccoides; assembly: GCF_002162155.2. Lineage (NCBI taxonomy): Eukaryota > Viridiplantae > Streptophyta > Magnoliopsida > Poales > Poaceae > Triticum > Triticum dicoccoides. The sequence continues at coordinate 161,138,661 of NC_041384.1, read as the reverse complement.
CGGCGGCTCCGTATCGTAAAACGTGATGAATCCTTCTTTCTTATTTTTTCCCCGAACATGAATATATGGAGATGGAGTTGAGGTCGGTGGAGCACCTGGGGACCCACGAGGAAGGGGGCGCGCCCAGGGGGGTAGGCGCGCCCCAACCTCGTGGACAGGGTGTGGGCCCCCTGGCCTTGATTCTTTCTCCAGTATTTTTTATATATTCCAAAAATAATATCCGTTGATTTTCAGGTCATTCCAAGAACTTTTATTTCTGCACAAAAATAACACCATGGCAATTCTGCTGAAAACAGCGTCAGTCTGGGTTAGTTCCATTCAAATCATGCAAATTAGAGTCCAAAACAAGGGCAAAAGTGTTTGGAAAATTATATACGAAGGAGACGTATCATAAAGATCTTTGGAAGAACCATGTAAGCGAGAATAGTGATCATGACTTCATGTAGTGGTTGTTCGAACATTATGTTGTATCTTAATTTTCTGTTGAAGCGTGTCATAATTTCTATTGTTTTTCAATGTCTTCATGAGAATTTTTATATCAACTAGAAACTTGAAAGTAACAGGAAATAAATATGTCTCATACATAGATAATGGGCCTCACACATGTAAGCAAGTGCAGAAGTAACATAGACAGAAGCATGTCTCATACATATATAATGGGTCACACATGAAGAAAAGACTTAAACTAAATATAGATAGATGTATGTCTCATACATAGAGAATCATATCACTCCTGGTGGTGACGAAGTCTAGTTCTTGCTTCCTCAGACGAGGACCAGAAGGCTCGAACCATTGAGTCGGGCGATGATTCTCAACCTTGTTGGCAAAGTACTGACGAGCCGTTTAGTCGAGCAGGTTGATGTAGCAAACTATCGGCGGAGGCCTCTAGATGGGATCATGGAAGAACAAAGGCTTAGGGCGGTGGAATAATTGTTTTGGGTCTCGCTTTGGTGTTTTGGGGAATTATGGGAATTTATAGAAGTGGAATTAGGGCAAACGGAGTTATGAGGGGCCCACAAGCTCAGGTGGTGCCCCCTGGTGGCGCGCTGTGTAAGCTTGTGGCCCTCTCATACATCTTCTGCCCTCCTCCCAAAAATGCTAGGGCCCCTTCTGGTTCAGAAAAAAACACTATAAAGTTTCATCATGTTTGGAGTTCGTTTTGTATTGATTTTCTGCGGAACAAAATAATAGGCAAAAATAACAAGTCACACTAGACACTAGGTTAATATGTTAGTTCCCAAAAATGATACAAAATTGCATATAAAATTACACGAGATAGAAATTTCAAGAGATTCAAAAAAGATCAATGAATAATCTGGTCATAAACCCACAATTCATCGAGTCCCAACAAACACACATCAAAAGATTACATTGGAATTATCTTAGAGAAGATCACTGTATTGAAGATCAAAAGACAGACAAGAGAGAGAGAGAGCCATATGGTAATTGCTATGGACCTGTAGGTCCTTATGGCACTACTCACACATCATCATGAACGCAACAAGGTTAGTGAAGATGGCCTCCCCAATGATTCCCCCTTAGGTAGAGTACCGAAATAGGGCTCCAGATGGGATTGCTTCAGAACAGAGGCTTGCAACAATGACAAAATTCGTTTGGGTCTCGCTTCGAGGGTTTCTGAATAATTGGGCATTTATAGGCTAGTAATTAGGGCAAAAGGATCTACGAGGGTCCCACAAGCCAGGGTGGCATGCCCTGGCCCCTAGGGCGCACCCCCAGCCTTGTGGGACCTTTGTGGGTCTTCTCGTCCTTTCCCGGAGCTTCTAGGGTCTCTTATTGTCTAAAATAATCGTCAAAAAGTTTGATCGTCTTTGGACTTCTATGGGTATGGATTTTCGCCAAAACCAAAAGCATGCAAGAAACTAGATCTGACACTAGGCATTAAATTAATAGGTTAGTCTCGGAAAATAATATAAAATGGCATATAAAGCATACAAAAGTGATAATATAATAGCATTTAACAATAAAATACTATATATATGTTTGAGATGTATTAAAGGGTCACAAATTGTTCAGTGAGTTTGCATTATCCATGAACTTCACTTCTACATACTTTGGGGCCTTTCAGATCCTAACTAATATTTACGGGGCATGTGGAGGCTAGGAATAATTGTATCCATTTATTCAAAAATATACATATGTTTGATGACATTGATGGACTGATTCGGGGAGGCTTTAATTATATAAGATATCCAAATAATAGAAACTCTGGCCATGGTGACCATAATATGGTGATTTTTAATGAAGCCAATGGTGAGCTTGGACAGGTTGAAATTCCACTAAAAGGTAGAAACTTCACATGGAGCAACTTGCAGGAAGCCCCCCTTTTTGAAAGATTGGAATCGTTCTTTACCTTTGAAGCTTGGATTATAAAATTCCCTAGTACAATTTCTGTGCCCCTTGCTAGATCCGTATTCGACCATACTCCATGTGTAATTCAAGTTAGAAAAAATATTCCCAAGTCCAATCTTTTCATATTTGAAATTTTCTGGTTGTGGCGTTCTGAATTCAAAGATATTATCCAGAGTATTTGGGAGAAGAATGTTAATGAGTAAGATAGTTCCAAAACTCTCATTGTCAAATTAAAAAGCCTCGGGAACGGCCTAAAAATCTGGTCCAAAGATATTTCCAAGCTTGTTGCTTCCATAAAAACCTCTAATTCTCTTATCTCTCACTGGGACACCATTGATGACCCACAAGTACAGTGGATCAATTGTAGTCCTTCTGATAAGTAAGAGTGTTGTGTCCAACGAGGAGCAGAAGGAAATGACAAGTCATTTTCATCAAGGTATTTTCTGCAAGCACTGAAATTGTTGGTAACAAGTAGTTTGATAGCAAGATAATTTGTAATGAGCAAGTAACGGTAACGGTAAATAAAGTGCAGCAAGGTAGCCCAATCCTTTTGTGGCAAATGACAGGCCAAAACTGTCTCTTATGATAAGCAAAGCGTTCTTGAGGATACATGGGAATTTCATCTAGTCACTTTCATCATGTTGGTTTGATTTGTGTTCGCTACTTTGATAATTTGATATGTTGGGTGGACCGGTTCTTAGGTGTTGTTCTTACCTGAACAAACCTCCTACTTATGATTAACCCCCTCGCAACCATCCGCAACTACGAGAAAAGTATTAAGATAAAATCTAACCATAGCATTAAACTTTTGGATCCAAATCAGTCCCTTACGAAGTAGCGCATAAACTAGGTTTAAGCTTCTGTCACTCTAGCAACCCATCATCTAATAACTACTCCACGATGCGTTCCCTTAGGCCCAAATATGGTGAACTGCCATGTAGTCAACGTTCACATGACACCACTAAGGGAATCACAACATACATATCATTTAAATATCAAACACATATCAAGTTCACATGATTACTTGCAACATGACTTCTCCCGTGACCTCAAGAACAAAAGTAACTACTCACAAATAATAATCATGCTTAAGATCAGAGGGGTATTAAGTAGCATAATGGATCTGAAAATATAATCTTCCACAAAATAAACCATATAGTAATCAACTACAAGATGTAATCAATGCTACTAGTCACCCACAAGTAGCAATCTGAAGTTCCGGTATGAAGATTGAACACAAGAGATGAACTAAGGTTTGAGAGGAGATGTTGATGTTGAAGATGTTGAAGGAGATTGCCTTCCCAAATATTAGAGGGTTGTTGGTGATGACGATGATTTCCCCCTCCGGGAGGGAAGTTCCCCCGGCGGAATCGCTCCCCCGAAGGGCAAAAGTGCTCCTGCCCAAGTTCCGCCTTGAGGCGGTGGCGCTTCGTCCCGAAAGCCCCCCTCTGATTTTTCTAGGTCAAGATGACCTATATACCAGAAGATGGTCACTGGAGGTGGGCTGAGGAGGGTACAACCCACCAGGGCGCGCCTGGGGGCCCAGGCACGCCCTGGTGTCTTGTGCTCACCGGGGTGGCCCTCTTTGGTAGTTATTTTCTCTAGTATTTTTTATATATTCTAAAACAATTCTCCATAAATTTTCAACTCATTTAGAGATTTGCATAATAGGTAACTCTAACGTAGCTTTTTCAGGTCCATAATTCCAGTTGTCGGCATTCTCCCTCTTCGTGTAAACCTTGCATATTATGAGAGAAAAGGCATTAGAATTACTCCATAAAGCATTATTATGCATAAAAACATTGTAAATAACAGTAGGAAAACATGATGCAAAATGGACGTATCAACTCCCCCAAGCTTAGACCTCACTTGTCCTCAAGCGAAAACCGAAATCGGAAAAGATGTCCACATGCTTAGAGAGAGAGGTGTCGATAAAAAAATACGGACATAGAAGCATCATGCATATTATTATAACGGCAACAAACTTTAACATAAAACTTTATAACGCAACTTTTATCATATAACTTCTCATGAACAAGTAACGATTCATCAAAACATTGAAGTATAAAGCATAAACTCTATTGAAAATACAACAAACTATGTTCTCAGTCAACTTTGCAACTACAATTCATCATCTTTTCAGGAAGGGTCACGTATCAGAGCCTTTAGGCAAGTCCACATACTCAACCATCATATAATATTCTATGATTGCTAACACTCATAGCATACCCATGAACAAAAAGTTTCAACCAGACACATAGAAAGATAGGGGCTTTTAGTTTCGCCTCCCAATGTATTCACCTCAGGGGTGATGTCAACAATAATAACTCATGCCCACTCATATCCAACTACATATATGTGCCTAGATCTTTCCTCACCACATGATGCTTGCAAAAAGAGAAAATAAAAAGGAATAAGGAAGAATACTTTGACTCTTACATAAAAGTAAAAGATAGGCCCATCGTAGAGTGAAATAGAGGTTGTCATGCGCTTTTTGGTTTGTATGCTCAATCTCTTAGTGCAAAAGAATGTCACCTTGTATTGCCCCTTATGATAGCAACCTTTGTTATGCAGTCTATCGCTTTTATTATTTTGCCATCACAAGTTCGTACAACGCTCAATTTTCTCTTACACTAAATGATCCAACACATTTAGAAGCAATTTTTATTGCCTTATTGCACCGATGACAACTTACTTGAAGGATCTTACTCAATCCATAGGTAGGTATGATGGATTCTCAGAACAAGATTTTGGGTTCAAGGGTTTTTGGATGCACAAGTAGTATCTCTACTTGGTGCGTAATTTTTGGCTAGCACCACATGTTGACAGATCTATGACAATATAACTTCTATGTGAATATGAATAAACATAAATCATTATGTTGTCTTCCTTGTCCAACGTCAACCATTTTGACACATAATATTTAATAGTGGCTCACAATCATAGAAGATGTCCAAGATAGTGTATTTGCATGTGAATCTTCTCTTCCCTTATTAATTCTTTCATGAATTGCATCATTGACCAATGCTATGTTTGTAAATCTCCAATAAATTTTACCATTTATACTTTTCCTTATGTGATGTCACTGGTACAACGAGGTGCTATACATACGGTTTTTAACCCCTTTCCGCGACAGCATTTGGAACCGTCGCCAAGTGAGTGTGGGCGATAGGGGGGTCCTTCCCACATGACCTAGAAACCGTCAGGGATAGGCCCTCCTGGGACACAGGCTGGGGCAAAATGAGCTTGTGTGCGATCGGGCGAGGCATCGAAACCCAATAATTTCTATTCGTATGTACAACCCACACGGTGAATCCTAGAAAAACATTTCCGTTCGTATGTATATCACACATAGTCAATCCAAGGAGTACGTTTCCGTTCTTATGTATATCCCACACAGTCAATCTAGGGAAAACGTTTACGTTCATATGTATGACACACAGTCAATCCAAGTAATACATTTCCATTCTTATGTACAACCCACACAGTCAATCCAGGGAAAATGTTTCCGTTCGTATGTACATCCCACATAGTTTTATGTGTAGGCTTGTGTGTGAAAGGTGTAACTATCACACATGCTCTGCCTTGGTTAACTGTTTGCTTTTATCAACTACATCACACATGATTTGATGAAGAAAACTGTGTGGCATTGGGCTATCCATCACAAGCGCTTTTACTGCTAGAACCGTTTGCAAAGTTCCATGACACATTTAGCAGGTTTATTAGTTTACAATTAATAATCTAGTATTACACAAATTCACATTTCATATCGAATAGTTGTTTGCCAATTTCATATCAGGCACATAAATATATTATAACCTCACAGTACGATAGCTACATGGAAACAACACAGTACAACATATAGCGAGTTCAACTTCATAAGGACAATATTAGAACAATATATTCATTTCCCTAATCGAGATCATCCAGGCTCGTCTTATCCACCTCAGCTTTCAGTTCAGTAAGAACCTGTTTTGCACTGGCCAACTGGGAAAGTGCCTCCTCCTTCGCAAACACCATCTTAGCAAAGTCTGATTTAAAAAAATATGAGCTCATTCTCCACCTTCCTCTTTTTATCCTGCAACTTCAATTATTCTTCAGCGTTGACAACACTTTATCTATGCCTACCTCCATTCTCTTCCTCATACATGCTCCAGAGCTTTGCTAGGCACATATTCAAAGACTATGGCCACTCTTGATCAACCCACTCCAAGTAAGAACACTTTTGTTCATCCTATAATATTTAAAACTAGATCAATAACAATTGTAGGGGAAATGGGTTTATAGAAACATAGAAAATCACCAATGCTTATTTTGAAAAACTAAAGAAACATGGACATATCTTCTCAAAAAGAACAATGTGCAGATGAATTAATTGCTACTGAGACAACAACTAAATTCTAAAACATCAGAAGCTATAATTAACTACAACAACACTATAAGTTCTTACTCATGTACAATAAATAACAAATTGAACATTTTATGAGGAAGGTAAATATAACTGCAACAACATAGCGACAGTGTTTTGATGACAGCAAATTGATACTAACAGGTGTGTACATGCACAAATTTAGTAACATAGAACCAATAGCAATAAGGTCGTCCACTATGTATGACAAAAATGGTGTAAATACAAATGTTGCTACATCTCGCACCGGTGCCCTGAACTGGCGAGCCAATGCATCAGACAAAAATCACGGACCCGAACTTCGGAGCACCTAGTTGCTCTGATGCCTAGTTCCTTCGTGCCATAAAGATTTAGTACTTTACTGCTTGGCTACTCGAATGTGTGGACCAAAGTTGACTACACAAACTACTGAAATGGTGCCAAATAATTTTCTAATGGCACCACTGATGAGATGGCAACAATTTTAGATACTAGGTACAAATTGTGACACTGTCTTAGGATGCGTTTGGTTGAAGGTGTGGTATGAATGGGTTGGGACCGTGATAGTGTCTGAATTACATCTAACAAATGATTTGTAACAATGAAAGAGGGTCTAACCTTTTCTGCACATGCCATAAACTTCCTCCCATTGTCCAAAGATTCAAACACAACTAGCTTCATGCATGGAGATTGATGGTGACAACGAGCAGATAAATCTTGAGCCACCCCGCTCCATTCGTTGCCACTGATGATCCTAGGGAGCTAGAAGAGGAAGAAATGATTCAAATTGACCGCCGGGTAAAAATCCTTCATTCCAAGTCATAGCCCGAGAGAGAGAGAGAGAGAGAGAGAGAGAGAGAGAAGAGATGCATACCCGGGTGGTGAAGGAGTCGTCGTCGGAGGAGGAACCGCTAGAGAGGTCTTTGAAGAAGACCATGGTGACCCCGACGGTAGGATGCGAGACGGCGAGAGCGAGGAAGCGGCTATAGCTTAGGAAGGAGGAAACAAGGGAAATGTGACTTGTGGTCGGGGAGAAAAGGGGTGGGGAAGGGGGAGGGGGCGGGGTAGATATTTTGGCGGTAGGCCAAAATTTTGGAAATGTGGCGGGAAACTTTGTGCGTGGTGCCGCCGGACCATTCACTTTGAACGATTGTGTGCATCGCAAACGATTCTTCTGCTTTACGCGCATGGGATGAGTTTGATAATTCAAATTTGGTGGAAATTTCCCTGGGTACGTCATTGCATAATTTAACATCGCTTACTAATTTGGGCACACAAAAGAGCATACAGCAGACATTCCACACTTACTGAATCAAGCAATTTTAGTAATTAAACACAGCCAGTTGACCTAAACATTACTCTAACAAAAGACCAACATTAAAAACAAAGCCTTGGCGAGTCCTGGAGGGCGCCCTGGGCCTCAATCCGGGCTGTCTCCGCACTCTGATGAGCCTTGGCGAGTTTGGTCTCTTAAACCGATGCATCACACTCCAAGGTCTCGCACTTCTTCACAGCGTCCTGGAGCTCCTGTTGGACCTCGTTGACCCGGGCCATGAGCTTCTTCTGGGTGGCCTGCTCCTTGACAACCTTCCCCTCAGCTTCGGCCAGGGCCTTTCTCAGGGCCTCGACCTCGGTCGTCGCTTCTGTACATGATACGTCTCTGTCGTATCTATAATTTTTGATTGTTCCATGCCAATATTCTACAACTTTCATATACTTTTGGCAACTTTTTATACTATTTTTGGGACTAACATATTGACCCAGTGCCCAGTGTCAGTTCCTGTTTGTTGCATGTTTTTTGTTTCGTAGTAAATCCATATCAAACGGAGTCCAAAATGGATAAAAACTGAGGAATATTTTTTTTGGAATATATGTGATTTTTTGGAAGAAAAATCAACGCGAGACGATGCCCGTGGGGGCCACGAGGCAGGGGGCGCGCCCCAGGGGGGCAGGCACGCCCTGGGCCCTCGTGGCCACCTCATAAGGAGTTTGATGCCCTTTTTTCGCCACAAGAAATCGAATATCCGTATAGAGATCATGTTAAAATTTCAGCCCAATCGGAGTTAGGGATCTCCAGGAATTTAAAAAACGGTGAAAGGGCAGAATCAGAGAACGCAGAAACTGAGAGAGACAGAGAGACAAATCCAGTCTCGAAGGGGCTCTCGCCCCTCCGCCTCCAAGGAGGCCATGGACCAGAGGGTAAACCCTTCTCCCATCTAGGGAGAAGCTCAAGGAAGAAGAAGAAGAAGGGGGGCTCTCTCCCCCTCACTTCCGGTGGCGCCGGAATGCCGCCGGGGGCCATCATCATCACCACAATCTACACCAACACCTCCGCCATCTTCACCAAAATCTCCATAACGTTCCCCCCTCTATCTACAGCAGTCCACTCTCCCGCAACCCGATGTACCCTCTACTTGAACATGGTGCTTTATGCTTCATATTATTATCCAATGATGTGTTGCCATCCTATGATGTCTGAGTAGATTTTTGTTGTCCTATCGGTGGTTGATGAATTGCTATGATTGATTTAATTTGCTTGTGGTTATGTTGCTGTCCTTTGGTGCCCATCATATGAGCGCGCGCGTGGATCACACCATAGGTTAGTTGTATGTTGATAGGACTATGTATTGGAAGGCAAGAGTGACAAAAACTTCATCCTAGCATAGAAATTGATGCATACGCACAGTCAAAAAAAATTGATGCATACGGGATTGAAGGGGGACCAATATATCTTATTGCTATGTTTGGGTTTTACCTTAATGAATATTAGTAGTTGCGGACGCTTGCTAATAGTTCCAATCATAAGTGCATAGAATTACAAGTCAGGGATGACATGCTAGCAGTGGCCTCTCCCACATAAAACTTGTTATCGGTCTAGTAACGTAGTCAATTGCTTAGGGACAATAGCACAACTCCTACCACCACTTTTCCACACTCTCTATACTAAACTTTATTGTGTCTTTATCTAAACAGACCCTACTTTTTTACGTGCTCTTTATTATCTTGCAAACCTATCCAAAAACACCTACAAAGTACTTCTAGTTTCATACTTGTTCTAGGTAAAGCAAACATTAAGCGTGCGTAGAGTTGTGTCGGTGGTCGATAGAACTTGAGGGAATATTTGTTCTACCTTTAGCTCCTCGTTGGGTTCGACACTCTTACTTATAGAAATAGGCTACAATTGATCCCCTATAATTGTGGGTTATCAAGACCTTTTCTAGCGCCGTTGCCGGGGAGCAATAGCGTGGGTGAATATTCTCATGTGTCTTGTTTGCTTTATCACTAAGTAATTTTTATTTGCTGTTATAAGTTGTTCTCTATCTTTAGTTATGGATATGGAACATGAAATACCAGAAAATTAGGTGTACCTGCTACTCATGGAGATGGGGAACCTCCTTAAACCCTCGATGCTGGTTATGTGAAAGAGATTATGTACTACTTTGGTAATCCTGAGAAAACCCCATTCAATTATGTTATGGGAGACACGTTGGATCAATGTGAATACTTTAGGGATTATCGCTTGACTCAAAAAGGGAAACTATTATGGGATCAAATTCATATGTTGCATTGGTATGCTCGGGAACTATGCTTGAGATATGACTATACTTGTTGTTCTAGGATGAAGGCTCCACACCTTCCCTTTTCATGCAAATTTAATGATGATAAAACCTGGGCTTCTTATGCTAATGGTATATATGATTACTATGATGTGGAACAAATAGAAGAATTTGTTGCTTTCATGGGTGCTTATGAAATTGAATTTTTGTTTAAAGAGTGTGAATATTTTGATGATTCAGTTTATAGACCCGAAAATTTAGCTATCCTTAAATATTTCTATGAGAATTATGAATACAATGCTGATATTGATGCGTTTATTGAGAAAGTCTCCGCTGTCCAAGAAGAGACTAATATTTTGCAGGAGTCTATGGGAGAAGAAATTAATGACATTATGAGCTCATTGGATGAAAAAGATGAGGAGGAGAGTGAAGAACTAAAGTAGGAAGAGCGGATTGATCACCCATTCCCACCTTCTAATGAGAGTAACTCTGCAACTCATACATTGTTTAATTTCCCTTCGTGCTTACCAAAGGATGATTGCTATGATGACTGTTATGATCCCATTGATTCTCTTGAAATATCCCTTTTTGATGATGTTTGCTATGCTTGTGGCCAAGATGCCAATATGAATTATGCTTATGGAGATGAACTTGCTATAGTTCCTTATGTTAAACATGAAATTGTTGCTATTGCACCCACGCATGATAGTCCTATTATCTTTTTGAATTCTCCCAACTACACTATATCGGAGAAGTTTACCCTTATTAAGGATTATATTGATGGGTTGCATTTTACTATTAAACATGATGATTTTGATAGATATAATATGCATGTGCTTGCTGCTCCTACTTGCAATTATTATGAGAGAGGAACTACAACTCCTCCTCTTTATGTTTCCAACACGAAAAAATTGCAAGAAACTGTTTATACTATGCATTGGCCTTTACTTTGTGTGCATGAATTGTTCTTTTATGACATGCTGATGCATAGGAAGAGAGTTAGACTTTGTCATTACATGATATATGTTACCTTATGCTCACTACTAAACTACAAATCATTGTTAATTAAAATTGGCTTTGATATATCTTGGGATCCAGGTGGATCCATTACTTGAGCACTATATGCCTAGCTTAATGGCTTTAAAGAAGGCGCTGCCAGGGAGACAACCCGGAAGTTTTAGAGAGTCATTTATTTCTGTTGTGTGCTTTTATAAAGTTTAAAAACAAAAAAAATAAATAGGGGAACCCAAAACTTTTTCAAAAAGGAAAGTGAAAGTGAGAGAGACAAGCATGGTTGAAGTGGGGGAGCTCCTTGAACTTTTTTCATGCTCATGGAAACTTTGTGAATCTTGATTACAGAAACTTTTCAACAAAAATAATTATCCACTTGTACAATTCCATTGTATTATAAAAATAATGTGCCCAGGTTTGTACGGTGCATGACAGAAACTTTGGCTATAGCGTGCGATTTTAGATTTTTTGCTGGAACGTCAAATGGTTCTGAAATTTTTTGCACTGTCTTTCTATCAAAATTGTTAATTTTTCCTAATTTTGGTACAATTTTTGGAGTACCATAGGTGTGGTGAATGTTCATATTATTACAGACTGTTCTGTTTTACACAGATTCTGTTTTTGATGCATAGTTTGCTTGTTTTGATGAAACTATCGATTTATATCAGTGGATTAAGCCATGGAAAAGTTATATTACAGTAGATACAATGCAAAAACAAAATATGAATTGGTTTGCAACAGTACTTAGAGTAGTGATTTGCTTTATTATACTAATGGATCTTACCGAGCTTTCTGTTGAGTTTTGTGTGGATGAAGTGTTCGAAGATCGAGGAGGTCTCGATGTGAGAAGAAGGAAGAGAGACAAGAGATCAAGCTTGGGGATGCCCGAGGCACCCCAAGTAAATATTCAAGGAGACTCAAGAGTCTAAGCTTGGGGATGCCCTGGAAGGCTTCCCATCTTTCTTCAACAAGTATCGGTATGTTTTCGGATTCGTTTCGTTCATGCGATATGTGCAATCTTGGAGTGTCTTTTGCATTTAGTTTTCACTTTTATTTTATGCACCATGCTGGTATGAGATAGTACTTGGTTGATTTATAGAATTCTCATTGCACTTCACTTATATCTTTTCAGTATGGCTTTATAGAATGCTTCATGTGCTTCGCTTATATCATTTGATGTTTGGATTGCCTGTTTCTCTTCACATAGAAAACCTCCATTTGTAGAATGCTCTTTTGCTTCACTTATATTTGTTAGAGCATGGGCGTATCTTTTGTAGGAAGATTAAACTCTCTTGCTTCACTTATATCTATTTAGAGAGATGACAGGAATTGGTCATTCACATGGTTAGTCATAAAATCCTACATAAAACTTGTAGATCATTGAATATGATATGTTTGATTCCTTGCAATAGTTTTGCGATATAAATATGGTGATATTAGAGTCATGCTAGTGGGTAGTTGTGGATTGTAGAAATACTTGTGTTGAAGTTTGTGATTCCCATAGCATGCACGTATGGTGAACCGTTATGTGATGAAGTCGGAGCATGATTTATTTATTGATTGTCTTCCTTATGAGTGGCGGTCGGGGACGAGCGATGGTCTTTTTCTACCAATCTACCCCCCTAGGAGCATGCACATAGTACTTTGTTTCGATGACTAATAGATTTTTGCAATAAGTATGTGAGTTCTTTATGACTAATGTTGAGCCCATGGATTATACGCACTCTCACCCTTCCATCATTGCTAGCCTCTTCGGTACCGTGCATTTCCCTTTCTCACCTCGAGAGCTGGTGCAAACTTCGCCGGTGCATCCAAACCCCGTGATACGATACACTCTATCCCACATAAGACTCCTTATATCTTCCTCAAAACAACCACCATACCTACCTATCATGGCATTTCAATAGCCATTCCGAAATATATTGCCATGCAACTTCCATCATCATCATATGCATGACTTGAGCATTCATTGTCATATTGCTTTGCATGATCGTAAGATAGCTAGCATGATGTTTGCATGCCTTGTCTGTTTTTTAATGTCATTGCTACACTAGATCATTGCACATCTCGGTACACTGCCGGAGGCATTCATATAGAGTCATATTTTGTTCCAGTATCGAGTTGTAATATTGAGTTGAAAGTAAATAAAAGTGTGATGATCATCATTATTAGAGCATTGTCCCATGTGAGGAAAGGATGATGGAAGCTATGATTCCCTCACAAGTTGGAATGAGTCGCCGGACTTTACAAAAAAAATAAAGGAGGCCAAAGAAGCCCACAAAAAAATATAAAAGAGGCCAAAGAAGCCCACCAAAAAAGAGAAAAAAAATAAAAATAATAAAAAATGAGAGAAAAGAGAGAAGGGACAATGTTACTATCCTTTTACCAAACTTGTGCTTCAGAATAGCACCATGTTCTTCATATAGAGAGTCTCTTGAGTTATCACTTTCATATACTAGTGGGAATTTTCATTATAGAACTTGGCTTGTATATTCCGATGATGGGCTTCCTCAAATGCCCGAGGTCTTCATGAGCAAGCAAGTTGGATGCACACCCACTTAGTTTCAAGTTTGAGCTTTCATACACTTATAGCTCTTAGTGCATCTGTTGCATGGCAATCCCTACGCCTCACATTGACATCAATTGATGGGTATCTCCATAGCCCGTTGATTAGCCGCGTCGATGTGAGACTTTCTCCCTTTTGTCTTCTCCACACAACCTCCACCATCATATTCTATTCCACCTATAGTGCTAAATCCATGGCTTGCGCTCATGTATTGCGTGAAAGTTGAAAAGGTTTGAGAACACCAAAAGTATGAAACAATTGCTTGGCTTGTCATCGGTGTTGTGCATGATTTGAATAACTTGTGTGGTGAAGATGGAGCATAGCCAGACTATATGATTTTATAGGGATAATTTTCTTTGGCCATGTTATTTTAAAAATACATGATTGCTTTATTAGTATGCTTGAAATATCTTATATTTACTAATTGGAGGCACCATATGAGTCTTCATGTTAATCCACAGCAGCAAGATTAATGTAGCCATTAGATTAAAAAGTTAATGGTCAAGATATATTAGAAGATCGTACAAAATTGAAGAGAAAAATATAGCACGTACATAAAAAGGATTAAACCAACACGTACATGCACGTGAAGCTTCAACCTACCGAAGTCCACATGCCTTGCTTTGTAATGGAAAAAGAGATACGTACATCAGAGTCCTCAGTACCTACGTTTTCTATAAAAAAATAGGCATGATTCAGTTCCAACATATAGAAAGTCCATGTGCCGTCTTCGTTTGTGATGGAAAAAACATGTACAATAATTTAATTGTCAGGATCTATTAGAAGACCCTAGAAGAATTTTAATAGAACAATCAGCGTGCATATAAAACAGATTAAACCAACATGTACATTATTTAACACATACATGGAAGAGTCCTCGGCAACCATGTTAACTTTCAACCTACACAAAATCCACCGGCCTTCCTTTGATATGGGGAAAAAATGGGTACATAAAAGAGTCCTCAATGCCTGCGATTTCCACTAGAAAGAGCCCCATGTTAGAAAATCTTATATTTACTAATTTCAAGCACCAATCAAGGCTCCACCTTAATGCTAGAAAAATGTAATGAATTGTCTGTTAGATCGGCAATTTATAAATTTGCAGCCATAGGATGAAGTTGCCTGAGTCCTCACACTCTATCCCACGTTCACAACTAAAAGAAAAAAAGGTGCCTCAAAGAGTCCTCACAATTCTTCCCACGTTCACAACTAAAAAGAAAAAAGATGCCTCAAAGAGTTAATTAAGCAGTTTCATTCCTCGATTAAAACTTAATGTAGCTGTAGCGGTGCATGAATCCTAGCATGCCCCTCTGCTATCCCACGCAAGTAAGTTGTCTTTTCCATGGTCTCTATCTCCTTGCGATTCCTCGAATAAACGAATTAATTTATGTTGCCCTGTTGAGATACATGCTACGGCAAGAAGCATTGCACACTTCTCAACAACAAAAAATCATTGGCGCAAGCCCGATCTGGTGATTTTCCGAATGCAAGTCACCGACGACTCTCCGGCCGGCATTATGGCGCTGTCTAAAGCTGGACTCGGATATGCGTTGATTGCCAATTTTGGCATTGATAAACACACATAGATAAAGCTAGCCGGCAGCCGGATACCTATACGATGCATGGTGCACAGACGTACATACGTACACTCCTGGATCTTGAGCTAATCCATCACACCGATGGTGTTCAGGCTTTTGAGTGGATGAGATTCCTGCATAAGGATTTGCAAACGAGCCACTTTTCCTCCTTTCCACATTTTGCTGGTGTTTGCGGATCGCCGGCGGATCATGTTCTAACCGCCTGCTCCTGGAGTAGACGACCAAAAGAGGCACAATCTCCGCCTCAAAATCTACTCCGATCTCCCGTAAGAAATTGGATAACGTCAACCAAAATAAAAAGATCTCTATTTGACTTGGAAAGTTTGTTTCTTGATATTCAGTTTTTCCAGCGACTATATTCGCCGATGAGGCGCTCAATGAATCTCCCCGTAATCAAACAGTGAGTTACTTTCATGTGTAGGATTTGTTCGCATACACCTGAAATCCAACAATTACGAAAAAAGTAGCTTGAAACGGCCTCCACTAACTGGACATCATGATAAAGTAACTTGAGGAAATCAGGTTATGTTTTACTTTAAAATATGAAAATTTACATGCATGTAAGCATATATAGACACGTATATAAATATGAGGAAACATCTTTTTCAAACTGACAAAATAGGAAAATAAGTTATTCATGCACTAAGCGACACTAGGTAACAGTAACATATGCCGTAAAAATGTATTAAAGTTTCCGTAAGTATCATAAATTATCATAATATTTTCTGTGAGTTAAATATTGTCACAATATTTTACCAAATTTCACATATGTATGTCGTATGTGGCCTCTACATTTGCGGATTTTAACCATTTTTATAACATAAAACTACCGTATGTCTTGCGAAGTTGAATATAGTGACCGAGGTTAAATAATTAGTTTTACTGTTGAGAAAAATGTAAGTTAATGTGTAATGGGAATTATATAGAACTCTGAACTGAACTGAGTGATTTTTTTTCCAGAGCAAACACTAAATTATGTGTCACTTGGAGTTTTTTTCCTGAGCATGTCACATGGAGTTTTGGTCTGGGAAACCGATAAAAATATTACAAAGATATGGTGTCAGATCTGCTAAAGCTAATTCTAAATTATAATGCCAAAGATCAAAAATGTAAGCATAATAACTAAAATGAACGATTTAAAAATAATAACATAGTAATATACGATTCAAAATATTACATAATAAAAATCACATTCCAAATAAGGGGGTACTTATTTCATAGACATGTATGTGGCAAAAGACAACATTTTGAGTCATATTTGCTAAAATATTTCCAAATACAAAGTTACAATATTTATTTTTTAGAATTATAAGAATTATCAAAAACTGGGTTCTAAAAAGTGTTCAAACTCAATAGGAATGAATAGGGAAATTACTTTCATAGTGCTAAGTTACATGTCAATTTTATCAAGACCAATTACCGATATGTTTAATAATGGTTGCATTATGCGTGATGTGGTCCCGTGCCATACTCCCTCTGTCCCAAAACAAGTGTCTCAATAGTACAAAGTTGTACTAAAGTTAAGATGCACGGATGGAGTATTAGTGTAAGTATACAACTGTTATTCCTTAAATTAACTGTACGAATGCACATAATAAACAATTATGTACGTTGAAGTGTTGAAAGATCACACAAATAAAATTTTCTACGTCTTTGTCGTGAGAAAAGAAACAGACATTACTATAAGAAATTTTGACCTATCATCCACGAGAAAATGTAATGAAAAGTCAAATATGGTGGAAACACTACTTGATAGGTGGCGTCGACATGTGGAGGCTAGAGGGAGAGCAACTCAAAAATGTCGGCTTCAAACAACTAATGATCACTACAAGTACAAAACTAAAAACATTTGAAAACTAGCCCGTGCAGATGCACGGGTTGATGACTAGTTATTATCTTAATGTCAAATCATAGACTATTGCTTTGAATCACTCGTGTCTTAATATTCATGCCATGATTAGATTACATGATCAAGATTATGCTAGGTAGCATTCCACATCAAAAATTATCTTTTTTATCATTTACCTACTCGAGGACGAGCAGGAATTAAGCTTGGGGATGCTGATACGTCTTCGTGGTATCTATAATTTTTGATTATTCCATGCCAATATTCTACAACTTTCATATACTTTTGGCAACTTTTTATACTATTTTTGGGACTAACATATTGATCCAGTGCCCAGTGTCAGTTCCTGTTTGTTGCATGTTTTTTGTTTTGCAGTAAATCCATATCAAACAGAGTCCAAACGGGATAAAAACTGACGGAGATTTTTTTTGGAATATATGTGATTTTTGGGAAGAAAAATAAACGCGAGACGATGCCTGAGGGGGCCACGAGGCAGGGGCGCGCCCTGGGCCCTCGTGGCCTCCCCGTAAGTCGGTTGATGCCCTTCTTTCACCGCAAGAAAGCTAATATCCGGATAGAGATCATGTTAAAATTTTAGCCGAAACGAAGTTACGGATCTCCGGGAATTTAAGAAACGGTGAAAGGGCAGAATCAGAGAACGCAGAAACAGAGAGAGACAGAGAGACATATCCAATCTCGGAGGGGCTCTCGCCCCTCCGCCTCCATGGAGGCCATGGACCAGACGGGAAACCCTTCTCCCATCTAGGGAGAAGGTCAAGGAAGAACAAGAAGAAGAAGGGGGGCTCTCTTCCCCTCGCTTTCGATGGCGCCGGAACGCCGTCGGGAGCCATCATCATCACCGCAATCTACACCAAAACCTCCGCCATTGATAACCCACAAGTATAGGGGATTGCAATAGTTTTTGATAAGTAAGAGTGTCGAACCCAACGAGGAGCTAAAGGCAGAACAAATATTCCCTCAAGTTCTATCGACCACTAATACAACTCTACGCACGCTTGACGTTCGCTTTACCTAGAACAAGTATGAAACTAGAAGTACTTTGTAGGTGTTGTTGGATAGGTTTGCAAGATAATAAATATTACGTAAATGAAAAGTAGGGGCTGTTTAGGTAAAGACACAACTAAGTTAGTTTTAGTAAAGAGCTTTTTGTTACGAGAATGTTATTTGTCCCTAGGCAATCGATAACTAGACCGGTAACCATTATTGCAATTTTATTTGAGGGAGAGGCATAAGCTAACATACTTTCTCTACTTGGATCATATGCACTTATGATTGGAACTCTAGCAAGCATCCGCAACTACTAAAGATCATTAAGGTAAAACCCAACCATAGTATTAACGCATCAAGTCCCCTTTATCCCATACGCAACAACCCCCTTACTCAGGTTTGTGTTTCAGTCACTCACGCAACCCACTATAAGCGAATCATGAACGTATTGCAACACCTACAGCCGGGATCCCTCACGCTTGCGCGACACGGAGAGCACCATAGGACAGCACCAATAATAAAACATGCAACTCAAGCCAATCTTGATCATCAAATAGCCCATAGGACAAAACGGATCTACTCAAACATCATAGGATAGCCATACATCATTGGGAAATAATATATAGCGTTGAGCACCATGTTTAAGTAGATATTACAGCGGGTAAGAGAGAGGTTACACCGCTGTATTGTAACGCCCGGATAATCTTGCTACAGTAATCCCACGCTAATCATGCCACGTCATCCCGATTACTATTGCTAAACGTCCGTTAGTTCAAACCGCGTCAAATTCAAATTTAAAATTAATGTCGGCAATAAAAGTTTTCAAAAATGGAAACAAAAATGTTTGGTGGTTGCCATATATTACAAAGGTAATTATGGTGCAACAAACACATTTTTATAAAATGGCTAAATGGTTTAAAATGATTTAAACAGGAAAGAAAGAAATAATAAAAGAAAACAGAAAACAAACGAACAAAAAATGGAAGGAGAGAAAGGCCCCACTAGGCTTCGGCCCAGCAGGCTGGCCC
>NC_041384.1:161101355-161118845 GCF_002162155.2 Triticum dicoccoides | reverse complement strand
CCCGCTCCGGCCGTCCTCGCTGACCACGCCCGCGGCCCCTGCTTGCCGGCCAGCGTGAGCCCGCCGCCGGCCCAGCGCACGCGGCCACCCATGCCGACTGCACCTTGGGCGTGCACCCGCGGCCCTCCTCGCCTCGCTCCCGCGCCGTGGCCACCCCCCTTGCTGTGCCTCTGCTTCTGCCGCCCCGCCGCGGCCTCGTCCCCTCACCACTCGCCCCACTCACCCCTGCCGGCGCCTGCTTCTTGCGCCGGCCGCCTTTGCCTTGCCGCGTCGCCCGCTCGCCGGTGCACCGGCGTCCGCGCCCGCCAGCCGCCCCGTCGGGTGCGCCCCTGCGAGGGCCATCGCCCGTTCGGGCTGCACCCGATACCCGCACGCCCGCAAAGGCCCCTAGGGCCTATGACGAACGGGGCCCACGCCCAGAACCAAATTGTAAATAAATAAATAAATAATAATAATTAACTAATTAACTAATTAATTAAAGAATTAATTAACTTAATTAATTGTGTTTAACTAACCTAATCAATTAACTAAACTAATTAAACCTGTTTAGTTAGTCATAGGCAATGACAGTAGGACCCACATGTCAGTTTGACTAGGTCAACTAACTAGTTGACCGCTGACACAATAATGACATCATGCTGACATCACAAGTCACTATTTTGGATAATTCGGATTTAACAAAATTAAATTAATTCTAGAAAATAGATAAATCTTTAAAAATTAATTTAAAATAAACCGTAACTCGGATTAAATTATTTTCAACATGAAAGTTGCTCAGAACGATGAGATGAATCCGGAAATGCAACCCGTTCGTCCGCCACGCATCCCTAGCATAGCGAACATGCAACTTTTCCCCTCCGACTCCTCTGCCCGAAAACGCGAAACACCGGGGATAATTTCCCGGATGTTCCTCCCCTTCACCGGTACCACCTCGTAACGCGTTAGGGCACACCTAGCATCACGCTTTGTCATGTCATGCATCGTCATGTATTTGTTTGCATTATATTTATTGTTTCTTCCCCCTCTTCTCTCGCTAGACATCGAGACCGACGTCGCTGCTACCCAGTACGACTACGGTGTTGACGACCCCTCTCTCTTGCCAGAGCAACCAGGCAAGCCCCCCCTTTGATCACCAGATATCGCCTAATCTTTTCTCTACTGGTTGCATTAGAGTAGTGTAGCATGTTACTGCTTTCCGTTAATCCTATTCTGATGCATAGCCTGTCCTTGCTACTACTGTTGATACCTTTACCTGCAATCCTAATGCTTAGTATAGGATGCTAGATTATCATCAGTGGCCATACATTCTTGTCCGTCTGCCATGCTATATTATCGGGCCGTGATCACTCGGGAGGTGATCACGGGTATATACTATATACTTTATACATGATACATGTGGTGACTAAAGTCGGGTCGGCTTGTGGAGCACCCACGAGTGATTCACGGATTGGGGGCTGAAAGGACCTTTGTCCCAACGGCCCTCTGTGTGGATCTTTGTGGCGAAGCAACAGGGCAGGTTGTGACCACCTAGGAGAGAGGTGGGCCTGGCCCTGGTCGGTGTTCGCGGATACTTAACACGTTTAACGAGATCTTGGTATTTGATCTGAGTCTGGCTACTGGCCTATACGCACTAACCATCTACGCGGGGACAGTTATGGGCACTCGACGTCGTGGTATCAGCCGAAGCCTTCATGACGTTAGCGACTGAGTGGCGCACGCCGGATTGGACCGTAAGCCTACTCTTGTATTAAGGGGGCTAGTTCTGCTTCCGGCCGCGTACACAACGTGCAGGTGTGCAATGGGCGATGGGCCCAGACCCCTGCGCCATAGGATTTAGACCGGTGTGCTGACCTCTCTATTGTGCCTAGGTAGGGCTGCGACATGTTGATCTTCCGAGGCCGGGCATGACCTAGGAAAGTGTGTCCGGCCAAATGGGATCGAGCGTGTTGGGTTATGTGGTGCACCCCTGCAGGGAAGTTAATCTATTCGAATAGCCGTGATCTTCGGTAACAGGACGACTTGGAGTTGTACCTTGACCTTATGACAACTAGAACCGGATACTTAATAAAACACACCCTTCCAAGTGCCAGATACAACCGGTGATCGCTCTCTCACAGGGCGACGAGGGGAGGATCATCGGTTAGGATTATGCTATATGATGCTACTTGGAGGTCTTCAGTCTACTCTCTTCTACATGCTGCAAGACGAGGCTGCCAGAAGCGTGGTCTTCGAAAGGACTAGCTATCCCCCCTTATCCCGGCTTTCTGCAGTTCAGTCCACATATAATAGCCTTATTCCAGTTGATACCAATGCATACATATGTAGTGTAGCTCCTTGCTTGCGAGTACTTTGGATGAGTACTCACGGTTGCTTTCTCCTTCTCTTCCCTCTATCCTTTCTACCTGGTTGTTGCAACCAGAAGCTGGAGCCCAGGAGCCAGACGCCACCGTCGATGACGACTCCTACTACACCGGAGGTGCCTACTACTACGTGCTGCCCGCTGACGACGACCAGGAGTAGTTAGGAGGATCCCAGGCAGGAGGCCTGCGCCTCTTTCGATCTGTATCCCAGTTTGTGCTAGCCTTCTTAAGGCAAACTTGTTTAACTTATGTCTGTACTCAGATATTGTTGCTTCCGCTGACTCGTCTATGATCGAGCTCTTGTATTCGAGCCCTCGAGGCCCCTGGCTTGTAATATGATGCTTGTATGACTTATTTTATTTGTAGAGTTGTGTTGTGATATCTTCCCGTGAGTCCTTGATCTTGATCGTACACATTTGCGTGCATGATTAGTGTACGGTCAAATCGGGGGCGTCACAAGTTGGTATCAGAGCCGACTGCCTATAGGAATCCCCCTTCCACACTCCTTGGACGAAGTTGAGTCTAGACATTACAAAAACTTTTACTAACATGGTTGTGTGCCTTACGGGCCCACATCGCCTTCTGGGTGGTATTAGGCTCTTTTACTCCTCGATCCTTACTCTGGGACACTGAACTCTCTCCTACTCGGGTTAAACAATTTTACTAACTCTAACACTAGGATCCCGTGACCACGTTCTCCCCAAAGTTGGATAAGCCCTAGTTATTCTTTAGAGTAGTATTTGAACATTATCCACATTGTCATTTGACTCCTGTGAAAACATCTTTGTTTTCAGATGGAACCCACGAGGCAGGTCGTGCGCCACATGACGGCCATTGGTGCCTCAGGATCACCTGCTGTGTTGGTTGAGATGATGACCTATCTGGGTTATCGCTGGCACCCTAAGTACACCGTCTATGAGGAGTATCAGGACTTCAACCAGGAGCAGTACCGTGCCATCGTCCACCTCTACTCTCGGGAGTATGACTCCACTACCGTGCTGCACACTGCTCATGGAGTTGGAGTGACTATCGATATGGCGGTCCACGATGCTGCTTATGCTGCTCTGACACGTCTTCGTGGAGAGTATCAGGAGTTGGATACCTCCCCGTTTAGGCACATTGCTATCGCATCCGATGTTGGTGCGGAGGGATACTACACTGCTGCCTACTCCACTGTCGCCCGAGAGCCCTTCTACCATTAGAACCTGGTTCTGCATGCTGATGGGCTGGATAGAGCTAACCGAGCTCTTCGCCACGAGCTGTACACCACCCGTCAGCACCTGTATCGTGCCCTGATGTTGTTGCACCCCTCTGTCTGCTCTGGTGATCTGTCGCGTTCTGCGATCTACCCTGCCCGGACCGTGATGCCCCAGGGCGTCGGCTGGCCAGATGTGGGAGGCTACTCTCCTGCATTGGGTCCTCTCCTGCCACCTGCGCATCGGGTTCCACGCCAGAGTATCCGCGGACCCCAGGCTACTCGCGTGGAGGTCTTCCCTTCGCGTCACTACCAGCTGTCGGGCTACACCTACCTCCGCAGTATCGCATAGGACTGATGTAGACTTGCTTGTTAGTGTTAGATGCATTCACCGCAAGCCTGTGTGCCGCCTATGATGTCTTAGCATGTGTACCGAACTCTGTGTAACGAACTCTATGCATGATCTCTTTTGTAAGATATGCCGACTACTATGTAGTATCTATCGTGCTGCTTTCGTTGTGCATGTTTCATCATGAATGATTCTTGTCTTTGCAAATTTATCAATGCTGAACTACCCCTGTTATATATTAGCAGGATGGTTAGACCAGGTGGTCGTGGTCGTGGTGGCAACGCCCCACCACCGCCTGAGTACATGGCTGGGATGATGCAACAATTTGAGCTGAATCGTCAGTTCATGGAGAATATTATGGCTCAGTTTCCTTGCCCCAATATGAACCAGCAGCCAACCCAAGTGACTCTGCAGGATTTCATGCGCCTCAACCCAACTGTGTACCGCAACTCAACTCAGCCTCTGGATGCTGACGACTGGCTCCGTGACATCACCTATGAGATGGAGTCTGCTGATGTAGCCCCTACCAGCTATGTCACCTTTGCTTCCTTCTTCCTGAAAGGACCCGCAGCTCAATGGTGGGACAGCCACAGGCGTACTCTGCCAGCTAGAACAATCATCACCTGGCCAAACTTCCAAGCTGCCTTCCGTGCTTGCTTCATTCCTCAGGGAGTCATGGACCGGAAGAAGCTTGAGTTCCGCAACCTCACCCAAGGCAACAAAACTGTGGAAGCTTACCAACGGGAGTTTCTGGACTTGTCCCGCTATGCTAAAGAGGACATTGCAACTGATGCACGCAGACAGGAGAAGTTCCGTGATGGCCTTCAAGCTGACATCAAGCTCGCACTTCTAGTGCATGACTTTGCTGATTTCGCCACTCTGGTGAACAAAGCCATCAATGTTGAAACTGGTCTGCAGGAATACCAGAGCTCTCACAGGCGCAACCGTGACACAGGCTCATCTTCGGGCCCGTCTTCGCAGAAGCACAAAATATGGATTCCCAACAGCATGTACTAGCCGAATGCACCTGCCCCAAGGCAGACCTATGCCGCACCTCGTCTGCCTGCTCCTCCAACTAGGAAGCCAAGACTTCCAGCTCCACCACCACAAGCTCCTGTTCCCACTCCCAATAATGGTCTTCGCTACAAGTGTGGTCAGCCAGGTCACCGTGCTAGGGATTGCAATCAAAACCAGAATCAACTGGCCCTCCCCACAGCTGGCCGTGGAAGCAACCAGCCTCGCAACAACAATGCCAAGTCTTATGGTCGTGTTCATGCCAACCACGTTGATCTCAATGAAGTTCTAGACCAGCCTGCTACCGTGATGGGTACACTCCTCGTAAACTCAGTACCTACATCTGTTTTATTCGATTCAGGAGCATCGCATTCATTCATGTCAGAAGATTTTGCATACAAGCATGACGTTAAATGTGAGGAGATGAACACTTCGGTATTGGTAAAAAACCCCGTGGGACAATGTCAAACCTCACTGGTTGGCATCGATGTCCCCGTGGAAATCGAAGGGCTGGAATTCTATGCCTCTCCCATTATCCAGAAGTCGTCTAACATCGACCTCATTCTGGGAATGGATTGGTTGAAAGCGCATACTGCTTCTATAGTTTGCGCCACTAAGGTCGTCCTTCTGCTACACCCTTCTGACGAAATAATAGCTTACCAAGCTCATCTAGTTCAGAACACCGAGGCACAACTTTATGCCTTGAATGCGTTGAACGCTGCACCACTCGAGGGCATTGAAAACATTCCCATCGTTCGTGAATTCCAAGACGTCTTCCCAGAAGAACTTCCAAGGATTCCCCCTGCTAGAGCTGTCAAATTCATCATCGACTTGAAACCCGGCACCACCCCTATAGCTAAACGACCCTATAAGATGCCGCTGCATGAACTCATTGAGCTTAAGGAGGAAATCGAAAAATCTCTTGTCAAAGGTTTCATTCGCCCAAGTTGCTCTCCTTGGGGAGCACCTTCTCTCTTTGTTAAGAAAAAGGATGGGACAAACCGATTAGTCCAAGACTACCGTCCTATAAACCAAGCTACCATTCAGAATAAATATCCTCTTCCTTGGATCAATGATCTTTATGATCAACTGGCTGGCTCATCAGTGTTCTCCAAACTCGATTTGAGGCTAGGTTACCACCAGATCCGTGTTCGTGAAGAGGATATCCCAAAAACCGCCTTCGTGACTCGGTATGGATCATACGAGTACACCGTCATGTCATTCGGCTTAACGAATGCTCCCGCCACCTTCTCTCGTCTGATGAACTATATATTCATGGATTACCTCGACAAGTTCGTCATGGTTTATTTGGACGATATCCTTGTATTTTCCAAGAACGAGGAAGAACATGCTGGAAATCTTCGTCTGGTGCTAGAAAAGCTTCGAGAGCACCAACTGTATGCTAATTATTCCAAGTGTGAATTCTGGCTCCCTGAAGTAACCTATCTTGGGCATGTCATCTCCAAGGATGGTATTGCCGTCAACCCTGAACGAGTTCAGGCTATTCTCGATTGGACTCCTCCGAAGAATGTCAAGCAAGTCCGAAGTTTTCTCAGTCTCGCCAGCTATTGTCGTCAATTCGTTGAGAACTTCTCCAAGATTGCCAGGCCTCTGACTAATCTGTTGCATAAGGGTGTCAAGTTCGAATGGACAGACAAGTGTCAGGAAAGTTTTTAGGCGCTCAAGGACAAGTTGACCTCTGCCCCCGTGCTTGCTCCACCTGATACTAAGAAGGACTTCATCATTTACTGCGACGCTTCCCATCAAGGATTAGGCTGTGTCCTAATGCAAGAGCGCAGAGTGATTGCTTATGCCTCAACTGCGCCCTCACGAAGAAAACTACCCAGTTCACGACCTCGAGCTTGCTGCTGTCATTCATGCACTAAAGCAGTGGCGACATTACCTTCTCGGTAATCATTGCGAGATCTTCACCGACCACCAAAGTCTGAAGTATCTGTTTACTCAGCCAGATCTAAACCTTCGCCAGCAGAGATGGATGGAGACTGTTGCAGACTTTGACGTGGGTATATCTTATACCCCCGGCAAGGCTAATGTAATGGCTGATGCCTTGAGCCGCAAGTCTTACTGCAACCACCTCCAGGTTCACCAAGTTCAGCCCTCGCTTGTCGAAGAATTTAGAAAGTTGAACCTCCATATTGTTCCTCCTGGAGCACTCGCTCCCCCTCCCCCGGAGTTCCACAAGATGAATCTTCTTGTTGTAACTAAGGGTTCTGTCGTGGATTTGTCACGGCAGATGTCCTAGCGAAAGGACTTAGTCGTGGAGCCATCGCTACGAGTTTACTTGAAGGGGTTAAAGCGGACACAAGGACACGAGGATTTTATACTAGTTCGGCCCCTTCGATGAAGGTAACATCCTACGTCTAGTTGTGATGGAATTGATATGATCTCGATGGCTAGGGAGCAAACAAGCTTTTCCTAGGCTCGAGTTGTGGTTGTCTGTCCTGAACCGCCACCGGGTCATCCCCTTATATACACGGGTGACGCCCGTCGGTCCATAGAGTCCTAACCGGTTCATACTCGTATTCCGGTTGGTATCTCTCTATTCCTTACTTACAATACAAGTCATACATCAGGCCGGTTTACGGCTACATGTTCTAACCGACTACAGGCCTTGGGCCTTCTTCTGTTTACGCCACTAATGAAGTTAACCCGGCCCAAGTAGGCCGGTTTGCGCCTAGTGGTAATATCCCCAACATTAGGCCCCAGATTGATTTGAACTGGTTCATGTCAATCCTTCACACCATCTTGCGTCTTGGATATCTTCTGTTAATTGGCAAATCTCCAAGTTGCTGTAAACCGGCATGACGTCATCAGTTTTGGTTACCGTGAACCGGCATGACGTCATTATGAAGTTCATAACGCCCTCTTAATGACAGCTCCTGGATTCGCGCGTTTGACCTAGCGCGGTTGCCTTATAAATAAGACTGAAGAGTCATTTCCTTTCTCTTCCCCTTCGTCCCTTCTTCTTCTTCTTCCTCACGTCGCCGGCTTTGGAGCTCCGCCACCGCCGTCGATCTCCCCTCGTCTCGGGCCGCTGCATCAACCTGAACGTACCAGAGTGTTGCGGCGTCTTTCCGCATCTTCTCCGTTCCCGGTAAGTCCTCTCTCCTTTTTAACCTAGATCTGTTCTTAGGGTTCCATGTTCTTGCTATGTTCATTGCGCGTTCATGGTTGTTCTCTGACCTTGAATGCATCTGTGAACTCGTGTTGTGCTTAATAGCGATCCCTTTAGTATCCGCTTGCTATTTCTCATCCACTTGCTTATCTGGATTCCCAATTTCTTATGAAGACCCAGCAACACGAAGCTCGCCGCACAACCCGGCACAATGGCCAGGTAGTTACCTCTGCCGGTTTACCAAACAGTCCGGTTCGAAAACGCCGCTCCGAGGTCTCCGACCTTTTTATTGATTTAAATCGTAAAGCGGGTTTCTTCTGTCAACCTCTTAATTCATCCGACTTCGATTATCAGGTCACTTCTCATTCATCATCTGGTGAATCGTCAGCCACTCAGCTACCACCTTTGAAAAGAGTTGCTGGGTAAGTTAAACTGAACATATGCTTCCAGTATACCGCATAATAGCTTATGCTTTTTCTTGATTTTTTGTTTTCCTTTCAGGGCTAAACCGAAACCAAGCAAGAAGGCCCGCCTGGATAAAGCGGCTGAAGAGGATGTAGCCCCAGAACATGACCAAGCACCGGATCATGAAGTGTTTACTTGTGAAGATATCCCCAATGATCCTCCTCTGCAAGACGATGTTATCCCTGAAGAAGGTCTTATTCATACTCCAGCCTCTGCTGATCCGCCTGCCAGCTCTGTCCAGATTGAGAAATCCCACACTCCTGCTGACAAAACGGCCGCGCCAACCCAAACTGGCGAGTCAAAAGATGACGATGTTGTGATTACCGGCGTAGGCCGCTCTGAACCCGGGAATCCTGCCACCCTTACCAGGCATACCATCAAAGAGGATTCTTCCCCTTTGAACAAAGGAAAATGGGATGTTGAATTAGAGACATACGCCACTCTGAATGCTCAAGATCTTCACTCTGGCTATTTAAACCGGCTTTACACTAGCCGTGACTGTGAAGCTGGCCTGGTCAAAATGATGAGGGATAAATTTGAGGTAAATTCCTTCTTTCCTTTCTGCCATTGCATTCATCCTTGTAGCCCCCAAGGGCCGGTTTGTGACCTTGGTCAAACCGGGACTTGATCCTGAACATTTTTTGAAATCCGTCGGCATAACCCTCGGGGGCCAGTCTAACTTAGCATAAGTAAACCGGGACTCAAAAATAAAAAGTTGTCCTTAGAACATAACTTGATCAAATAGCCATTAGCCCCCAAGTGCCAAGTTGAATACTTGTATTGAACTTGGGACTTTGTAAGCTAGCAATATACAAAAAATTGAAGGTGCATTAGCCCCCAAGTATCAGGCATATAACTTTGTTATGTGGTTGATACTTCCATTTCTTGGATCGCCTGTACAAATCTTTAAAATGCCATCTGTATGCAGGCTGAGGTGAAAATCAAGGAGGACCAGATTGCCGATTTGCAGGAGGCCCTGAAGACCCAGCAGGCTGAAACAGATAAGGCAAAGCAAGAATTAACCAGCGCTTTGAGCACTGCTGAACGGCTGAAAGAAGGCTTCAAGAAAGAGCGGGCTGACTGGGCCACTGAGAAGGCCGGTTTAACCAAAAGAGCAGAAAACGCTGAAGCGGCCCTTAAACCGGTGGTGGATGAACTGACGGCCGTACAGCGGCAAATACATTCCATGACTGCTGCAATCTTTGGTAAGCTCCTTGTAACTTCTGTGATAAATTTGAATCTGCTGAATTGTAAATCCGATTTGAGACCATTCCAATTTTGTTTGTAGGCACACGTATTGGGCACTTAGGAAATGATGTGCGGAAGAAATTGAAAGCTGCCTACACCTTGGTGGAACAATTGTATACCGGAGCCCAACGGATCATCACCACAGCTTCTCACAACAACCCAGTGCCCTCTTTAATCCAGGACACTCTTAGCAAGCTGTCAATGCTTCCAGCCCGGATTGAGGAGCTGAAAAAATCCGCTGCCCGAACCGGAGCCATCAATGCCTTAATCCGGGCAAAGGCATGGGTGCCCGACTTTGATCCTGTGGAAGCAGCTCAAGGCTATCCCAGTCTGAAAGAAGATGGCTCTGAATTCAACAAAGAGGATTTAAGGGCCATAAACCGTGCAGTGCGCCCGCTGGCTTGCCAGCTAGCTGAAGAGGCAGATTTGACGCATTATCAGGCAGAATATAATAATCAAAACAAGCGAGTGTCGGCCCCCACTGTTGAAGCGGAGAATCTGATTCCTCCAATCCGTAAGCACACTTACGCCCCTGATATTGAACCGTCTTCCCTGATCCATGAAGAGGCTGTTTTCCAAGCTTTAATGGGAATCGACTGGACCACTGTTGATTTCCAGCCAATGGGTAGAGACAAGGAAGCTGAAGCGGTGGAGGATGAGGAGCGGGCTTGAACCGGAAGCCGGTTTGAAGAGCTATTTGCAACATCCTTCCACAAAAACAATGATTTTGTTTGAGCACCATGCTGCCTTGTAATAGGATAGTTAAAACTTCTGCCTGGAATATGCCTTCGTGCATATGTACTGAAGCTTTTGCTTGAAAAACTTTAATTCATATTTTCTGCAATCAGAAAAATTTGAACTTCGGTGGCGGTTATACCGTCAGCCGGATTATGATTTTGATATGTGTATCAGTAATATAACAAATAAATGATACATAAATACCTGCCATGTTTGAGCATAAAGCTGGCTTTAGCCAAGCCTGAAGCGGTGGTTTTATAAACCATTACCATCAAAAAGGGAGAAAGTAGCTCCCGTACAAACCGTACTGACTTAATACGAGCCCCCTGGTTACTCCATGATGTTAACAGGGAAAAGGTAAACCAGGCAGACTCCTCCGGATTTAAAAAGGGGGATCAAAAATCATTGGCTGAACCGGAAAAAATATGCTTATTGGCATAAAAGAAATCCGAAAAAAACAAAGCACGAACAAACCATGGAAACAACATGGAAGCAAAGGCAATAATAAAAACCATTTGCAAAAATATGCTATACTGAGCTGTTCAGATGGTATTACCATGGTCGGACAGGATCAAGGCCCCCAATAGGAGTGACAATGATTCAAGTCAGCCAGGTCCCCAAATGACTCGTGGCATATATGCCAGATCAAGAGGCGTGACAATGGTTCGGGTTCGACCATGCCCCCAAGTGATTTTGTGGCCTTAGGCCGACCAAGAGGCGTGACTGGTTCAGACTTGACCAAGCCCCCAAATGATCTGGTGGCTGTCGCCTATCAAAGGGTGTTCGTTGGTTCGGACACGACCAAGGCCCCCAGTGATATATAAAAAACAAATGTCAAGGGGTAAACCGGAGGCCGCTTTAAACAGAACCACTCCGTGTAACCTCGCATGATGAGAAAGACAGAGACCCCGCGTTAGCTGAGGCTCCGGTTTGATATATCAAAGATAATATATACATTGTCATGATATGTACATAGATAGAGCCGGTGGCTCAAGTATAGTAAGGCCGAAGATGAGCTATATTCCACGGCCTGTTGGTCTCCTCCGCTGATGTACGTGAGTCTTGATGCCCTCGAATATCAATCAGATAGTACGACCCGTTGTGCAAATTCTTGCTGACCACGAAAGGTCCCTCCCAAGGTGGGGATAACTTGTGCATATCCGTTTGATCTTGGATGAGTCGAAGCACCAAATCTCCTTCTTGAAAAGTTCTGGTTCTAACCCGGCGACTGTGATAGCGACGAAGATCTTGCTGGTAAATCGTCGAACGGGCAGCCGCTATATCACGCTCCTCGTCCAATAGGTCCAAAGTGTCTTGCCGTGCTGTCTCATTGTCTACTTCAACATAGGCTGCCACACGAGGCGAATCGTGCCGGATGTCACTAGGGAGAACTGCCTCTGCTCCATAGACCATGAAAAATGGCGTGTATCCTATGACCGGTTTGGCGTAGTATTGATACTCCATAACACATATGGTAGCTCTTCGACCCAACATCCTGGTGTTCTTTGCAACGGGACCAAAAGCCGGGGTTTGATGCCTCACAAGATTTCCTGATTAGCTCGTTCTGCCTGTCCATTGGACTGGGGGTGTGCCACTGACGACACGTCAAGTCGGATGTGCTCACGTTCACAGAACTCCTTCATAGCACCCTTGGATAAATTGGTACCATTGTCAGTAATGATACTGTGTGGAAAACCAAACCGGAAAATCACCTTCTTGATGAACTGCACCGCTGTTGCTGCATCACACTTGCTGACAGGCTCCACTTCAACCCAAAGCGACCCTACGGCTCCCATGAACCGTTATGGTCCCCTTGTAACCCGGCATCTTGAACTGCAAGTAGATATAACAAGGCCGCGCCATGAACTTGGCGTAAGCCGGCCGGCCAAATAAGGCGTGATACGGGCTCCGGATCTTCACCACCTCAAATGTTAGCTTTTCCGACCGGGAGTCGTGCTCGTCCCCAAAGGCCACATCCAGGGCTATCTTACCAATAGGATATGCAGATTTGCCAGGCACCACACCATGGAACACCGTATTCGACGGTCTGAGATCTTTGTCTGTTAAACCCATGCGGCGAAATGTCTCATAGTACAATATGTTAATACTGCTTCCTCCATCCATGAGTACTTTGGTGAATTTATAACCCCCCACCTGAGGGTCTACCACTAATGCTAGCTGGCTCGGATTATCAATCCGGGGCGGGTGATCCTCTCTTCTCCACACGATAGGCTGCTCCGACCAGCGCAAGTAACGTGGTAAGGCCGGTTCAACAGAGTTCACCGCTCGCCTGTGATGCTTTCGGTCGCGTTTATCCAAACTAGTTGTGAAAACATGATATTGCCCATTGCTCAACTACTTTGGCTGGCTCTGATAACCTGACTGCTGCTGCTGCTGCTGGCCGCTCCGATTATTCTGGCCATTGTGACCGCCCTGATTGAAACCTGAACCGGAAGCTCCATCGTGACCCGGACTGTGTAAACCGGATCCTGAACCGCCACCTGACCCATGGTCATACCGGAAGGCATTAGAGTTTTTAAGCTCCTGCATGATATAACAATCTTTCCAAAGATGGTTAGCCGGCGCCTCCTTCGTCCCGTGCTTCGGGCAAGGCTGATTCAACAAATAGTTCAAACGGCTTGCGTTAGGATTGGGAGCCCCATTACGATTTGCCGCTTTACCTCTGCGCCGTTGCCCCCCGTCCTGTGCATCAGTGTTGGCCACAAAGTCCACGCTGCCATCCGCTTTGCGCTTGCCTCCGTTTCCATGACCCACTAGTTTGTACTGCTGCTGCTTGGAGTTGCTGTTCTTCTTTCCCTTCCCTGCTTCATCATCATTAGGCTCGGGATCCTTGGTACTGTCCGAATCGGCATACTTCACTAAAGCGGCCATGAGGGTTCCCATGTCATTACAGAACCGCTTCATGCGTCCCAACTTCAATTTTAGAGGCTCAAACCGGCAGTTGCCCTCCAGAGTTAAGATCGCAGAGTCGGCATTAATCCTGTCAGACGAGTGCAAAATTTCCGAAACGCGGCGCACCCAACGGGTCGTTGATTCTCCTTCCTCCTGGACACAAGCTGCCAGATCTACTATGGACTTGGGCTGCTTACAGGTATCCTTAAAATTCTGTATAAACTGGGCCCGCAACTGGGCCCATGAGCTGATAGAATTGGGTGGTAGGCTTTTTAACCAAGTACGAGCCGTGCCCTCAAGCATCATGGTGAAGTATTTTGCACATGCGGCCTCATCCACGTCCAGCATCTCCAACACCACCTGCCGGATCATTACCACGGGCCGCTTTACGGCCTCGCGCATTGCTTGATATGGCCGGTTCCTCCATGCGCCTGCAATAGCTCCGGCTCGGACGGGGCGTAGAATGAATCCGATCACGGCTGTATGAGTATGCCTCCTGCTGAATCAGTGCAGTCCGGAGAAGCTCCTTAACCCGGCGTGTCTCTATCGCTTGCGGAGAATCCCCTTTGACTGGGATGGCCTCTAACCGTGCAGCGGCCGCAACAAGGTTGTCCATAGGATTAGAATAATGACCTGGGGGCGTCTGGACCGGCGGAAAATTCATAATGTTCTGCTGAGGGGGTTCCATCAGGCGAGGTTGGACCAGCTCCCCTGGTCCTGGTGCCTCAATCCGGTTTGTCTCCGGGTACTGCGGCGGATTACTGGGCCCAGCCCCTGGAGTGTGAAAGAGATTTCGGGGGTCAAACCCTGACGGCAGGCGTGATCTGTGCTTCCGCTTCAAAACCTCCTGTGATGCGTTCTGGTCAAGCATGAGTTTATAGGCCTGGGCGTCCAAAGCGGCCCATTCTGCAGTCATCCTGTCTTTTTCTGCTGCCAGATCCGCTTTGGCTTGCACGATCTGCTCTTCACCTTTGCGATTTCTGCATTATGGGCCTCCTGATCCGCCGGATTGTCCTCTGCCATAAGCGCGGCTAGTGCATCAAACAGATCAGATAGAACTTGAACCCGCGGGCACACAAGGCCTCCTGCCCCTGCTGCGGCCGCCGCTGCTGATCCGGAGAGCATTGCTGCGGCGGTCGAAGAGTGATTCGCCGCCTGTGTGCCGGCCATGAATATTCCAACCCGGTTGACCTGGCCCGGGGGGTCCGGAATACTGTCGCCATCGGAACAGCCCCTAATCTGGTCGTCTTGCAACTGGTATAGCAATTCGGTCTCTCCGGTCGAGGACTCATCATCAGAATAGACGACGGTCTCATTACCGTGTTCTGACTCGTCCTCACGCTCACCTTCGTGGACGACTCCAACGAAGACATGCTTCACGGCCAGTTTAACCCGGGTAGATCTCGCACGCTGAGCCGTCTCGATGAGGTTGGTGCAGATGTCCGGCTCAAGCCCAGGCTCACCGATTTTGCCAATGAAAACGTGTATGCCACCAAAGGGGACCCGGTACCCGTACTCGATTGAATCGGCCTTGGGACCCCATCCTGCGTCGTCGATGTAGATCCTGCCCCGACGACTCTTGGTCATCCGGCCCACAACATAGCCTTCGAGTCCCTTGAGCTTGCCCTCCAAGATCGTCAAACCATCGTGCGATAGCCCCACGGTGGGCGCCAACTGTCGTGGATTTGTCACGGCAGATGTCCTAGCGAAAGGACTTAGTCGTGGAGCCATCGCTACGAGTTTACTTGAAGGGGTTAAAGCGGACACAAGGACACGAGGATTTTATACTAGTTCGGCCCCTTCGATGAAGGTAACAGCCTACGTCTAGTTGTGATGGAATTGATATGATCTCGATGGCTAGGGAGCAAACAAGCTTTTCCTAGGCTCGAGTTGTGGTTGTCTGTCCTGAACCGCCACCGGGTCGTCCCCTTATATACACGGGTGACGCCCGTCGGTCCATAGAGTCCTAACCGGTTCATACTTGTATTCCGGTTGGTATCTCTCTATTCCTTACTTACAATACAAGTCATACATCAGGCCGGTTTACGGCTACATGTTCTAACCGACTACATGCCTTGGGCCTTCTTTTGTTTACGCCACTAATGAAGTTAACCCGGCCCAAGTAGGCCGGTTTGCGCCTAGTGGTAATATCCCCAACAGGTTCTCTAAATACCCTGGCTGTCGTACCAGATCTCGTAGCTGGTATAAAGACTATTCAAGGTTATGACTCTGAAGTCCATAAGATTAAACGCCATCTAGCAGAAGGAAAGCCCTCATTATTCACTATCGCCGACGATGGCGCCTTCTATTTCAAAGGCCGCCTAGTGGTACCATGTTCGAAGAAAAACCTAGATAAGACTAAAAGGGTTATGCAAGAAGCCCATTATACGCTTCTGTCCATCCATCCTGGTAGTACAAAGATGTACCAGGATATTCGTCAAAGATTCTGGTGGTCTAATATGAAGCAGGACATTGCTCGTTATGTTGCTGAGTGTGACGTTTGTCGCCGAATCAAAGCAAAGCATCAAAGGCCTGCTGGAACTCTGCAACCTATCTCTATTCCTGAATGGAAATGGGACCATGTTGAAATGGACTTCATCACTGGATTTCCCAAATCGCAGAAAGGTAATGATGCTATTCTTGTCGTCATTGGCCGGCTTTCCAAAGTTGCCCATTTTCTGGCGGTCAAAGAGACAATCACTGCTAGTCAGCTTGCTACTCTCTACATGGCCAGAATTGTTTCACTTCACGGTATTCCACTAGTTATCAGTTCAGACCGTGGCAGCTTATTCACTTCAAGGTTTTGGGCGAGTTTCCAAGAAGCTATGGGAACTCATCTGTTGTTCAGTACTGCGTTTCATCCTCAGTCGCAAGGACAGGTTGAACGTGTCAACCAAGTTCTCGAAGACATGCTTCGAGCTTGTGTAATATCATTTGGCAAGAAATGGGAGGAATCTCTTCCATATGCCGAGTTCTCTTATAATAATAGCTATCAAGCTAGTCTGAAGATGTCCCCCTTCGAAGTGCTATATGGATGAAAGTGTCGAACCCCTCTGAACTGGTCAGAAACGGGGGAACGTCCACTCTTTGGTCCGGATATTATCCAACAGGCCAAAGAACAAGTTCGCATTATTCGCGAGAATCTCAAGACTGCTCAGTCACGTCAGAAAAGTCAGTATGACCGTCATCACCAAGACATGGTCTATCAACCTGGCGAAAAGGCTTATCTTTGAGTTACACCAATGAAGGGTGCACACCGCTTCGGGATCAAAGGAAAGCTAGCTCCCCGCTATATTGGTCCTTTCACTATTCTTGAAAGGCGTGGAAAGGTGGCATATCAACTGGAGCTTCCGCCGAACCTTTCTCAGGTTCCACGATGTGTTCCACGTGTCACAACTCCGACGCTGCTTCAAGGACCCAATCTGAGCAGTGGATCATGAAGTGCTTGAATTGCAATAGGACCTCTCCTATAAAGAGCATCCGGTCCGCATTCTCGACCAAGTTGAACGCCGCACATGTCAGAAGGCGATCAAGTTCCTCAAGGTCCAGTGGTCGAATCATTCTGAAGACGAAGCCACCTGGGAACGCGAGGATCGTCTTCGTGATGAATACCCCGCACTGTTTCCTTCTACCTCCTAAATCTCAGGACGAGATTTCTTGTAGTGGAGGAGAATTGTAACGCCCGGATAATCTTGCTACAGTAATCCCACGCTAATCATGCCACGTCATCCCGATTACTGTTGCTAAACGTCCATTAGTTCAAACCGCGTCAAATTCAAATTTAAAATTAATGTCGGCAATAAAAGTTTTCAAAAATTGAAACAAAAATGTTCGGTGGTTGCCATATATTACAAAGGTAATTATGGTGCAACAAACACATTTTTATAAAATGGCTAAATGGTTTAAAATGATTTAAACAGGAAAGAAAGAAATAATAAAAGAAAACAGAAAACAAACAAACAAAAAAATGGAAGGAGAGAAAGGCCCCACTGGGCTTCGGCCCAACAGGCCGGCCCATCCGGCCGCAGGCCCAACCGGCCTCCCCCCACTTCTCCATATCCCCCCACAAACC
>NC_041384.1:161047112-161100718 GCF_002162155.2 Triticum dicoccoides | reverse complement strand
GCCGCCGGCCCAGCGCACGCGGCCACCCCTGCCGACCGCACCCTGGGCGTGCACCCGCGGCCCTCCTCGCCTCGCTCCCGCGCCGTGGCCACCCCCCTTGCTGCGCCTCTGCTTCTGCCGCCCCGCCGCGGCCTCGTCCCCTCGCCACTCGCCCCACTCACCCCTGCCGGCGCCTGCTTCTTGCATCGGTCGCCTTTGCCTTGCCGCGTCGCCCGCTCGCCGGTGCACCGGCGTCCGCGCTCGCCCGCCGCCTCGTCGGGTGCGCCCCTGCGAGGGCCATCGCCCGTTCGGGCTGCACCCGATACCCGCACGCCCGCAAAGGCCCCTAGGGCCTATGACGAACGGGCCCACGCCCAGAACAAAATTTAAAAAAATAATAATTAGCTAATTAACTAATTAATTAATTAATTAATTAAAGAATTAATTAACTTAATTAATTGTGTCTAACTAACCTAATCAATTAACTAAACTAATTGAACATGTTTAGTTAGTCATAGACAATGACAGTAGGACCCACATGTCAGTTTGACTAGGTCAACTAACTAGTTGACCGCTGACACAATAATGACATCATGCTGACATCACAAGTCACTGTTTTGGATAATTCAGATTTAAAAAAATTAAATTAATTCTAGAAAATAGATAAATCTTTAAAAATTAATATAAAATAAACCGTAACTCGGATTAAATTATTTTCAACATGAAAGTTGCTCAGAACGACGAGACGAATCCGGATACGCAACCCGTTCGTCCGCCACGCATACCTAGCATAGCGAACACGCAACTTTTTTTCCCCTCCGACTCCTCTGCCCGAAAACGCGAAACACCGGGGATAATTTCCCGGATGTTCCTCCCCTTCACCGGTACCACCTCGTAACGCGTTAGGGCACACCTAGCATCACGCTTTGTCATGTCATGCATCGTCATGCATTTGTTTGCATTATATTTATTGTTTCTTCCCCCTCTTCTCTCGCTAGACATCGAGACCGACGCCGCTGCTACCCAGTACGACTACGGTGTTGACGACCCCTCTCTCTTGCCAGAGCAACCAGGCAAGCCCCCCCTTTGATCACCAGATATCGCCTACTCTTTTCTCTACTGGTTGCATTAGAGTAGTGTAGCATGTTACTGCTTTCCGTTAATCCTATTCTGATGCATAGCCTGTCCTTGCTACTACTGTTGATACCTTTACCTGCAATCCTAATGCTTAGTATAGGATGCTAGATTATCATCAGTGGCCATACATTCTTGTCCGTCTGCCATGTTATATTATCGGGCCATGATCACTCGGGAGGTGATCACGAG
The DNA here is from genome assembly GCF_002162155.2 of Triticum dicoccoides. NCBI lineage: Eukaryota > Viridiplantae > Streptophyta > Magnoliopsida > Poales > Poaceae > Triticum > Triticum dicoccoides. Next base: position 161,099,413 of record NC_041384.1, on the reverse strand, counting down.
TATATACTATATACTTTATACATGATACATGTGGTGACTAAAGTTGGGTCGGCTTGTGGAGCACCCGCGAGTGATTCACGGATTGGGGGCTGAAAGGACCTTTGTCCCAACGACCCTCTGTGTGGATCTTTGTGGCGAAGCGACAGGGCAGGTTGTGACCACCTAGGAGAGAGGTGGGCCTGGCCCTGGTCGGTGTTCGCGGATACTTAACACGTTTAACGAGATCTTGGTATTTGATCTGAGTCTGGCTACTGGCCTATACGCACTAACCATCACGCGGGGACAGTTATGGGCACTCGACGCCATGGTATCAACCGAAGCCTTCGTGACGTTAGCGACTGAGTGGCGCACGCCGGATTGGACCGTAAGCCTGCTCTTGTGTTAAGGGGGCTAGTTCTGCTTCTGGCCGCGTACGCAACGTGCAGGTGTGCAATGGGCGATGGGCCCAGACCCCTGCGCCATAGGATTTAGACCGGCGTGCTGACCTCTCTGTTGTGCCTAGGTAGGGCTGTGACGTGTTGATCTTCCGAGGCCGGGCATGACCCAGGAAAGTGTGTTCGGCCAAATGGGGTCGAGCGTGTTGGGTTATGTGGTGCACCCCTGCAGGGAAGTTAATCTATTCGAATAGCCGTGATCTTCGGTAACAAGACGACTTGGAGTTGTACCTTGACCTTATGACAACTAGAACCGGATACTTAATAGAACACACCCTTCCAAGTGCCAGATACAACCGGTGATCGCTCTCTCACAGGGCGACGAGGGGAGGATCATCGGTTAGGATTATGCTATACGATGCTACTTGGAGGTCTTCAGTCTACTCTCTTCTACATGCTGCAAGACGAGGCTGCCAGAAGCGTAGTCTTCGAAAGGACTAGCTACCCCCCCTTATCCCGGCTTTCTGCAGTTCAGTCCACATATAATAGCCTTATTCCAGTTGATACCAATGCATACATATGTAGTGTAGCTCCTTGCTTGCGAGTACTTTGGATGAGTACTCACGGTTGCTTTCTCCTTCTCTTCCCTCTATCCTTTCTACCTGGTTGTCGCAACCAGAAGCTGGAGCCCAGGAGCCAGACGCCACCGTCGACGATGACTCCTACTACACCGGAGGTGCCTACTACTACGTGCTGCCCGCTGACGATGACCAGGAGTAGTTAGGAGGATCCTAGGCAGGAGGCCTGCGCCTCTTTCGATCTGTATCCCAGTTTGTGCTAGCCTTCTTAAGGCAAACTTGTTTAACTTATGTCTGTACTCAGATATTGTTGCTTCCGCTGACTCGTCTATGATCGAGCTCTTGTATTCGAGCCCTCGAGGCCCCTGGCTTGTAACATGATGCTTGTATGACTTATTTTATTTGTAGAGTTGTGTTGTGATATCTTCCCGTGAGTCCTTGATCTTGATCATACACATTTGCGTGCATGATTAGTTTATGGTCAATCGGGGGCGTCACATGTATAGAGGGGGGAAGAGTTGGTGATGATGGAGGTGAAGTTGTTGGTGAAGATTGCGGTGATGATGATGGCCCCCGGTGGCACTCCGGTGCTACCGGAAGCGAGGGGGAGAGAGCCCCCTCCTTCTTCTTCTTCCTTGACCTCCTCCCTAGATGGGAGAAGGATTTCCCCTCTGGTCCTTGGCCTCCATGGCTTGGGAGGGGCGAGAGCCCCTCCGAGATTGGATCCGTCTCTCTGTCTCTCTCTGTTTCTGCGTTATCAGATTCTACACTTTCACCGTTTCTTATATTCTCGGAGATCCGTAACTCTGATTGGGCTGAAATTTTAACACGGTCTCTATTCGGATATTAGATTTCTTGCGGTGAAATAAGGGCACCAACCGCCTTACGGGGTGGCCACGAGGGTCAGGGGGGCGCCCCTTGCCTCGTGGGCCCCTCGAGCATCGTCTTGCGTTGATTTCACTTCCCAGAAATCACATATATTCCAAAAAAAATCTCCATACGTTTTTATCCCGTTTGGACTCCGTTTTATATGGATTTTCTGTGAAACAAAAAACATGCAACAAACAGGAACTGGAACTGGGCACTGGATCAATATGTTAGTCTCAAAAATATTATAAAAGTTGCCAAAAGTATATGAAAGTTGTAGAATATTGGCATGGAACAATAAAAAATTATAGATACGACGGAGATGTATCAGCATCCCCAAGCTTAATTCCTGCTCGTCCTCGAGTAGGTAAATGATAAAAAAGATAATTTTTGATGTGGAATGCTACCTAGCATAATCTTGATCATGTATCTAATCATGGCATGAATATTAAGACACGAGTGATTCAAAGCAATAATCTATCATTCAACATAAAAACAATAATACTTCAAGCCTACTAATAAAGCAATCATGTCTTGTCAAAATAACTTGGCCAAATAAAGTTATCCCTACAAAATCATATAGTCTGGCTATGCTCCATCTTCACCACACAAAATATTCAAATCATGCACAACCCCGATGACAAGCCGAGCAATTGGTTCATACTTTTTAACGCGCTTCAGCTTTTTCAACCCTCACACAATGCATGAGCGTGAGCCATGGACATAGCACTATAGGTTGAATAGAATGGTGGTTGTGGAGAAGACAAATAGGAGAAGATAGTCTCACATCAACTAGGCGTATCAACGGGTTATGGAGATACCCATCAATAGATATCAATGTGAGTGAGTAGGGATTGCCATGCAATGGATGCACTAGAGCTATAAGTTTATGAAAGCTCAAACTGAAACTAAGTGGGTGTGCATCCAACTTGCTTGCTCATGAAGACCTCGGGCATTTGAGGAAGCCCATCATCAGAATGTACAAGCCAAGTTCTATAATGAAAATTCCCACTAGTATATGAAAGTGATAACTCAAGAGACTCTCTATATGAAGAACATGGTGCTACTTTGAAGCACAAGTGTGGTAAAAGGATAGTAACATTGCCCCTTTTATTTTTTTTATTTTTTTATTTGGCCTTTCCTTTTTTGGCCTTTCTCTTTTTTTGGGGACAATGCTCTATTAATGATGATCATCACACTTTTATTTACTTACAACTCAATATTACAACTCGATAGTAGAACAAAGATATGACTCTATATGAATGCCTCCGGCGGTGTACTGGGATGTGCAATGATCTAGCATAGCAATGACATTAAAAACGGACAAGCCATGAAAACATCATGCTAGCTATCTTACGATCATGCAAAGCAATATGACAATGAATGCTCAAGTCATGTATACGATGATGATGGAAGTTGCATGGCAATATATCTCAGAATGGCTATGGAAATGCCATAATAGGTAGGTATGGTGGCTATTTTAAGGAAGGTATATGGTGGGTTTATGGTACCGGCAAAAGTTGCGCGATACTAGAGAGGCTAGCAATGGTGGAAGGGTGAGAGTGCGTATAATCCATGGACTCAACATTAGTCATAATGAACTCACGTACTTATTGCAAAAGTTTATTAGCCCTCATAGCAAAGTACTACTACACATGCCCCTAGGGGGATAGATTGGTAGGAAAAGACCATCGCTCATCCCCGACCGCCACTCATAAGAAAGACAATCAATAAATACCTCATGCTCCGACTTCGTTACATAACGATTCACCATACGTGCATGCTATGGGAATCACAAACCTCAACACAAGTATTTCTACAATCCAAAACTATTGCAAGGAATCAAACATATCATATTCAGTGATCTACAAGTTTTATGTAGGATTTTATGAATAACCATGTGAATGACCAATTCCTGTCATCTCTCTAAATTGATATAAGTGAAGCAAGAGAGTTTAATCATTTCTACAAAAGATATGCCCACGCTCTAACAAATATAAGTGAAGCAAAAGAGCATTCTACAAATGGCGGTTGTCTAAGTGAAGAGAAACAGGCAATCCAAACTTCAAATGATATAAGTGAAGCACATGAAGCATTCTATAAAGCCATACTCAAAAGATATAACTGAAGTGCATAGAGCATTCTATAAATCAACCAAGGACTATCTCATACCAGCATGGTGCATAAAAGAAATATGAAAACTAAATGCAAAAGACGCTCCAAGATTGCACATATCGCATGAACGAAACGAATCCGAAAACATACCGATACTTGTTGAAGAAAGAGGGGATGCCTTCCGGGGCATCCCCAAGCTTAGACCCTTGAGTCTCCTTGAATATTTACTTGGGGTTCCTCGGGCATCCCCAAGCTTGAGCTCTTGCCTCTCTTCCTTCTTCTCACATCAAGACCTTCTCGATCATCGAACACTTCATCCACACAAAACATCAACAGATAACTCGATAAGATCCGTTAGTATAATAAAGCAAATCACTACTCTAAGTACTGTTGCAAACCATTTCATATTTTTTTGCATTGTGTCTAATGTAATATAACTTTTCCATGGCTTAATCCACTGACATAAATCTTTAGTTTCATCAAAACAAGCAAACTATGCATCAAAAACAGAATCTGTCTAAAACAGAACAGTCTGTAACAATCTGAACATTCACCATACTTCTGATACTTGAAAAATTCTGCCAAAATTAGGAAAAATAAAAAATTTGTATAGAAAGACAGTGCTAAAAGAATCAGAACCATTTGACGTTCTAGCTAAAAATGTAAAATCGCGCACTACAGCAAAAGTTTCTATCCTGCACCGTACAGACCATGAAGCAAATGTAAACATCCTAAAGGCAAACCTTGGCACATTATTTTTATAATACAATGGAATTGTACAAGGGGATAATTATTTTTGTTGAAAAGTTTCTGTAATCAAGATTCACAAAGTTGCCATGAGCATGAACAAAGTTCAAGGAGCTCTCCCACTTCAACAATGCTTGTCTTTCTCACTTTCACTTTCCTTTTTGAAAAAGTTTTGGGTTCCCCTCTTTATTTTTGTTGTTTTTAAACTATATGAAAGCACTCAACAGAAATAAATGACTCTCTAAAACTTCCGGGTTGTCTCCCTGGCAGCGCTTTCTTTAAAGTCATTAATCTAGGCATATAGTGCTCAAGTAATGATCCATCCGGATCCCAAGGTATATCAAAGCCAATTTTAATTCACAATGATTTGTAATTTAGTAGTGAGCACAAAGTAACATATATCATGTAATGACGAAGTGTAACTCTCTTCCTATGCATCGGCATGTCATAAAAGAATAATTCTTGCACACATAGTAAAGGCCAATGCATAGTATAAACAGTTTCTTGCAATTTTATTATGTGGGAAACATAGAGAGGTGGAGAAATAGTTCATCTCTCATAATAATTGCAAGTAGGAGCAGCAAGCACATGCATATTATATTCATCAAAATCATCATGTGCAATGGTAAAAGGCAACCCATCAATATAATCCTTAATAAGTGCAAACTTCTCCGATATAGTGTAGTCGGGAGAATTCAAAAAGATAATAGGACTATCGTGTGTGGGTGCAATAGCAACAATTTCATGTTTAACATAAGGAACTATAACAAGTTCATCTCCATAAGCATAATTCATATTGGCATCTTGGCCACAAGCATAGCAAGCATCATCAAAAAGGGATATTTCAAGAGAATCAACGGGATCATAACAATCATCATAGCAATCATCCTTCGGTAAGTACAAAGGGAAATTAAACAATGTATGAGTTGAAGAGTTACTCTCATTAGAAGGTGGGCACGGGTAGCTAATCCGCTCTTCCTCCTTTTGTTCTTCGCTCTCCTCCTCATCTTTTTCATCCAATGAGCTCACAGTTTCATCAATTTCTTCCTCCATAGACTCCTGCAAAATATTAGTCTCTTCTTGGACAGCGGGGTAGTCCTCAATATATAGTTCAACATAGGCATTAGAAGCATAATTATCATAGCAATATTTAAGTATGTCAAAATTTTCAGATTTGTAAAGAGTAGTATCATACGTTTCAATCAAAGAAGCAATTTCATAAGCACCATTAAAAGAAACAAATTCATCAATTTGTTGAACATCATAGTAACTATAAACACCCTTAGCATACAAAGATACGATTCCGTTATCACTAAACTCGCATTGATAGGGAAGGTGTTTCTTAGGGTTTTCAGAACAACAAGTAATATCATATATTTCACATAAATTCCAAGCATAGCATTGCAAACAATGAATTTGACCCAGTAAAATTTTCCCTTTTTCAGATATTCGGTGTCGCACATAACAAGCATGCTCATCTAAAGATTTGCCCTCAACTAAGCTAGTTGGGGTTTCAGCACGAGCACATAGGGATCGAAGATGATCCAAGTAATAAGCTTCAATAGTGTGATAGATTTTGAGTGGTTCTTCAACCATTGGTTTAGTAGGTACAACTAATTTTTTGGTATTTTGCGTTTCCTACCCATAACTAAAGATAGAAAACAATTAAGAACAGCAAATAAAAATTACTTAGTGATAAAGCAAACAAGCACATATGAGAATATTCACCCCACACTATTGCTCCCCGGCAACGGCGCCAGAAAAAGGTCTTGATAACCCACAAGTATAGGGGATCGCAACAGTTTTCGATAAGTAAGAGTGTCGAACCCAAGGAGGAGCTAAAGGCAGAACAAATATTCCCTCAAGTTCTATCGACCACCGATACAACTCTACGCACGCTTGACGTTCGCTTTACCTAGAACAAGTATGAAACTAGAAGTACATTGTAGGTGTTGTTGGATAGGTTTGCAAGATAATAAAGATTACATAAGTAAAAATTAGGGGCTGTTTAGGTAAACACACAACCCGGGCTGTCGCTACCGTTGTGTCCGGATCATCCCCAAACATCTGCAAAACGTCATCGTTTTCTTATTTGGACTCCCTAGCTATTTTATTCACGATCGTCCGATTGTGATCGGAGGGACGAGATAGCCTCTTTCCTAATCCTTTGTAATATAAATAGTGGGCAACCCTAGAAATTAGGGATCTTGTCCCACCCATTCTGTGTCCACCGCCGCCACTATCTTCTTGGGGATCCGCGCTGCCCAATCTCCAGCCACCACCCACACTCCCTCGAATCCTCCATCGAGCCAACCCCGGCTCCTCTGAGATCCATCCAGCCGCCCGACCCTCGCCGGAGATGAGTGCCGACAGCCCTGCTCCTTTCCCCTCTTGCTTCTCTTTCTCTCTCGTCTCACATCTCCTCTCTCTCTCTCTCAGGAACCTTTTCTTCGATCCATCGCCATGAAGTGCCACAGGAGCTCCACCGCAAGTCCCAAGCCGCACGTCGCCACCAGGGATCCGCCGGACGTGGCCTCTGCCCTAGGACCCGTGCCCGTGCCTCGGATCAACCGCGTCGCCCTGGGTCCCCGTCAGCGTCGGCCCTCTTGTTCCTGCACCGTACAGAGGAGCTCGACCCCTTCTTCCCGCTACGTTCTCCGCTTCTTCCCTCGAGCCCACAAGGGAGACGAGCACCCCTGCAACCCGTCGCCTGCAGGGACTGCAGCCATGGCGGCCTCTCGCCGGAGTCCTTCTCCTCGCCGCTGCCTCCCTGCAAGCACCGCCGCATCGCTTCCCAGCTTCCTCTTTGCGCTCATGGCGCCCGGAGCTCATCCGGCCCCTGCCACCACGGATCCGGCGAGACCCTCCTCGAATACTGCGTCTGTGCCCTGGATCCGCCGGCCCTGCCGCCTCCGGCGACGCCCTTTCGTTCCCCGTTGTTCCTCGTGTCATCTCCATCCCGCGCAAGCCAGCGTCGCATGCTCCAGTGCCGCTGCTCCTCTGTCGTTCCTATCGAACAGAGGAGACGCGCCCGTAACCTCCCCGCCTCGTGCGTCTGGGTCAGCCAGTGCCAAGCCAGGCCCAATGCACCAGATCCGGCCCGCCTGGCCTCCCCCTCTTCAGCTGGGCCTTGGCCCTTGGTGAGTACCCAGCCGCCCCCTGTTATAGCCCATTGCGTTTTTTTCTACCCTGCGATTTTAGGAATTATGCAGTAGTTTGGCAGTTTTGTAAATAACCCCCTAAGCTCCATGCATATCGTAACTCTCAAACCGTGCATCGCATGTAAATGTTTTATATATGAAACTTGACTAGAATTTCATCTTGTTTCATAATTTGCAACTTTCATCCATGTTTAAAATGTTTAAAATGTTGTTTGGTTAAATTTGTTCGTATGCCATGATAAAATGATTTAATTCATAACTATTCAATCGTAGCTCCAAATTTAATAATCTTTATATGTAAATGGGGTAGAAAAATGCCTAGTTTAACATGGTGGCATCACTTTGCATGTTTAACAACTCTAAAATTGTGTTTAGGGCAGAAAAGTACCAAACCAGTATGTGCATATGAGGATTTTCCGGAGTTGTTGTTCGTTGTTTCCGGCCTCAGTTAAACTTGACTAGATATGTAGTTTTACTTTGCTTCACCCTCTTGCCATGTTTAACAACATTTAATATTGTTGGGTACATAAACGAGATCGAACTAAATAACTTGAATGTGGTGTTTCACCAATATGCAACGGAGTTGCATGTTGAGCTCCACTTAATTTGTAGGATTGTTTGTGCATTTTCCCATGCCATGCTTCATTAAACCGGACATGCAGCATACTTGATTGTGCATCATGCCATGTTATGTGATGGTTGTTTACTATGTTGTTTGCTTCTTTCCGGTGTTGCTTCTTCGGGTTGGTTCCGATAACGTTGCGTTTGTGAGGATCCGTTCGACTACGTCCGTTTTTCTTCTTCATGGACTCGTTCTTCTTCCTTGTGGGATTTCAGGCAAGATGACCATACCCTCGAAATCACTTCTATCTTTGCATGCTAGATGCTCGCTCTTTTGCTATGCCTATGCTGCGATACCTACCACTTGCTTATCATGCCTCCCATATTGTTAAACCAAGCCTCCAACCACCTTGTCCTAGCAAACTGTTGTTTGACTATGTTACCGCCTTTGCTCAGCCCCTCTTATAGCGTTGTTAGTTGCAGGTGAAGATTGGAGCTTGTTCCATGTTTGGAACATGGTTATCTTGTTGGGATATCACAATATCTCTTATTTAATTAATGCATCTATATACTTGGTAAAGGGTGGAAGGCTCGCCCTTATGCCTGGTGTTTTGTTCCACTCTTGCTGCCCTAGTTTCAATCATATCGGTGTTATGTTCCCGGATTTTGCGTTCCTTACGCGGTTGGGTTATAATGGGAACCCCTTGACAGTTCACCTTGAATAAAACTCCTCCAGCAATGCCCAACATTGGTTTTACCATTCGCCACCTAGCCTCTTTTTCCCTTGGGTTTCGCGGACTCAAGGCTCATCTTTATTTTAACACCCCCCCCCCCGGGCCAGTGCTCCTCTGAGTGTTGGTCCGAACTGAGCTACCTGCGGGGCCACCTCGGGGAAACTTGAGGGTTGGTTTTACTCGTAGCTAGTCTCATCTGAGTGTGCCCTGAGAACGAGATATGTGCAGCTCCTATCGGGATTTGTCGGCACATTCGGGCGGTGTTGCTGGACTTGTTTTACCATTGTCGAGGATGTCTTGTAACCGGGATTCCGAGCCTGATCGGGTCTTCCCGCTAGAAGGAATATCCTTCGTTGACCGTGAGAGCTTGTGATGGGCTAAGTTGGGACACCCCTGTAGGGATTTTAACTTACGAAAGCCGTGCCCGCGGTTATGGGCAGATGGGAATTTGTTAATGTCCGGTTGTAGAAAACCTGAAGTTGATCTTAATTAAAATACACCAACCGCGTGTGTAACCATGATGGTCTCTTCTCGGCGAAGTCTGGGAAGTGAACACGGTGTTGGAGTTATGTTTGACGTAGGTTGTTATAGGATCACTTCTTGATCATATTTTCTCGAACGTGCTTTGCCTTCTCTTCTCGCTCTCATTTGCGTAAGGTAGCCACCATATATCCTAGTCGCTTGCTGCAGCTCCACCTCATACCTTTTACCCTTCCCATAAGCTTAAATAGTCTTGATCGCGAGGGTGTGAGATTGCTGAGTCCCCGTGACTCACAGATACTTCCAAAACCATCTTACAGGTGCCGATGATATCGTGCAGATGATGCAACCAAGCTCAAGGAGGAGCTCGATGAAGGTCTTATCCTTTGTGTTGTTTCGTTCTAGTTGATCAGTAGTGGAGCCCAGTTGGGGTCGATCGGGGATCTGTGTAGCATTTGGGGTAGTCTTCTTTTATTTTGGTTTCGTAGTCAGACCTTGATTGGATCTGGTTGATGTAATGCTTTATTCATGTAATTGTGTGAAGTGGCGATTGTAAGCCAACTATGTATCTCCTTCCCTTTATGTATTACATGGGTTGTGTGAAGATTACCTCACTTGCGACATTGCTTTCGATGCGGTTATGCCTCTAAGTCGTGCTTCGACACGTGGGAGATATAGCCGCATCGAGGGCGTTACAAGTTGGTAATCAGAGCCTTCCCCGACCTTAGGAGCCCCCTGCTTGATCGAATCGCTGGCGTTATTGAGTCTAGAAATGTTTTGAGTCATTTAGGAATTATATATATCGGAGAGTTAGGACTTCTTTTTTCTCCTCAGTCCCTTCGTCGCTCTGGTGAGGCATCCTGACATAGAGTTTTGACTCTTCTCTTCGCAAATTTTACAAAAAAAATTACGATCACGCGGGTATCTTGGAATTGTTCCGATGGTTTTGTGACGAGAACATTGTTCTTGGTGCCTCCTGACATTTAGGGGTTGTGGCAGTGTCCCGGGGAGTTGAGCTCCGAGGTGTTTTCGTCACAATTTTATCGTTGCAGTTCTGGAATACCTGAGTTTAGTTTCGCCGACATCGAAAATCTCTTTTATGCAGTTGTTGGTGAGATAACCTCGATGCCACCTAGTACTGGGGCGGGAGTTCAGGAGTATTGCCATAACTCGTATAACGAATGCTTTTCGAAGGTTGAGGTAGACGATTTCCGAAGGTTTCTTGGTTATGTGTTGAAGGATGGATACAGCTGGATGTAGGATTTGCTAGTTTTGGGTGAGATATTATGCTTCCCCTGTATCCCCAACACCTGATTGCATAACCGGGAAATTTTAGGAGTTTATAAGTGGGAATTCAAGTAGCTCCTAGGATATCTTTCCGACAGATGTATGATATGAAATTGGGGTTCGACGTCTAGTGGTCCGCCTATTCACGGTTGGTTTTATAGTGGTCTCGTTGTGTATTAAAGAGTCCTTGGCTATGCCGACTCGGGGACGCTTCGTATGTCATCTGCACTGCCTTGTACACGATGGTGTTGTACGATCGAGCCCGTGTAGGCCCCACCATGAAAAACTTCGGACAAAATCTCTATCATATGTTTGTTCCGGCTTATTCTGCAAGCCAGTCCTTTGTTTTGTTTTGAGTTGTGGTATTCGAGTTGCTTCGAAGTCAAATGTTGATTCCATCCCTTGTCTAAGTGGTGTTCTCATACTCCGATGTGAACACTAATCCTTCTTGATCTTCGAGTTTGCCATCTCAATTTCTTCTGAACCAGTGTGTCGCTCTTCTAGTGGATCCGATCATTTCAACTTCAGCAAGAGCAATTATCATTTCTTCTCAACGGTGTTCATTTCATTCATCCCAAATTGTCTTTGTTTTCCCACCCTCCCACCCTTTTTCTTCAAGGACTTGGATTCCTTAATCAAGTATCTTTTTATTCATGTGAAGTCTGTCCATTTTTTCCGTCAATGTTCTTATCCGATGATTCTCAGGAAGTTACTAACGAAACTTAGAGTTTATTATTCTTCGTTCTATTTCTTCTCCGGTGGTTTCAAGTCAAGCTTTGTTGATCATACCCTTTCCTCATTTCAATGCTTTCTCATGCCGGTGCAATTCTTAATCATTCCCCGCTTGCTATTCATTTGTTCTGGAGTGCTCAAGATTTCTCAAAGATTCGTATTACCACTCTGCTTTCGTTCAAACTCTTTCGAGGTTGTTATCTCATTCAAGCCATTTTATTTAACCGGTGCAATCTCTCTTTTCAAGCAATCGTTCCAAAGGTGTTTCTTCTCAGTGGGCCCTAACCCAGAGGTCTTTTCTAGGATCTTACACTCTTCTTATTCTCCTGGAGCTATCCTCAAATTTCTTTTCGAAGTTTGACGTAAGAATGATTTATCATCAGTCAAATGCCTTTCTCCAAGATAGGTTAAATTCTTTTCATCGTTGGCTCAATCTCTTCGCTTTTGATTCTTCCCGAGTGCCTAAATAATTCATGGTGGTGTTTCTCGTCGTCATTCTCAGATTTGAACACCGAAGAAGAGTTTTACATCCATATCTTATCCGTTCTCTTAGAGATTCGTGGCTCTAGTTCGAGACCATCCTGTCATAATCGTTTTCGATTGTCAGAATTCTTTTCACCCACCCGGAGCATTTCATGAGATGTTTCCATTTCTTTCCTCCGAAGGTCATCTTTTCAAATATTATTCATTCCGGCTGTCAACTATCATTCTCCAAATCTTACCGGTGCATCATTCAAGTATTCTCTTATCAACTCGTGATCTCTTCGTTCTCATGTATGTAAATTCTCTCAAGCATCTTCGTTTATTTACTAGTCCTTTCCGGTGTTTCTTCATGTTTTATTCATTCATTTTCAATTCTTACGGTGGTTTGCTCAAGATTCTATTCCATGTTTATCATATTAATTCATTCGTTGTTTCCTACCGGTAGTTCGTTGAAGACCTTTTCAAATTTAAGCTATACCTCTCTTTAATCTTTTCCATGGGAATAAGTAGTATGCCAAACACGTTGATTGTCATCAATTTAAATTGGTGAAGGATAAGCATAATGTAATTCTTATTATTGTTTCATCCAAGCGATTAATTCCTTATTCCGGAGTGTCATCAAATTCTTAGTTTCTATTGTTTCATCTTTTCTTTTCTCGGAGTTCCAAGTTTTCTCGGTTATATCATCGTGAAAATCCATCTATTCATTACAAGTCTTCGCCGTGTGTTTTCAACTTCTCTTTCATTTCGATTGATCATTCTTTTGTTACCGGAGTTCTTCATGGAGGTTCTACACGATGGTTCAACAAAGATTTAATTCCTTTTCGAAGTGTTCATTGATATTCTTTTCAGAGGAGTTCAAGCATTCTTCATCTTGCAATCCGGAGTGCAATTCTTTATACCATACCATTGGAGGTGGTATTATGTCATTCTTGATAATTTGAGTTCATGTTCCATGATTCATAGGTTGTTAAGAATGAGATATTTTAAATCCATCAATCTCGTCATTGGAGTTATCTTGGGTTATATTTCACCTAAAGCCTTCCCTAAGGATTGTTGCTAATTATGGTGCTTATAAATGACCCGAGTTCTTCACTTATCCTCCCGGTGATATAAGCTTCTCGTCTCTTTGTTCATATCAATCCAATTCTTTCTCCCGTGAGTGGCAGGTTGTCACCTCATTTTTGAGATGTTTTCCATTAGCCCACTTCCAGCTTATGCTTTCGTTGTTGGTTTTCCAACAACTCCGTTTTAACCTTCCTCGAAGGGTGCTCTCCAAGCTCATTTGTGGCAGAAGTTGGCCTTTTCTTCTACATTCTTTTATTCCAATGATCTATCTTCTATTATTTCTTCCGGAAGCATTGTGATGTTTCACTCTTTGACCCATCATTCCATTTTGTCAAAGATCATGTTCTTTCCTTTTGCTTATCCATTCAACTGGAGTGTCGTGTTTTCATTCAAGTTCTCTCATCTCATCAAGTTTTTTTTCCCTCTCTTTTCAACCCGGGTGCCGTCTGAAATCTTTCTTACCCCTTGTACCATTCTTTCAATAGTTCCGGAGGGAGTATGTTTGATCTCATCAAGTATCCTCTCATCTTGTCAAGTTCATGTTCATTTCCTTCCATTTTTAGTCGGAGTGCTGCCCTAATTATATCATTCGTATTCCTTCTCTATTTTGTTTTGACCGGAGTGGCTTCAATGTCTATCTTGTCACTTAAGCTCGCCTTTTTCGTCGTATTTCTGGTTCCTTGTTTCTCTTTTCTAACAGAGTGTTTTCTACTTCGTTCATCTCCGTTCTATTCTTTTCCCGAAATGGCTTAACCTTTTCAAGGTTCTTTGGTTTCACTCGTTTGTCAAAGAAGCAACTTAGTTTTTTTATCGCTTATCTTCTCTTCCGTTGTCCCTCCGGTGTCATTCTAGATCTCGGGACGAGATCCTCTCGTAGTGGTGGAGTGTTGTAACGCCCCAAGACCGTTGTGCCAGGTGTCCTCCAGTTTTTTGTTGTTGTTTGCCTTGTCATTTGCTTGCGTGGCGCATCTTATCATGTCATCATGTGCATTGCATCATCATGTTTTCAAAAACTGGCATCCACCCCGGTCTCCTCATTCCTTCCGTTGTCTGTTCTGAGCCCAGAAACACTTGCACGCGTCCGCGGCATGTCCGAAATAGTATTTTATAAGTGGCCGGAAAATGTTCTCGGAATGGGATGAAAGTTGGCGTGTGGTCTTATTATAGTGTAGATAGACCGCATGTCAAGTTTCATCGCATTCGGAGTTCGTTTGACGCCCCAACGATTAACTATAGCGACAATATAGCCGGTCTAACGTCGGACGTTTTCGGTCTCCGGAAACAGTCGCCGGGCCTCCCTCTCTTCTCTTCCCTCAGCTCGAGACCATCTACACAGCCCACTACCTACCGCCAGGTTCAACCTAACCTCTCTCGTCAGCCCACGGCCCTCCTCGCGCGCGCATCCGAAAATTGTCCCGGACCCGACCCGGGCTGTCGCTACCATTGTGTCCGGATCATCCCCAAACATCTACAAAACGTCATCGTTTTCTTATTTAGACTCCCTAGCTATTTTATTCGCGATCGTCCGATTGTGATTGGATGGACGAGATAGCCTCTTTCCTAATCCTTCGTAATATAAATAGTGGGCAACCCTAGAAATTAGGGATCTTGTCCCACCCATTCCGTGTCCACCACCGCCACTATCTTCTTGGGGGTCCGCACTGCCCAATCTCCAGCCGCCACCCACACTCCCTCGAATCCTCCATCAAGCCAACCCCGGCTCCTCCGAGATCCATCCGGCCGCCCGACCCTCGCCGGAGATGAGTCCCGACAGCCCTGCTCCTTTCCCCTCTTGCTTCTCTTTCTCTCTCGTCTCACATCTCCTCTCTCTCTCTCTCTCAGGAGCCTTTTCTTCGATCCATCGCCATGAAGTGCCACAGGAGCTCCGCCGCAAGTCCCAAGCCGCGCGTCGCCACCAGGGATCCACCGGACGTGGCCTCTACCCTAGGACCCGTGCCCGTGCCTCGGATCAGCCGCGTCGCCCTGGGTCCCCGTGAGCGTCGGCCCTCTTGTTCCTGCGCCAGACAGAGGAGCTCGACCCCTTCTTCCCGCTACGTTCTCGGCTTCTTCCTCGAGCCCGCAAGGGAGACGAGCACCCCTGCACCCCGCCGCCTGCAGGGACTGCAGCCATGTCGGCCTCTCGCCGGAGTCCTTCTCCTCGCCGCTGCCTCCCTGCAAGCACCACCGCATCGCTTCCCTGCTTCCTCTTCGCGCTCATGGCGCCCGGAGCTCGTCCGGCCCCTGCCATCGCGGATCCGGCGAGACCCTCCTTGAATACTGCGCCTGTGCACTGGTTCCGCCGACCCTGCCGCCTCCGGCGACGCCCTTTCGTTCCCCGCTGTTCCTCGTGTCGTCTGCATCCCGCGCGAGCCAGCGTCGCGTGCTCCAGCACCGCTGCTCCTCTGTCTTTCCTGTCGAACAGAGGAGACGCGCGCGTAACCTCCCCGCCTCGTGCGTCTTGGTCAGCCAGCGCCAAGCCAGGCCCAATGCACCAGATCCGGCCCGCCTGGCCTCCCCCTCTTCAGCTGGGCCTTGGCCCTTGGTGAGTACCCAGCCGCCCCCTGTTACAGCCCATTGCCTTTTTTTTCTACCCTGCGATTTTAGGAATTATGCAGTAGTTTGGCAGTTTTGCAAATAACCCCCTAAGCTCCATGCATATCGTAACTCTCAAACCGTGCATCGCATGTAAATGTTTTATATATGAAACTTGACTAGAATTTCATCTAGTTTCATAATTTGCAACTTTCATCCATGTTTAAAATGCTTAAAATGTTGTTTGGTTAAATTTGTTCATATGCCATGATAAAATGATTTAATTCATAACTATTCAACCGTAGCTCCAAATTTAATAATCTTTATATGTAAGTGGGGTAGAAAAATGCCTAGTTTAACATGGTGGCATCACTTTGCATGTTTAACAACTCTAAAATTGTGTTTAGGGTAGAACAGTACCAAACCAATATATGCATATGAGGAATTTCCGGAGTTGTTGTTCGTTGTTTCGGCCTCAGTTAAACATGACTAGATAGGTAGTTTTACTTTGCTTCACCCTCTTGCCATGTTTAACAACATTTAATATTGTTGCGTACATAAACGAGATCGAACTAAATAACTTGAATGTGGTGTTTCGCCAATATGCAACAGAGTTGCATGTTGAGCTCCACTTAATTTGTAGGATTGTTTGTGCATTTTGCCATGCCATGCTTCATTAAACCGGACATGCATCATACTTGATTGTGCATCATGCCATGTTATGTGATGGTTGTTTACTATGTTGTTTGCTTCTTTCCATTGTTGCTTCTTTGGGTTGGTTCCGATAACGTTGCGTTTGTGAGGATCCGTTCGACTACGTCCGTTTGTCTTCTTCATGGACTCGTTCTTCTTCCTTGCGGGATTTCAGGCAAGATGATCATACCCTAGAAATCACTTCTATCTTTGCTTGCTAGATGCTCGCTCTTTTGCTATGCCTATGCTGCGATACCTACCACTTGCTTATCATGCCTCCCATATTGTTAAACCAAGCCTCTAACCACCTTGTCCTACCAAACCGTTGTTTGGCTATGTTACCGCTTTTGCTCAGCCCCTCTTAAAGTGTTGTTAGTTGCAGGTGAAGATTGGAGCTTGTTCCATGTTTGGAACATGGTTATCTTGTTGGGATATCACAATATCTCTTATTTAATTAATGCATCTATATACTTGGTAAAGGGTGGAAGGCTCGGCCTTATGCCTGGTGTTTTGTTCCACTCTTGCTGCCCTAGTTTCCGTCATATCGGTGTTATGTTCCCGGATTTTGCGTTCCTTACGCGGTTGGGTTATAATGGGAACCCCTTGACAGTTCTCCTTGAATAAAACTCCTCCAGCAATGCCCAACATTGGTTTTACCATTAGCCACCTAGCCTCTTTTTCCCTTGGGTTTCGCGGACTCAAGGGTCATCTTTATTTTAACCCCCCCCCCCCGGGCCAGTGCTCCTCTGAGTGTTGGTCCGAACTGAGCTGCCTGCGGGGTCACCTTAGGGAAACTTGAGGGTTGGTTTTACTCGTAGCTAGTCTCATCTGAGTGTGCCCTGAGAACAAGATATGTGCAGCTCCTATCGGGATTTGTCGGCACATTCAGGTGGTGTTGCTGGACTTGTTTTACCATTGTCGAGGATGTCTTGTAACCGGGATTCCGAGCCTGATCGGGTCTTCTCGCTAGAAGGAATATCCATCGTTGACCGTGAGAGCTTGTGATGGGCTAAGTTGGGACACCCCTGTAGGGATTTTAACTTACGAAAGTCGTGCCGCGGTTATGCGCAGATGGGAATTTGTTAATGTCCGGTTGTAGAAAACCTGAAGTTGATCTTAATTAAAATACACCAACCGCGTGTGTAACCGTGATGGTCTCTTCTCGGCGAAGTCCGGGAAGTGAACACGGTGTTGGAGTTATGTTTGACGTAGGTTGTTATAGGATCACTTCTTGATCATATTTTCTCGAACGTGCTTTGCCTTCTCTTCTCGCTCTCATTTGCGTAAGGTAGCCACCATATATCCTAGTCGCTTGCCGCAGCTCCACCTCATACCTTTTACCCTTCCCATAAGCTTAAATAGTCTTGATCGCGAGGGTGTGAGATTGCTGAGTCCCCGTGACTCACAGATACTTCCAAAACCATCTTACAGGTGCCGATGATATCGTGCAGATGATGCAACCAAGCTCAAGGAGGAGCTCAATGAAGGTCTTATCCTTTGTGTTGTTTCGTTCTAGTTGATCAGTAGTGGAGCCCAGTTGGGATCGATCGGGGATCTGTGTAGCATTTGGGGTAGTCTTCTTTTATTTTGGTTTCGTAGTTAGACCTTGATTGTATCTGTTTGATGTAATGCTTTATTCATGTAATTGTGTGAAGTGGTGATTGTAAGCCAACTATGTATCTCTTTCCCTTTATGTATTACATGGGTTGTGTGAAGATTACCTCACTTGCGACATTGCTTTCAATGCGGTTATGCCTCTAAGTCGTGCTTTGACACGTGGGAGATATAGCCTCATCGAGGGCATTACAGGAAGAGTTGGTGATGATGGCGGTGAAGTTGTTGGTGAAGATTGTGGTGATGATGATGGCCACCGGTGGCACTCCGGTGCCACCGGAAGCGAGGGGGAGAGACCCCCCCCCCCTCCTTCTTCTTATTCCTTGACCTCCTCCCTAGATGGGAGAAGGGTTTCCCCTCTGGTCCTTGGCCTCCATGGCATGGGAGGGGCGAGAGCCCCTCCGAGATTGGATCTGTCTCTCTGTCTCTCTCTGTTTCGGCGTTCTCAGATTCTACCCTTTCACCGTTTCTTATATTCCCGGAGATCCGTAACTCTGATTGGGCTGGAATTTTAACACGATCTCTATCCGGATATTAGATTTCTCGCAGCGAAAGAAGGGCACCAACCGCCCTATGGGGTGGCCACGAGGGTCAGGGGCGCGCCCCCTGCCTTGTGGGTCCCTCGAGCATCGTCTCGCGTTGATTTCACTTCCCAAAAATCACATATATTCCAAAAAAAAAAATCTCCGTCCGTTTTTATCCCGTTTGGACTTCGTTTGATATGGATTTTCTGCGAAACAAAAAACATGCAACAAACAGGAATTGGCACTGGGCACTAGATCAATATGTTAGTTTAAAAAATAGTATAAAAAGTTGCCAAAAGTATATGAAAGTTGTAGAATATTGGCATGGAACAATCAAAAATTATAGATACGACGAAGACGTATCAGCCATCTTCACCAACATCTCCATCACCTTCCCCCCTCTATCTACAGTGGTCCACTCTCCCGCAACCCTCTGTACCCTCTACTTGAACATGGTGCTTTATGCTTCATATTATTATCCAATGATGTGTTGCCATCCTATGATGTCTGAGTAGATTTTCGTTGTCCTATCGGTGGTTGATGAATTGCAATGATTGATTTAATTTGCTTGTGGTTATGTTGCTGTCCTTTGGTGCCCATCATATGAGCGCGCGCGTGGATCACACCATAGGGTTAGTTGTATGTTGATAGGACTATGTATTGGAAGGCAAGAGTGACAGAAACTTCAGCCTAACATGGAAATTGATGCATACGGGATTAAAGGGGGACCAATATATCTTAATGCTATGGTTGGGTTTTTCCTTAATGAACGTTAGTAGTTGCGGATGCTTGCTAATAGTTCCAATCATAAGTGCATAGAATTCCAAGTCAGGGATGACATGCTAGCAGTGGCCTCTCCCACATAAAACTTGCTATCAGTCTAGTAACGCAGTCAATTGCTTAGGGACAATTTCACAACTCCTACCACCACTTTTCCACACTCGCTATACTAACTTTATTGTGTCTTTATCTAAACAACCCCTAATTTTTATTTACGTGCTCTTTATTATCTTGCAAACCTATCCAAAAACACCTACAAATTACTTGTAGTTTCATATTTGTTCTAGGTAAAGCAAACGTTAAGCGTGCGTAGAGTTGTATCGGTGGTCGATAGAACTTGAGGGAATATTTGTTCTACCTTTAGCTCCTCGTTGGGTTCGACACTCTTACTTATTAAAAGAGGCTACAATTGATCCCCTATACAACTTCAGTCAAATGCATCTCATTTTTTCTTTTTCCGAATACATACAACAGGTTATTACATACCTTGTTTTTCTTGGAGCTGCCTCTTCAACCGGCCAAGCTCCTCCTCGGCCTCCGCTAGTCTCAGCTTCAGTCCGGATACTTGGGCAGCATGCGAGGCCGTGGCCAACAGTGATGCCTATGTGTTCATTTTAGACAAATTTAGTTAGCTTCCTGCAATAAGGGATTGATCCTTTGTCTGCCTTTTTCTTTCCTAACACCGGAAAGTGTCTCAGGGGCTACTGTCTATATGGGGATTTTCTCCTTTTGTGCGTCGCTTACCTCAAAACCTGTCAGCAGGCTGCTGCAAGCTTCGGTTAGTCCGCTCTTGGTGGACTGAACACTCTCAATTACCGTGCCCATAAGAGCACGGTGCTCATACACAATGGAAGCGCCTCGCAGCGCTTCCAGCAAATTATCCGGTGCCCCTAGTTGGACAGGGGTCACCGGCGGAATAGGCATACCCCCTTCTTTCGAAGAAGGTTGCGTGCTGGATTCTGGAGCCGCATCGGTCTCCTTAGTTGAGTCCAGCTGAGGGCAGAACTGAATACAGCCCTCCTCACCACCAGTCTCCATGGAGATCGGCTCCCCCTGGTGTCCGGCGATGCAGGCATCGCCTTCTAGCGCCTCATGAGCCTCTCCCCGGCCTAGGAAAGTCCTTTAGGACAGCACCTCTGCGTCATCCATGGCCATGGTAGAGTGAGCGGCCGGCGGTGACTCGCTGGCCAACGCCTTGGAATCCAACAAACCTCCCGACGAGGATCGCTGGGAGCTGTTGTGGGCCGGACTGTAATAACATAAACAATCATGTCAATACAATAAGGACGAAAGACTCGATTTATGGGCAGATCTGAGGTTTAGCACTTACAATGCAGCCGCCCACGAGTGGGCCTTTCCCCTTCTTGGGCACCTCCGCCTCCAGAATTGTGGAGGCCACCCTTGATGTCTACTACACAACCTTCTTCTTGTAGACGTTGTTGGGCCTCCAAGTGCAGAGGTTTATAGGACAGTAGCAAATTTCATTCAAGTGGATGACCTAAGGTTTATCAATCCGTAGGAGGCGTAGGATGAAGATGGTCTCTCTCAAGCAACCCTGCAACCAAATAACAAAGAGTCTCTTGTGTCCCCAACACACCCAATACAATGGTAAATTGTATAGGTGCACTAGTTCGGCGAAGAGATGGTGAAACAAGTGGTATATGGATAGTAGATAAAGGTATTTGTAATCTGAAATAATAAAAACAGCAAGGTAACAAGTGATAAAAGTGAGCGTAAACGGTATTTCAATGCTAGGAAACAAGGCCTAGGGTTCATACTTTCGCTAGTGTAAGTTCCCTCAACAATACTAACATAATTGGATCATAAAACTATCCCTCAACATGCAACAAAGAGTCACTCCAAAGTCACTAATAGAGGAGAACGAACGAAGAGATTATGGTAGGGTACGAAACCACCTCAAAGTTATTCTTTCCAATTAATCCATTGGGCTATTCCTATAAGTGTCACAAACAGCCCTAGAGTTCGTACTAGAATAACACCTTAAGATACAAATCAACCAAAACCCTAATGTCACCTAGATACTCCAATGTCACCTCAAGTATCCGTGGGCATGATTATATGATATGCATCACACAATCTCAATTCATCTATTCAACCAACACAAAGGACCTCAAAGAGTGCCCCAAAGATCTACCGGAGAATCACGACGAAAACGTGTGCCAACCCCTATGCATAGGTTCATGAACCCGCAAGTTGGTCACCTTAACATACATCAAGTGGCACGCGGTATCCCATTGTCACCACAGATATCCACGGCAAGACATACATCAAGTGTTCTCAAATCTTTAAAGACTCAATCCGATAAGATTACTTCAAAGGGGAAACTCGATCCATTACAAGAGAGAAGAGGGGGGAAGAAACATCATAGGATCCAAATATAATAGCAAAGCTCGCGATACATCAAGACCGTATCATATCAAGAACACGAGAGAGAGAGAGATCAAACACATAGCTACTGGTACATACCCTCAGCCCCGAGGGAGAACTACTCCCTCCTCGTCATGGAGAGCACCGGGATGATGAAGATGGCCGCCGGAGAAGGATTTCCCCCTCCGGCAGGGTGCCAGAACGGGTCTAGATTGGTTTTCAGTGGCTACGGAGGCTTCTGGCAGCGGAACTCCCGATCTAATCTCCGTTCTGGAAGTTTTAGTGTATATGGAGTTATATAGGCAGAAGAAGCACGTCAGGGGAGCCGCGAGGGCCCCACGAGGCAGGGGGCGCGCCCTAGGGGGCGCGCCCCCCACCCTCGTGAGCACCTCGTTCCTTCCTTGACGTGGGGTCCAAGTCCATCGGGTGTGTTTCCTTCCAAAAATAACTTCTCCAGTTGATTTCGTTTCATTTCGACTCCGTCTGATATTCCTTTTCTTCAAAACACTGAAATAGGCATAGAACAGCAAATCTGGGCTGGGCCTCCGGTTAATAGGTTAGTCCCAAAATATAATATATAAGTGGAAAATAAAGCCCAATATTGCCCAAAACAGTAGATAATATAGCATGGAGCAATAAAAAATTATAGATACGTTGGAGACGTATCAAGCATCGCCAAGCTTAATTCCTGCTCGTCCTCGAGTAGGTAAATGATAAAAAAGATAATTTTTGATGTGGAATGGTAGTTGGCATAATTTCAATGTAATTCTTCTTAACTGTGGCACGAATATTCAGATCCATAAGATTCAAGACAAAAGTTCATATTGACATAAAAATAATAATACTTCAAGCATACTAACTAAGCAATCATGTTTTCTCAAAATAACATGGCCAAAGAGAGCTATCCCTACAAAATCATATAGTCTGGCTATGCTCCATCTTCACCACACAAGATATTTAAATCATGCACAACCCCGATGACAAGCCAAACAATTGTTTCATACTTTTGATGTTCTCAAACTTTTTCAATCTTCACGCAATACATGAGCGTGAGCCTGTTGGAAATATGCCCTAGAGGCAATAATAAAAGTATTATTATTATATTTCCTTGTTCATGATAATTGTCTTTTATTCATGCTATAACTGTATTATCCGGAAATCGTAATACACGTGTGAATACATAGACCACAATATGTCCCTAGTGAGCCTCTAGTTGACTAGCTCGTTGTGATCAACAGATAGTCATGGTTTCCTGGCTATGGACATTGGATGTCGTTGATAACGGGATCACATCATTAGGAGAATGATGTGATGGACAAGACCCAATCCTAAGACTAGCACAAAAGATCGTGTAGTTCATTTGCTAGAGCTTTGCCAATGTCAAGTATCTCTTCCTTCGACCATGAGAGCGTGTAACTCCTGGATACCGTAGGAGTGCTTTGGGTGTATCAAACGTCACAACGTAACTGGATGACTATAAAGGTGCACTACAGGTATCTCCGAAAGTATCTATTGTTTTATGCGGATCGAGACTGGGATTTGTCACTCCGTGTAAACGGAGAGGTATCTCTGGGCCCACTCGGTAGGACATCATCATATGCGCAATGTGACCAAGGAGTTGATCACGGGATGATGTGTTACGGAACGAGTAAAGTGACTTGCCGGAAACGAGATTGAACAAGGTATTGGATACCGACGATCGAATCTCGGGCAAGTAACATACCGATAGACAAAGGGAATTGAATACGGGATTGATTAAGTCCTTGACATCGTGGTTCATCCGATGAGATCATCGTGGAACATGTGGGAGCCATCATGGGTATCCAGATCCCGCTGTTGGTTATTGACCGGAGAACGTCTCGGTCATGTCTACATGTCTCCCGAACCCGTAGGGTCTACACACTTAAGGTTCGATGACGCTAGGGTTATAAAGGAAGTTTGTATGTGGTTACCGAATGTTGTTCGGAGTCCCGGATGAGATCCCGGACGTCACGAGGAGTTCCGGAATGGTCCGGAGGTAAAGATTTATATATGGGAAGTCCTATTTTGGCCACCGGAAAATGTTCGGGATTTTTCGGTATTGTACCGGGAAGGTTCTAGAAGGTTCCGGAGTGGGGCCCACCTGCATGGGGGGACCCACATGGACGTGGGTAGTGGGGGCAAGGCCCCACACCCCTGGTCAAGGCGCACCAAGATCCCCCCTTAGAAGGAATAAGATCATATCCCGAAGGGATAAGATCAAGATCCCTAAAAAGGGGGGATAACAATCGGTGGGGAAGGAAATAATGAGATTTCTTTCCTCCCACCTTGGCCAACGCCCCAATGGACTTGGAGGGCAAGAAACCAGTCCCTCCACCCCTATATATAGTGGGGAGGCGCATGGGAGCTATACACGAAGTTCTGGCGCAGCCCTCCCCCTCTCCCAAGTCGTCCTCCTCTCCCGTGGTGCTTGGCGAAGCCCTGCTGGATTGCCACGCTCCTCCATCACCACCACACTGTTGTGCTGCTGTTGGATGGAGTCTTCCTCAACCTCAACCTCTCTCCTTGCTGGATCAAGGCGTGGGAGACGTCACCGGGCTGTACGTGTGTTGAACGCGGAGGTGCCGTGCGTTCGGCACTTGATCATCGATGATTTGAATCACGACGAGTACGACTCCTTCAACCCCGTTCTCTTGAACGCTTCCGCTTAGCGATCTACAAGGGTATGTAGATGCACTCTACACTCTCTTTCTACTCGTTGCTGGTCTCTCCATAGATAGATCTTGGTGACACGTAGGAAAATTTTGAATTTCTGCTACGTTCCCCAACAGTGGCATCATGAGCTAGGTCTATTGCGTAGATTCTTTGCACGAGTAGAACACAAAGTAGTTGTGGGCGTTGATTTTGTTCAATATGCTTACCGTTACTAGTCCAATCTTGTTTCGACGGTATTGTGGGATGAAGCGGCCCGGACCGACCTTACACGTACTCTTACGTGAGACAGGTTCCACCGATTGACGTGCACTTGGTGCATAAGGTGGCTAGCGGGTGCCAGTCTCTCCCACTTTAGTCGGAACGGATTCGATGAAAAGGGTCCTTATGAAGGGTAAATAGCAATTGGCATATCACGTTGTGGTGTTGCGTAGGTAAGAAACGTTCTTGCTAGAAACCCATAGCAGCCACGTAAAACATGCAACAACAATTAGAGGACGTCTAACTTGTTTTTGCAGGGTATGCTATGTGATGTGATATGGCCAACAAGAATGTGATGAATGATATGTGATGTACGAGATTGATCATGTTCTTGTAATAGGATTCACGACTTGCATGTTGATGAGTATGACAACCGGCAGGAGCCTTAGGAGTTGTCTTTATTTATTGTATGACCTGCGTGTCATTGAACAACGCCATGTAATTACTTTACTTTATTGCTAACCGGTAGCCATAGTAGTAGAAGTAATAAGTTGGCGAGACGACTTCATGGAGACACGATGATGGAGATCATGATGATGGAGATCATGGTGTCATGCCGGTAACGATGATGATCATGGAGCCCCGAAGATGGAGATCAATGGAGCTATATGAAATTGGCCATATCATGTCACTACTATATAATTGCATGTGATGTTTATTATGTTTATGCATCTTGTTTACTTAGGACGACGGTAGTAAATAAGATGATCCCTTACACAAATTTCAAGAAGTGTTCTCCCCTAACTGTGCACCGTTGCTACAGTTCGTCGCTTCTAAGCACCACGTGATGATCGGGTGTGATGGATTCTTACGTTCACATACAACGGGTGTAAGACAGATTTACACACGCGAAAACACTTAGGGTTAACTTGACGAGCCTAGCATGTACAGACATGGCCTCGGAACACGGAGACCGAAAGGTCGAGCATGAGTCGTATAGTAGATACGATCAACATGAAGATGTTCACCGACGTTGGCTAGTCCGTCTCACGTGATGATCGGACACGGCCTAGTTGACTCGGATCATGTAATCACTTAGATGACCAGAGGGATGTCTATCTAAGTGGGAGTTCATAAGATGAACTTAATTATCTTGAACATAGTCAAAAGACTCTTTGCAAATTATGTCGTAGCTCGCGCTTTAGTTCTACTGTTTAGTTATGTTCCTAGAGAAAATATAGTTGAAAGTTGACAGTAGCGATTATGCGGACAGTAGAAAGCTTATGTCCTTAATGCACCGCTCAGTGTGCTGAACCCCAAACCTCGTCTGTGGATGTTGTGAACATCGGACATACACATTTTGATAACTACGTGATAGTTCAGTTAAACGGTTTAGAGTTGAGGCACCAAAGACGTTTTCGAAACATCGCGGAACATATGAGATGTTTCGAGGGCTGAAACTGGGATTTCAGGCTCGTGCCCACGTCAAGAGGTATAAGACCTCCGACGATTTTGTTAGCCTGCAGACTAAGGAGAAAAGCTCAATTGTTGTGCTTGTGCTCAGATTGTCTGAGTACAACAATCGCTTGAATCGAGTGGGAGTTGATCTTCCAGATGAAATAGTGATGGTGAAGTCATTACCACCAAGCTGCTAGAGCTTCGTGATGAACTATGATATATCAGGGACATATATGATGATCCTTGAGATATTCGCGATGTTTGACGCCACGAAAGTAGAAATCAAGAAGGAGCATCAATTGTTGATGGTTGGTGAAACCACTAGTTTCAAGAAGGGCAAGGGCAAGAAGGGATACTTCATGAAACGGCAATTCAGCTGCTGCTCTAGTGAAGAAACCCAAGGTTGAACCCAAACCCGAGACTAAGTGCTTCTGTAATAAGGGGAACAACCACTGGAGCAGAATTACCCTAGATACTTGGTAGATGAGAAGGCTGGCAAAGTCGATATAAGTATATTGGATATACATTATGTTAATGTGTACTTTACTAGTACTCCTAGTAGCACCAGGGTATTAAGATACCGGTTCGGTTGCTAAGTGTTAGTAACTCAAAATAAAAGGCTACGGCATAAACGGAGACTAGCTAAAGGTGAGCTGACGATATGTGTTGGAAGTGTTTCCAATGTTGATATGATCAAGCATCGCACGCTCCCTCTACCATCGAGATTTGGTGTTTGCATTGAGCATAGACATGATTGGATTATGTCTATCGCAATACGGTTATTCATTTAAAGAGAATAATGGTTACTCTATTTATTTGAATAATACCTTCAATGGTCTTGCACCTAAAATGAATGGTTCATTGAAATCTCGATCGTAGTGATACACATGTTCATGCCAAAAGATAGTAATGATAGTACCACCTATTTGTGGCACTGCCACGTAAGTCATATCGGTATAAAATGCATGAAGAAGCTCCATGTTGATGGATCTTTGGACTCACTCATTTTTGAAAAGTTTGAGACATGCGAACCATGTCTATTGGTATATATGCATGAATAAACTCCATGCAAATGGACCGTTTGAACTCACTTGATTTTGAATCACTTGAGATATGCAAATCATACCACATGGGCAAGATGACTGAAAAGCCTCGGTTTCAGTAAGATGGAACAAGATAGCAACTTGTTGGAAGTAACACATTTTGATGTGTGTAGTCCAATGAGTGTTGAGGCATGCAGTGAATATCATTATGTTCTTACTTCACAGATGATTCGAGTAGATGTTGAATATATTTACTTGATGAAACACAAGTCTGAATTATTGAATGGTTCAAGTAATTTCAGAGTAAAGTTGAAGATCATCGTGACAAGAGGATAAAATGTCTATGATAAGATCATAGAGATGAGTATCTGAGTTACAAGTTTTGGCACACAATTAAGACATTGTGGAAATTGTTTCGCAATTAATACCGCCTGGAACACCATAGTGTGATGGTGTGTCCGAACATCATAACTGCACCCTATTGGATATGATGCATACCATGATGTCTCTTATCGAATTACCACTATCGTTCATAGGTTAGGCATTAGAGACAACCACATTCACTTTAAATAGGGCACCACGTAATTCCGTTGAGATGACACCGTATGAATTATGGTTTAGAGAAACCTAAGTTGTCGTTTCTTAAAAGTTTGGGGCTACGATGCTTATGTGAAAAAGTTTCAGGCTGA
Source organism: Triticum dicoccoides (assembly GCF_002162155.2). Taxonomy (NCBI): domain Eukaryota; kingdom Viridiplantae; phylum Streptophyta; class Magnoliopsida; order Poales; family Poaceae; genus Triticum; species Triticum dicoccoides. Next base: position 161,071,613 of record NC_041384.1, on the reverse strand, counting down.
TAAGCTAGAACCCAAAGCGGATAAATGCATCTTCATAGGACACCCAAAACAGTTGGGTATACCTCCTATCTCAGATCCAAAAGCAATAAAGGATTGTTTCTTGAATCAGGTCCTTTCTCGAGGAAAGGTTTCTCTCGAAAGAATTGAGTGGGAGGATGGTGGAGACTTGATGAGGTTATTGAACCATCACTTCAACCAGTGTGTAGCAGGGCACAGGAAGTTGTTCCCGTGGCACCTACACCAATTGAAGTGGAAGCTTATGATAGTGATCATGAAACTTCAGAGCAAGTCACTCCCAAACCTCGTAGGATGACAAGGATGCGTACTACTTGAGAGTGGTACGTAATCCTGTCTTGGAAGTCATGTTGCTAGACAACAATGAGCCTACGAGCTATGGAGAAGCGAGGGTGGGCCCGGATTCCGATAAATGGCTTGAGGCCATAAAATCCGAGAGAGGATCCATGTATGAAAACAAAGTGAAGACTTTGGCAGAACGGCTCGATGGTCGTAAGGCAAATGAGTACGGATGGATTTTAAAAGGAAGACAGACAATGATGGTAAGAATTACCATTAAGAAAGCTCGACTTGTCGTTAAGATGTTTTCCGACAAGTTCAAGGAGTTGACTACGATGAGATTTTCTCACTCGTAGCGATGCTAAGAGTCTGTTGGAATTATATTAGCGATTACTGCATTATTTATGAAATCTTGCAGATAGGATGTCAAAACATTGTTTCCTCGACGATTTTCTTGAGGAAAGGTTGTATGTGATACAACCGGAAGGTTTTGTCAATCCCGAAAGATGCTAATAAGTATGCAAAGCTCCAGCAATCCTTCTAAGGACTGGAGTGAGCATCTCGGAGTTGGAATGTATGCTTTGATGATGATCAAAAATTTTGGGTTTGTACAAAGTTTATGAGAAACTTGTATTTCCAAAGAAGTGAGTGGGAGCACTATAGAATTTCTGATGAGTATATGTTGTTGACATATTGTTGATCAGAAATGACGTAGAATTTCTGGAAAGCATATAGGGTTATTTTGAAAGTGTTTTTCAATGGAAAGCCTGGATTAAGCTACTTGAACATTGAGCATCAAGATCTATAAGGATAGATCAAAATGCTTAATAATACTTTCAAATGAGCACATACCTTGACATGATCTTGAAGGTGTTCAAGATGGACCAGGCAAAGAAGGAGTTCTTGCCTGAGTTGTAAGGTACGAAGTTAAGACTTAAAGCTCGACCACGGCAGAATAGAGAGAAAGGACGAAGGTCGTCCCCTATGCTTAAGACGTAGGCTCTTCAGTATGCTATGCTGTGTACCGCACCTGAAGTGTGCCTTGCCATGAGTCAGTCAAGGGGTACAAGAGTGATCCAAGAATGGCTCACAGGACAGCGGTCAAAGTTATCCTTAGTAACTAGTGGACTAAGGAATTTTCTCGATTATGGAGGTGGTAAAAGAGTTCGTCGTAAAGGTTACGACGATGCAAGCTTGACACCTATCCGGATAGCTCTGAGTAGAGAGACCGGATACATATAATGGAGCAATAATTTAGAATAGCTCCAAGTAGAACAGTTGTTTGGAATAGCTCCAAATAGAGCGTGGTAGCTGCATCTAGGAGATGACATAGAGATTTCTAAAGCACACACGGATCTGAAAGGTTCAGACCCGTTGACTAAAACCTCTCTCACAAGCAACATGATCAGACATAAAACTCATTGAGTGTTAATCACATAGTGATGTGAACTAGACTACTGACTCTAGTAAACTCTTGGGTATTAGTCACATGGCGATGTGACCTGTGAGTGTTAATCACATGGCGATGTGAACTAGATTATTGACTCTAGTGCAAGTGGGAGACTGTTGGAAATATGCCCTAGAGGCAATAATAAAAGTATTATTATTATATTTCCTTGTTCATGATAATTGTCTTTTATTCATGCTATAACTGTATTATCCGGAAATCGTAATACACGTGTGAATACATAGACCACAATATGTCCCTAGTGAGCCTCTAGTTGACTAGCTCGTTGTGATCAACAGATAGTCATGGTTTCCTGGCTATGGACATTGGATGTCGTTGATAATGGGATCACATCATTAGGAGAATGATGTGATGGACAAGACCCAATCCTAAGACTAGCACAAAAGATCGTGTAGTTCATTTGCTAGAGCTTTGCCAATGTCAAGTATCTCTTCCTTCGACCATGAGAGCGTGTAACTCCTGGATACCGTAGGAGTGCTTTGGGTGTATCAAACGTCACAACGTAACTGGGTGACTATAAAGATGCACTACAGGTATCTTCGAAAGTATCTATTGTTTTATGCGGATCGAGACTGGGATTTGTCACTCCGTGTAAACGGAGAGGTATCTCTGGGCCCACTCGATAGGACATCATCATATGCGCAATGTGACCAAGGAGTTGATCACGGGATGATGTGTTACGGAACGAGTAAAGTGACTTGCCAGTAACGAGATTGAACAAGGTATTGGATACCGACGATCGAATCTCGGGCAAGTAACATACCGCTAGACAAAGGGAATTGTATACGGGATCGACTGAGTCCTTGACATCGTGGTTCATCCGATGAGATCATCGTGGAACATGTGGGAGCCAACATGGGTATCCAGATCCCGTTGTTGGTTATTGACCGGAGAACGTCTTGGTCATGTCTACATGTCTCCCGAACCCGTAGGGTCTACACACTTAAGGTTCGATGACGCTAGGGTTATAAAGGAAGTTTGTATGTGGTTAACGAATGTTGTTCGGAGTCCCGGATGAGATCCCGGACGTCACGAGGAGTTCCGGAATGGTCCGGAGGTAAAGATTTATATATGGGAAGTCCTATTTTGGCCACCGGAAAATGTTCGGGATTTTTCGGTATTGTACCGGGAAGGTTCTAGAAGGTTCCGGAGTGGGGCCCACCTGCATGGGGGGACCCACATGGACGTGGGTAGTGGGGGCAAGGCCCCACACCCCTGGTCAAGGCGCACCAAGATCCCCCCTTAGAAGGAATAAGATCATATCCCGAAGGGATAAGATCAAGATCCCTAAAAAGGGGGGATAACAATCGGTGGGGAAGGAAATAATGAGATTTCTTTCCTCCCACCTTGGCCAACGCCCCAATGGACTTGGAGGGCAAGAAACCAGCCCCTCCACCCCTATATATAGTGGGGAGGCGCATGGGAGCTATACACGAAGTTCTGGCGCAGCCCTCCCCCTCTCCCAAGTCGTCCTCCTCTCCCGTGGTGCTTGGCGAAGCCCTGCTGGATTGCCACGCTCCTCCATCACCACCACGCTGTTGTGCTGCTGTTGGATGGAGTCTTCCTCAACCTCTCCCTCTCTCCTTGCTGGATCAAGGTGTGGGAGACGTCACCGGGCTGTACGTGTGTTGAACGCGGAGGTGCCGTGCGTTCGGCACTTGATCATCGATGATTTGAATCACGACGAGTATGACTCCTTCAACCCCGTTCTCTTGAACGCTTCCGCTTAGCGATCTACAAGGGTATGTAGATGCACTCTCCACTCTCTTTCTACTCGTTGCTGGTCTCTCCATAGATAGATCTTGGTGACACGTAGGAAAATTTTGAATTTCTGCTAGGTTCCCCAACAGAGCCATGGATATAGCACTATAGGTGGAATAGAATGGTGGTTGTGGAGAAGACAAAAAGGGAGAAGATAGTCTCACATCAACTAGGCATATCAACGGGCTATGGAGATGCCCATCAATAGATATCAATGTGAGTGAGTAGGGATTGCCATGCAACGGATGCACTAGAGCTATAAATGTATGAAAGCTCAACAAAAGAAACTAGTGGGTGTGCATCCAAGTTGCTTGATCACGAAGACCTAGGGCATTTTGAGGAAGCCCATCATTGGAATATACAATCCAAGTTCTATAATGAAAGATTCACACTAGTATATGAAAGTGACAACATAGGAGACTCTCTATCATGAAGATCATGGTGCTACTTTGAAGCACAAGTGTGGTAAAATGATAGTAGCATTGCCCCTTCTCTCTTTTTCTCTCATTTTTATTTTATTTATTTTTTTATTTGGGCCTTTTCTCTTTTTTTATGGCCACTTTTCTCTTTTTGTTTATTTGGGCTTCTTTGGCCTCTTTTATTTATTTATTTTCGTCCGGAGTCTCATCCCGACTTGTGGGGGAATCATAGTCTCCATCATCCTTTCCTCACTGGGACAATGCTCTAATAATGATGATCATCACACTTTTATTTACTTACAACTCAAGAATTACAACTTGATACTTAGAACAAGATATGACTCTATATGAATGCCTCCGGCGGTGTACCGGGATGTGCAATGATGCATGAGCGACATGTATGAAAGAATTATGAACGGTGGCTGCCACAAATACAATGTCAACTACATGATCATGCAAAGCAATATGACAATGATGAAGCGTGTCATAATAATGGAACGGTGGAAAGTTGCATGGCAATATATCTCGGAATGGCTATGGAAATGCCATAATATGTAGGTATGGTGGTTGTTTTGAGGAAGGTATATGGTGGGTTTATGGTACCGGCGAAAGTTGCGCGGTACTAGAGAGGCTAGCAATGGTGGAAGGGTGAGAGTGCGTATAATCCATGGACTCAACATTAGTCATAAAGAACTCACATACTTATTGCAAAAATCTACTAGTTATTGAAACAAAGTACTACACGCATGCTCCTAGGGGGATAGATTGGTAGGAAAAGACCATCGCTCGTCCCCGACCGCCACTCATAAGGAAGACAATCAATAAATAAATCATGCTCCGACTTCATCACATAACAGTTCACCATATGTGCCTGCTACGAGAATCACAAACTTCAACACAAGTATTTCTCAAATTCATAACCACTCAACTAGCATGACTCTAATATCAACATCTCCATATCTCAAAACAATTATTAAGTATCAAATTTCTCTAGTATTCAACACACTCACAAGAGAATTTTATTATTCTTGAATACCTAGCATATTAGGATTTTAAGAAAATTACCATGCTATTTAAGACTCTCAAAATAATCTAAGTGAAGCATGAGAGTTCATCTATTTCTTCAAAATAAAACTACCACCATGCTCTAAAACATATAAGTGAAGCACTAGAGCAAATGACACACTACTCCGGAAAATGTAAGTGAAGATCAATGAGTAGTCGAATAATTATGCAACTATGCGAAGACTCCCTCTCATTTAATAATTTCAGATCTTGATAATTTATTCAAGCAAAGCAAAATAAAATTACATATAAGAATAGCAAACATCATGTGAAGAAGCAAAAACTTAGGATCAACCGGTACTAACCGATAGTTGTTGAAGAAGAAAGGTGGGATGCCAACCGGGGCATCCCCAAGCTTAGATGCTTGAGACTTCTTGAAATATTATCTTGGGGTGCCTTGAGCATCCCCAAGCTTGAGCTTTTGTGTCTTCTTAATTCCTCTCATATCATGGTCTCCCTAAATCTCAAAAGCTTCATGCACACAAAACTCAACAAGGACTCGTGAGATAAGTTAGTATAAACCATTGCAAAAACCTTATCATACTCTACTGTAGCAAATCACTAAAATTATTATTCAACATTGCATACTAAATGCCTCTGCATATTTAATAGTCCTATCCTCAAATATAATCATTAAAGAAGCAACCATATGCAAACAATGCAAACATAACAGCAATCTACCTAAACAGGATAGTCTTTAAAGAATGCTGCAACATCCATACTTCCCTAGCTCCAAAAATTATGAAAGAAAATTCCCACTGTAGTAAATTTATCAGATCTTAATATGCAAAAGGTTTCGACATTTTATCACATTCTGACTTTTCTAGGGAATTATTGCAACAGAAGTAAACTTTCTGTTTTCAAACAGCAACATGTGTACTTGTAACATAGGCATAGTAAAGGCTATCAATGCCACTTTTATTGAAATAAAAGATGCAAAACATTGTTCTAAATAACAAAAAGCAAATCCTAACAAAATAAATTGATGCTCCAAGCAAAACACATATCATGTGGCGAATAAAAATATAGCTCCAAGTAAAGTTACCGATGAATGAAGAGGAAAGAGGGGATGCCTTCCGGGGCATCCCCAAGCTTAGGCTCTTGGTTGTCCTTGAATATTACCTTGGGGTGCCTTGGGCATCCCCATGCTTAGTCTCTTGCCACTCCTTGTTCCATAGTCCATCGAATCCTTACCTAAAACTTGAAAACTTCACAACACAAAACTTAAAGTAGAAAACTCGTAAGCTCCGTTAGTATAAGAAAATAAATCACCACTTCAAGGTACTGTAATGAACTCATTCTTTATTTATATTGGTATTAAACCTACTGTATTCCAACTTCTCTATGGTTTATAAACTATTTTACTAGCCATAGATTCATCAAAATAAGTAAATAACACACCAAAAACAGAATCTGTCAAAAACAGAACAGTCTGTAGTAATCTGGATCAAACGTATACTTCTGGAACTCATAAAATTCTCAAATAAATTGCCGGACCTGAGTATATCTATCAATCATCTGCAAAAAGAATTAACTAAATAGCACTCTCCAAATAAAAATGGCAGCAATTCTCGTGAGCGCTAAAGTTTCTGTTTTTTACAGCATGATCAACAAGACTTTCCCCAAGTCTTCCCAAAGGTTCTACTTGGCACAAACACTAATTAAATGCATAAAACCACATCTAAACAGAGGATATATGAATTATTTATTACTAAACAGGAACAAAAATCAAGGACCAAAAATAAAGTTGGGTTGCCTCCCAACAAGCGCTATCGTTTAACGCCCCTAGCTAGGCATGATGATTTCAATGATGCTCACATAAAGGATAGGAATTGAAACATAAAGAGAGCATCATGAAGAATATGACTAGCACATTTAAGTCTAACATACATCCTATGCATAGGGATTTTGTGAGCAAACAACTTATGGGAACAATAATCAACTAGCATAGGAGGGCAAAACAAGCATAACTTCAAAACTTTAAGCACATAGAGAGGAAACTTGATATTATTGCAATTCCTACAAGCATATATTCCTCCCTCATAATAATTTTCAGTAGCATCATGAATGAATTCAACAATATAACCAGCACCTAAAGCATTCTTTTCATGATATCCAAGCATCGAAATTTTATTACTCTCCATATAAGCAAAATTCTTCTTATTCGAGATAGTGGAAGTATCATAAGAGACTTGGATACTATAAATTGTTTCCACATTAAAAGAGTAATGTTCAGAGAAGGGGTAATCATAATCATGACAAGTTTTATAAATATAATCACTAATTTTTATCATCACAATAATTATCATAAGTAGGAGGCATGCTATCATCATTATAAATTTGCATATCAAAACTTGGGAGACTAAAAATATAATCTTCATTAAGCGTAGCATCCCCAAGCTTGGGACAAACATTAATTGCAGCAAATATATTCTCGAATATGTCATCCTCATCAAACATAGCTTCCCCAAGCTTGGGCCTTTTGAAAGGATCGAGAAGAGGTGTCTAGAGGGGGGTGATTAGACACTAAGTGCCAAAAGTTGCAGTTTTTAATATTCTTCAGTTTAAGTGGAGTTTAAGCACAAGTTTAACAAACACAATACATATCAAGCAAGCATGCAATGAGTATATGAGCAGCGGAAAGTAAAGCATGCAACTTGCAAGAATGTAAAGAGAATGGTTTGGAGAATTCAAACGCAATTAGAGACGCGAATGTTTTTGTCGTGGTTCTGATAGGTGGTGCTATTGTACATCCATGTTGATGGAGACTTCAACCCACGGAGGGTAACGGTTGCGCGAGTCCACGGAGGGCTCCACCCACGAAGGGTCCATGAAGAAGCAACCTTGTCTATTCCATCATGGACGTCGCCCACGAAGGACTTGCCTCACTAGCGGTAGATCTTCATGAAGTAGGCGATCTCCTTGCCCTTACAGACTCCTTGGTTCAATTCCACAATCTTGTTGGAGGCTCCCAAGTGACACCTAGCCAATCTAGGAGACACCACTCTCCAAGAAGTAACAAATGGTGTGTTGATGATAAACCCCTTGCTCTTGTGCTTCAAATGACAGTCTCCCCAACACTCAACTCTCTCTCACAGGATTTGGATTTGGTGGAAAGAAGATTTGAGTGGAAAGCAACTTGGGAAAGGCTAGAGATCAAGATTCATATGGTTGGAATGGAATATCTTGACCTCAACACAAGTGTAGGTGGTTCTCTCTCAGAAAATGTGTATTGGAAGTGTAGGTATGTTCTGATGGCTCTCTCCATGAATGAAGAGTGGGTGGAGGGGTATATATAGCCTCCACACAAAATCTAACCGTTACACACAATTTGCCAAACTCGGTGGGACCGAATGGTTAAACTCGGTCGGACCGGTTCAGCAAACCTAGTGACCGTTAGGATTTTCGGTGGGACTGAGATGCAACTCGGTAGGACCGATATGGTTAGGGTTAGGGCATAACGTAATCTCGGTGTGACCGATTACACAAACTCAGTGGGACTGATTTTGGTAATAAGCTAACCAGAGAGTTTGCATTGTAATCTCGGTAGTACCGATTGCTCAAACTCGGTGAGACCGATTTTGGTAATGGACATACACAGAGAGATTACAATCCCATCTCGGTGAGACCAAGATCCCTATCGGTGAAACCGATTTGCTAGGGTTTGTGGCAGTGGGTATGACATCTAAAACTTGGTGGCGCCGGATAGATAGAATCGGTGGGGCCGAGTTTGACTTTTGGTTTAGGTCATATGTGGATGTGGGAAGGTAGTTGAGGGTTTTGGAGCATATCACTAAGCACTTTGAGCAAGCAAGCCATTAAGCAACACCTCATCCCCTCTTGATAGTATTGGCTTTTCCTATAGACTCAATGTGATCTTGGATCACTAAAATAGAAAATGCAAAGTCTTGATCTTGAAGCTTGAGCCAATCCTTTGTCCTTAGCATCTTGAAGGGGTTCCACATCCTCTAGTCCATGCCACTCCATTGTTGAACTTATCTGAAACATACTAGGTAAAAGTGTTAGTCCAACAAGAGATATGTTGACATTAATTACCAAAACCAACCAGGGAGCACTTGTGCTTTCACCTTTTCGTATTATAAGCATAATCACTCTCATCATTAATAGTATGGATAGCACCAATAGTATAGCAAACATTATTATCATATTCTTCCAAGCAAGTACCAAAAAGATTTTCAAGATCATAAGAAGTATCATTATCTTCCCAATCATAATCATCACAACAAGCAATAGGCATAACGAGATCATCATAAAGTGTATCATCTTCATTTTCATGAGGCACAACAATAATAGGAGCAACTTTATTTGGGAGAGATACCTTTTTACCTCTCTTCCTTTTTCTTTTCTTCCTCTTCACCACATCATGTGGGGGTTCAATCCTCTTTTTGGAGCTCCTTATTAATGGGATTGGTTGAGTAGAAGGCTCCTCCTCGTTACCTGATTCATCATAAGAAATAATAGGAGGATATTGAGAAGTCTCTTCCCTTTCATTAGTATTCTCTTCATCTTCTATTTATTTTCTTTTCTTTATGTAATTGGCAACATAAGGATTTTCAATGCAATTCACCGCACAATACATATAAATGTTCTCTAGATCAAAATCAAGAACTCTATCAAGATTAAACTTTGGAATACCCTTAGTTATATGTTTCATTTCTTCATAACCCAAAAGAAGGCTAAGCTCTTTATGATGCTCAAGGGTAATCAAATTATCACAATGTTTGGACACGACTTGGTCATGAAACAAATAGCATTGGAGCTTTAAATGACCATGTTCATTGTAGAGTTCACAAGGGGCATGAAAAATATTAAATCTTTCAGCACATTCATCAAGACTTTCTTGCAACAATTTGGTTTCTAAGTACTTATGCCTCTTGCAATATCTCTCTTCCCTATTTGGTGTGTACTTGCAAACCCAGTCTACTCCACAAAAATTGACATGTTTATAGGAGGCATTTTCACCATAACTAGTGCAATCATCATTAGTATTATGGATATTCAAAGAATTCGTACTAACAAAATTGCAATCATGCTCATCATTCAAATATTTAGTGCCAAACATTTTATAGATTTCTTCTTCTAGCACTTGAGCATAATTATCCTTTCCAACATACTCATGAAAGATATTAAAAAGGTGAAGCGTATGAGACAAACTCAATTCCATTTTTTTGTAATTTTCTTTTATAAACTAAACTAGTGATAAAACAAGAAACTAAAAGACTCGATTGCAAGATCTAAAGATATACCTTCAAGCGCTAACCTCCCCGGCAACGGCGCCAGAAAAGAGCTTGATGTCTACTACACAACCTTCTTCTTGTAGACGTTGTTGGGCCTCCAAGTGCAGAGGTTTGTAGGACAGTAGCAAATTTCCCTCAAGTGGATGACCTAAGGTTTATCAATCCGTAGGAGGCGTAGGATGAAGATGGTCTCTCTCAAGCAACCCTGCAACCAAATAACAAAGAGTCTCTTGTGTCCCCAACACACCCAATACAATGGTAAATTGTATAGGTGCACTAGTTCGGCGAAGAGATGGTGAAACAAGTGGTATATGGATAGTAGATAAAGGTATTTGTAATCTGAAATAATAAAAACAGCAAGGTAACAAGTGATAAAAGTGAGCGTAAACGGTATTGCAACGCTAGGAAACAAGGCCTAGGGTTCATACTTTCGCTAGTGTAAGTTCCCTCAACAATACTAACATAATTGGATCATAAAACTATCCCTCAACATGCAACAAAGAGTCACTCCAAAGTCACTAATAGCGGAGAACGAACGAAGAGATTATGGTAGGGTACGAAACCACCTCAAAGTTATTCTTTCCAATCAATCCATTGGGCTATTCCAATAAGTGTCACAAACAGCCCTAGAGTTCGTACTAGAATAACACCTTAAGATACAAATCAACCAAAACCCTAATGTCACCTAGATATTCAATGTCACCTCAAGTATCCGTGGGCATGATTATACGATATGCATCACACAATCTCAATTCATCTATTCAACCAACACAAAGGACCTCAAAGAGTGCCCCAAAGATCTACCGGAGAATCACGACGAAAATGTGTGCCAACCCCTATGCATAGGTTCATGAACCCGCAAGTTGGTCACCTTAACATACATCAAGTGGCACACAGTATCCCATTGTCACCACAGATATCCACAACAAGACATACATCAAGTGTTCTCAAATCTTTAAAGACTCAATCCGATAAGATTACTTCAAAGGGGAAACTCGATCCATTACAAGAGAGAAGAGGGGGGAAGAAACATCATAGGATCCAAATATAATAGCAAAGCTCGCGATACATCAAGATCGTATCATCTCAATAACACGAGAGAGAGAGAGAGAGAGATCAAACACATAGCTACTGGTACATACCCTCAGTCCCGAGGGAGAACTACTCCCTCCTCGTCATGGAGAGTATCGGGATGATGAAGATGGCCGCCGGAGAAGGATTGCCCCCTCCGGCAGGGTGTCGGAACGGGTCTAGATTGGTTTTCGGTGGCTACGGAGGCTTCTGGCGGCAGAACTCCCGATCTAATCTCCGTTCTGGAAGTTTTAGGGTATATGGAGTTATATAGGCAGAAGAAGCACGTCAGGGGAGCCATGAGGGCCCCACGAGGCAGGGGGGAACCCTAGGGGGGGGGCGACCCCACCCTCGTGAGCACCTCGTTCCTTCCTTGACGTGGGGTCCAAGTCCATCGGGTGTGTTTCCTTCCAAAAATAACTTCTCCAGTTGATTTCGTTCCGTTTCGACTCCGTCTGATATTCCTTTTCTTCAAAACACTGAAATAGGCATAAAACAACAAATCTGGGCTGGGTCTCCGGTTAATAGGTTAGTCCCCAAAAATAATATAAAATTGGAAAATAAAGCCCAATATTGCCCAAAATAGTACATAATATAGCATGGAGCAATCAAAAATTATAGATACGTTGGAGACGTATCAGCCCTCTTCTTCCTCCCCCCATCAGGGGGAGAGTCTCTTTCCTCCTCCTCCTCCTCATCCTTGTCGTCTTCGGCGGTGGAGGAGTGGGTCTTGTCTTCGGACGTCACGTCCGAGGTGCCCTTGCGGTGGGGGCCACTCCGAACCCCCTTGGCCTTTCCCGTGGCCTTCTTCTGTGGCGCCTTATAAGGCGCCGGCTCCAGCATCTTCGCTAAACGCGGGATGACTGGTTTTTCAGGCAGGGGAGCCGGACACCGGATCTGCTTCGCCCTCTTCAACCAGTTATGAAGAAGAAATGATAATAAAAGCTTGGGTATCGTCCTTGAAACAAGCAAGCAGGGGATGTGTTGAAAATAACATACCTCGTTGGGGATGTGGTTAATGTCGTGACCACGATCCGAATCTGTGGCCGGCGATATCTCGTTGCCCTTGAAGACCACCTGGCTCTGATACCAACTTGTAACGCCCTCGATGCGGCTATATCTCCCACGTGTCGAAGCACGACTTAGAGGCATAACCGCATTGAAAGCAATGTCGCAAGTGAGGTAATCTTCACACAACCCATGTAATACATAAGGGAAAGAGATACATAGTTGGCTTACAATCGCCACTTCACACAATACATGAATATAACATTACATCAACCAGATACACACAAGGTCCGACTATGGAACCAAAATAAAAGAAGACTACCCCAAATGCTACATAGATCCCCGATCGTCCCAACTAGGCTCCACTACTGATCAACTGAAATGAAACAACACAATGAACGGGATCTTCATCGAGCTCCTCCTTGAGCTCGGTTGCGTCACCTGCACGATATCATCGGCACCTGCAAACTGGTTTTGGAAGTATCTGTGAGTCACGGGAACTCAGCAATCTCACACCCTTGTGATCAAGACTATTTAATCTTATAGGTAGGGTAAAAGGTATGAGGTGGAGCTGCAGCAAGCGACTAGCATATATGGTGGCTAACATACGCAAATGAGAGCGAGAAGAGAAGGCAAAGCACGATCGGGAAATCTATGATCAAGAAGTGATCCTAGAACAACCTACGTCAAGCATAACTCCAACACCGTGTTCACTTCCCGGACACCGCCGGAAAGAGACCATCATGGTAACACACGCGGTTGATGCATTTTAATTAAGTTAAGGTTTCAGGTTTTCTACAACCGGACATTAACAAATTTCCATCTGCCCATAACCGCGGGCACGACTTTCGAAAGTTCAAATCCCTGCAGTGGAGTCCCAACTTAGCCCATCACAAGCTCTCACGGTCAACGAAGGATATTCCTTCTCCCAAGACAATCCGATCAGACTCGGCATCCCGGTTACAAGACATCCTCGACAATGGTAAAACAAGTCCAGCAACACCACCCGAATGTGCCGACAAATCCCGATAGGAGCTACACATATCTCGTTCTCAGGGCACACCGGATAAGCAATCCGTACAACTAAAACCAGCCCTCGAGTTTCCCCGAGGTGGCGCTGCAAGGGGCTCTAGTTTGGACCAACACTCAGAGGAGCACTGGCCCGGGGGGAGTTTAATAAAGATGACCCTTGGGCTCCGGAAACCCAAGGGAAAAAATGCTAGGTGGCAAATGGTAAAACTAAGGTTGGGCATTGCTGGAGGAGTTTTATTTAAGGCGGACTATCAAGGGGTTCCCATTATAACCCAACCGTGTAAGGAACGCAAAATCTGGGAACATAACACCGATATGACAGAAACTAGGGCGGCAAGAGTGGAACAAAACACCAGGCATAAGGCCGAGCCTTCCACCCTTTACCAAGTATATAGGTGCATTAAGATAAACAAGATAATAATATGATAACCTAACAATAAACATGTTCCAACAAAGAACGGTCTCCAATCTTCACCTGCAACTAGCAACGCTATAAGAGAGGCTGAGGAAAGCGGTAACATAGCCAAACAACGGTTTGCTAGGACAAGGTGGTTAGAGGTTTGACATGGCAAAGTGGGAGGCATGATAAGCAAGTGGTAGATATCGTAGCAAAGGCATAGCAAAAGAGCGAGCATCTAGCAAGCAAAGATAGAAGTGATTTCGAGGGTATGGTCATCTTGCCTGAGATCCCACAAGGAAGAAGAACGAGTCCATGAAGAAGACAAACGGACGAAGTCGAATGGATCCTCACAAACGCGACGTTATCGAAACTAACCTGAAGAAGCAACACCGGAAAGAAGCAAACAACATAACAAACAAACATCACATAAGCATGGCACGATGGGCAAACAAGTATGATGCATGTCCGGTTTAAAAAGGCATGGCATGGCAAAATGCACAGACAATCCTACAAATTAAGTGGAGCTCAACATGCAACTCCGTTGCATATTGACGAAACACCACATTCAAGTTATTTAGTTCGATCCCGTTTATGTACGCAACAATATTAAATGTTGATAAACATGGCAAGAGATGAAGCAAAAGTAAACTACACAATCTAAGCAATTTAAATGGGGCCGGAAACATCAAATAACAATTCTGGTAAATCCCCATATGCATTTAGCAATTTAAAGCAACCAACAATTTTAAACATTTAAATTGTTATTATCATGATGCAGATGACATGAACAAGTTTATGCAATTTTTATTAAAAGTTTGACGAGAGCATTATGAAGCATTTGTCACCGTGGTGGAAAGGAAAGGGGTGCCACGGCAACGATAACGAAAACGGTGCCACGGCAACGTTCCGGTTCTGGTAACTTGATTGAGATACCGATGAAAAGGAGAAGTGTGCGGATGTGTGCAAAAGATGGTGGGGCGCTCCCGGATTCTGGGTGTCCCACGAGACGACGGTAACAAAGCAAAAGAGGGGCAATGTGCATCGACAATTCGGACACGGTTCGAACATGAGCATCTCATACAACTTGCATTCATTCTCGGAAGGTCGTCTCGGCGGTTATACCTCTCGGAGCGTGCATTATCGAAACGGATCAAGTTCAAAGCGGAGAAGGGGAAGTAGATGTTCTCGGGACCTTCGTAGTGGAAGTAGTCGTTCTCTCATGCTCTAGGGTCGACGGTAGAGGTTCTCGCGATCTCGGCGACGGTAGTGGTACATGTTTATCGGTAGTCGAACATGAAGATCCGAAGAGGGTACTTGGCAACATGCATGTCGTCGGTAGTTGTACACAATCGTTGTCGGACTTGACGGGTTCGAGGTCTCCGGACGTAGTAGTACAAGTTCGTTCTTCGGTCATAGGTACTTGACGTTTTGCTACGCGGATCTTCGACGACGGTCATTGTTCTATGCATCGGGCATTATGGTACTAGCTGAGGTACTTGCCATTCTTAGCCGTTCCGAAGAATGTGGTAGATGAACATGACGCGTCGTCGTCGTACTTGTTGATCTCGGTCGAGGCGGCAAAATGTAGCCGAACTTGAGGTGGCCTTGACGATCCCAAAAACGTTCCTGCTCGAGAAGGTCTCTGTCTTGGTCTTCACCGGGCGTGGTACTTGGCGAAAAGGATCTCCAAAGGCAGCCTTGCGTCCCTGGATTCGGTGGCCTTGGCAACGAAAAAAAGGCAGCGGGGCAGCGAACGGAAAGAGAAGCACGAGCAGGAGGTGCTGCGGTTCATCCTCCTCGTCCTAGACATGTCGAGGAAGGGGAGGTCTTGGCGCTGGGCGCGGGCACACACACTTCCAGCGGGGCATGCCGGAGGCAGGAGGCGAGGCAAGGCGTCGGAGCAAGGGATGCAGCAGCAGGAGTAGAGGCGGAGGCAAGCTCGCCGGCAACAGAGCAGCAGCGACCCGAGGTCAACCGCAGGAGGTGGGGCGACGAGCTCGCTCCGGCGATGGCGGGGCACAAGGCGTGGGCATGGCCGGACGCTGGTGAACGCCGGAGGCGGAGGCCCTGTGAACTGCAGCGGCGGGCGCGGCGGCAAGGTGGACTCGCCGGCTGACGGGGTGCCATGGCAAGGAGGCGGAGCAGAGGAATGGATGAGAGCAGGGGAACGAAGGAGAGGGAGGTGGCTCGGGCACTGCTCTCCCTCCCTGATGGCGCGTCGAAGGAGGAGGGGATCGAGAGGGGCACGATCGATGGAGAGGGAGAGAACTGGATCGGGCAGCGCGTGCGCTCTGCCTCTCACTGCGGCGCTGGAGGGAGGATGAGAGGGAGAGGAGTGGGATCGAGGGAGATGGTAGCGATCGGCTAGGGTAGCGCTAGGGTTGGCCGGCTGGGCCTTGGGCCACTGGTGCGGGTAGCCTAGGGTTGAGAAGGCGGGGCCGGCTGGGCCTAAACAGCCAAATGGGCCGGAGGTGGTTGGGAGGCCCGGGTGGCCAGAGGCCTGACTGGGCTCCTCTCTCCTTCCCTCTTCTATTTACCATGAAGAGAAAAGAAAAAAGGATAGAAAAAAATAAAGAGAGGGTTAGTGAACGAATTTGAGCAAGAGGTTAAATTTCTTGGACTCACACAAAAATGTGTTGATCCAAGAAATTAGGAAAGACCAAGATTGAAAGAATAAATTCAAATTTCTTTGAATTTAATTCAAAAGGTTTTAACTAGGATAGGTTTTAGGAGTGCCCAAAAATGTTGAGAATTTTGGTAGAGCTGCGGAAAAAAGGTAAAAGAATTATCGACAAAGTTTGAGAGTCGAAAATCGGAAAAAGGAAAAGGTTAAGGATTTAAAATGCAAGTGGGTTGCGGATAATTCCAAATTAATGGAACATTTATAATAGCTCCCTAAATATCAGGAGGGTAATGTTATAAAGAGAAGTCACTCTTCCCTCGATTTAAATGGATCGAAGATCCACACAAATTATTTAGTTGATATGCAAAAAGACTTATGACATGATGACATGATGACATGATGCAATGCACATGATGCAATGAACCAAAACGAATCACCCGACAACACCCGGAAACATGGAAGGCATCTGAAGCTCCGGTCTTGGGGCGTTACAACACTCCACCACTACGAGAGGATCTCGTCCCGAGATCTAGAATGGCACCGGGGGAAACGGAAAAGGAAGAGAAGAGGTAAAACTAAGTTGCTTCTTTGACAAACGAGTGAAACCAAAGAATCTTGAGAGGTTGAACAACTTCGAGAAAAGAATACAAGGGAGATGAACAAAGTTGAAAACACTCCGTTGTAAAAGAGGAACAAGGCACATAACGAGAACCTTGGAGGTTGAAAGACAAAAGACAAGGATTGCAATGGACAAGAAGTACATGCAAGCACTCCGGTAGAACGAGATGCACAAGGAACGATAAGGATCAATTATGACAACACTCCGGTTGGAAATAGAAGGTAAAGAATATGAGCTTGGCAAAACGAAAGCACTTGGATGAAGACTCCGGTTAGAAGAGGAATGATAGACATAACACTCCGGTTGAAACAAGATAGAGAAGGGAAAAGAATGATATAATTTGGATAGCACTCTGACTGAAAATGGAAGGAATTGAACATGATCTTGACAAACAAGATGATGGGTTGAAGAGAGCAACATCATAATGCCTCCGGAAGAAAGAAATAGAAGATAGATAATTGAAAAAAAAGAATGGAGAAGAAAATGCCAGCTTCTGCCACAAAAGAGCTTGAAAAGGCATCCTTAGGAGAAGGGTCGAACGGAGTTGTTGGAAAAATCCACAACAAAAAGAGTAAGCTTGTTGTGGGCTTATGGAAAACATCTCATAACTATGAGGTGAAATTCCGCCACTAACGAAAAACAAGATTGGATTGATAAGAACAAGGGGATGAGAAAACTATTTCACCGGGAGGATAAATGAAGATCTTGGATCATTTATAAGCACCACAAATAACAACAATCCTTAGGGAAAGGTTTAGGTGAAATATAACCCAAGATAACTCCAACGAAGAGGTTGATGGATTTAAAATACCTCATTCTTAACAACATGTGAATCATGAAACATGAACTCAAATTATCAAGAATGACATAATACCACCTCCGATGATACGGTAGAAAGAATTGCACTCCGGATAGCAAGATGAAGAGTGCTTGAACTCCTCTGAAAATAATCTTGATGAACACTTCGAGAAGGAATTAAATCCTTTATGAAACATCAGGTAGCGCCTCCATGAAGAACTCTGGTAACTAAAAGGATAACGAAAATAAAGAGAAATAGAAAAACACAAGGTGAAACCTTATAATGATTTAGATGAATCTCCATGGTGATATAATTACAAAATCTTGGAACTCTTGGAAAAGAAAAGATAAAGCATCTCGAACTGAGAATTTGATATGATGAACTACTCCGGAAAGCAGGAATTGAATTTACTCGATGAAACAAGAATAAGAATTATGTTATGCATATCCTTCACCAATTTAAATTGATGACAAGCAACGGATTTGGCATACTACTTATTCCCATAGAAAAGATTAAGAGAGATATAGCGCAAACTTGAGAAAAAACTTCAATGAACCACCGGTAGGATTGAAACAACGAATAAATTGATATGATAAAGAAGGAAGAGAATTCTTGAACGAACCAACGTAAGAATTGAATAAGAAAGAAGATACTAGAGAAGAATTTAGAAGAAAGAGAACGAATAGATCATGAGCTGATTAGAGAATATTTGGATGATGCACCGGTAATATTTGGAGAAATGAGAGCTGGAAGCTGAAATTATTAATTCTTCTGAAATGATGGGCTCCGGAGGAAAGAAATGAAAACAACTCATGAAATGCTCCAGATGGATGAAAAGAATTCTCACAATCAAAACAATTATGAGAGGATGGCATCACGCTTGAACTGAGAATCCTCGAGAGAAGGCACAAGATTTAGAGGAAACACTTCTTTGGTCTTCAAATGTCGAGAGTGACGACGAGAAACACCACCATGAATTGTTGAGATACTCCGGGAGAATGAAAAGCAAAGAGGTAGAGCCAACAATGAAAAGAATTTGAAAACGATCTTGGAGAAGGCATTTGATTGATGATAACTTATTCTTACGTCAAACTTTAGAAGATTTGAGAATAACTCCGGGAGAAGAAGAAGAGTTGGGTAAGATCCTGGAAAAGGCCTGTGGGTTTGGGCCCACTGAAAAGATACACCGTTGAACGATTTTGAAGAGAGATTGCACCGGTTGATTTTGAAAGGATTATGAAAGCAGAGTGGAAACATGAATCTTCGAGATATCTTGAACACTCCAGAACAATTGAATAGCAAGCGGGGAAGATTAAGAGGTGCACCGGCATAAGTAAGCATTTGAAACGATAGAAGGATATGATCGACAAATCTTGACTTGAATCCACCGGAGAAGAAAAAGAATGAAGAATGATGAAATTGAGGTTCCGTTAGGATCTTCATGAGAATCACCGGATAAGAACATTGACGAAAAAGAGTGGAGAGACTTCATATTCATAAGATAGATACTTGATAAAGAAATCCTAGTCCTCGAAGAAAAAGGGTGGGTGGGCGGGAAAAACAAAGACAACTTGGGACGAATGAAACAAACAACATTGAGAAGACTTGGAGTTGACCTTACAGATGAGACAAATGATAGGATCAACTTGAAGAGAATCACACCGGTTGAGAAGGATTGACATGACAAACTCGATGATCGAGAAGGATTAGTATTCACCTCAGAGTATGAGAACACCGTTTAGGAAAGGTATGGAATCAACACTTGATTGCGAAGCAACTCAAATACCACAACTCAAAACAAAACAAAGGATTGGCTTGCAGAGTAAGCCAGAACAAACATATGATAGAGATTTTGTCTGAAGTTTTCGTGCTGGGGACTACACGGGCTCGATCGTACATCACCATCATGTACAAGGCAGTGCACATGACATACGAAGCGTCCCCGAGTCAGCATAGCCAAGGACTCTTTAAGACACAATGAGACCACTCTAAAACCAACCGTGGATAGGCGGACCACAAGACATCGAACCCCAATTTCATATCATACATCTGTCGGAAATATATCCTAAGAGCTACTTGAATTCCCACTTATAAACTCCCGAAATTCTCCCGGCTATGCAATCAGGTGTTGGGGATACAGGGGAAGCATAATATCTCACCCAAAACTAGCAAATCCTACATCCAGCTGTATCCATCCTTCAACACATAACCAAGAAACCTTCGGAAATCATTTACCTTAACCTTCAAAAAGCATCCGTTATACGAGTTATGGTAATACTCCTGAACTCCTGCCCCAATACTGGGTGGCGTCGAGGTTATCTCACCAACAAATGCACAAAAGAGATTTTCGATGTCGGCAAAACTCAGGTATTCCAGAACTGCAACGATAAAATTGTGACGACAACACCTCGGAGCTCAACTCCCCAGGACACTGCCACAACCCCTAAATGTCAGGAGGCACCAAGAACAATGTTCTCGTCACAAAACCATCGGAACGATTCCAAGATACCCGCATGATCCTAATTTTTTTAGTGAAATTTGAGAAGAGAAGAGTCAAAACTCTATGTCAGGATGCCTCACCAGAGCGACGAAGGGACTAAGGAGTAAAAAGAAGTCCTAACTCTCCAATATATATAATTCCTAAATGACTCAAAACATTTTTCTAGACTCAACAACGCCAACGATTCGATCAAGCAGGGGGCTACTAAGGTCGGGGAAGGCTCTGATACCAACTTGTAATGCCCTCGATGCGGCTATACCTGCCACATGTCGAAGCATGTGGGAGATATAGCCACATCGAGGGCATTACACCTCTCTAGGGTATGGTGTTTCTTCGGGTTGAAATCCCATAGAGGCGGCTTCGGCTCTGGCAGGGGAGGATCCGGTGCACCAGCATCACTTTGATTACGTCGACGAGCTTGATGTCTTTATCCATCATGCTTTGAATGCGCATTTGCAGCGCAATCAGCTTGTCTGAAGAACACCAGTTCGGGCTCTTCTCGAACCAGGAGGTGAGTTGCACGGGAGCGCCGGAGTTGAATTCAGCAGCTGCGGCCTAGGTGGCATCGTGGGGTTCGGTGATGTAGAACTATTGTTTCTGCCATTTCTTGATAGACTCCACGAATGTGCCTTTTGGCAAGAGACATTGGTGAGCTTGCTCACCATGGAGCCTTTGCACTCTGCGTGCTGGCCATCCACCACCTTTGGCTTCACATTGAAGATTTTGAGCCATAGCCCGAAGTGGGGTTGGATGCAGAGGAAGGCCTCGCACACGACGATGAATGCCGAGATATTGAGGAAGGAGTTCGGGGATAGGTCGTGGAAGTCTATCCCGTAGTAGAACATTAGCCTGCGGATGAAGGAGTGGAGTGGAAACCCTAACCCGCGGAGGAAATGGGGGATGAATACTACCCTCTCGTTGGGCTTCGGCATGGGAATGATTTGTCCCTGGGCTAGAAGACAATGGGTGATTTCCTTCGCAAGGTACCCGGCCGCCCGAAGCTCGGCGATGTCCTCCACCTTGACGGAAGAAGTCATCCACTTGCCTTGACCTCCATATCCGGACATGGTTGAGTGCTTTCTCGAGTGGGAAACAGATGAGAACTTGGGTGCTGGAGCTCAAGGGTGGAAAGGCAGAAGAAGAGAGAAGGCGTGGTAGAAGAAAGGGGAATCTTATCTCCTTATAAGGGCAGTGAATATTGAACGCCCCCCACTCGCCTTAAAATTTGTGTACTCCCAAGGGTTGTGTAAATAGCACGGTTGGGTTACCCACGCCCGTATGGATGAGAATCCCTCAATAAGGGGACACAGCCTCTGCTTCGATAAGACGTGCCAATGGCAATCACGTCTCGAAACGTGGAACGACAGACACAAAGCGGTCCGAAATTATGACCGGGTGGACGTGATGTCATGTTGTAAAAAGTTGTCAGAGGATTGGAGTCGTGGAGTATTATATTCTCTCTGTGGTTGTGTATGGTGTGTGACAGGTCCGGATACAATCATCGCGTTCAGAGACTATCTTGGAGTTCGGAAAAAAGGGAACCCGCCTTGCAATGCCAAAGACAAATCTACGCGCTGGACTTCTCATCATTGAAGCCAGGTTCAGGGGCTACTGAGGGAGTCCTGGACTAAGGGGTCCTCAGACGTGCGGCCTGTTAGCCATGGGCCAGACTGATGGGCTGTGAAGATGCGAAGACCGAAGACTGCACCCGTGTCCGGATGGGACTCTCCTTGGCGTGGTAGGCAACTTGGGCGACCGAATATGTAGATTCCTTTCCTTTGTAACCGACCTTGTGTAACCCTAGATCCTCCCGGTGCTTATATAAACTGGAGGACTTAGTCCGGAAAGGACAGATACTCACTACCATAGCCATACAAGCTAGACCTCTAGGGTTTA
Source organism: Triticum dicoccoides (assembly GCF_002162155.2). NCBI lineage: Eukaryota > Viridiplantae > Streptophyta > Magnoliopsida > Poales > Poaceae > Triticum > Triticum dicoccoides. The sequence goes on along the minus strand of NC_041384.1, from coordinate 161,049,400 downwards.
GCTATTATGATCTCGAGGTAGATAAACTCTTGTAATACTCGTATTCATCAATATCAATCAAGCGGGACGTAGGGCATTACCTCCATAGAGAGGGCCTGAACCTGGGTAAACGTCATGTCCCCTGTCTCCTGTTACCATCGACCTTAGACGCACAGTTCGGGACCCCCTACCCGAGATCCGCCGGTTTTGACACCGACACTAAGTATGTATAATGTTAACAAATCCTCCACCGCGCCGGCCTATTCATCGCCGATGTGAGATGAGATATCAATGACTTGTCCTAGCGACATGCAGCCGTTGGTGGACTCCGAGTACCCCCAACTGAACTTGACCGCGTCCTCGTCCTCATCCTCGGCGCCTCCTCAAGGTTGTAGTACTCATAGTAGTGGTTGTGCCAGAGCTTGTGTTGGTACTCCACCACTGATTCCTCGATGGACAGACTCTTCTCTACCTCGACCTCGGCCACGCTCAACTCCTCCTTCCGGCGCTCCTCGATCTCCGCCGCCTCCCGCATCTCCAGCTCCTGCTCAAAGACCTCATGAGGAAGCAGCTGCTCCATGGCCACTGCCGCCTTTTCGGACGTGGGTTGCATGTTGGATTCCGAGGTGGCCTGGAATATCTTGGCATGCGCATCCTCGATCTTGGCGTGGATCACCTCGACCTGAGCCAGGGCGACATCAGCGGCATGGATGGCAGCTCGAGCGCTCTTGGCGTTTGCAGCCGCCGTCGCAGCAGTAGCTACACCCGTCTCGGCTGCTGTAGCTGCCCTGTCGGCTTCGACAGATGCCCTCTCAGCAGAAGCGGCCGCACTCAATGCGGATGTCGCGGCACTCTCGGCGTAGGCGGCGGCGCTCTCGACGAAGGCGGTGGCGCTCTCGGCGAAGGTGGCGGCGCTCGGGAGGGACACGACCATCGTACGGGCCTTCACGAAGCGTTTCCACGGCATCATCTTTGCAAGAAGGGGGTGCAGGAATGAGGATCGAGATTCGTCGATTACCGGCACTAGAGCAGGCGAGCCGGCGAAGCTTAAGGAGGAAGACTTAAATAGACCCAGATATTTTCATCGCAAACGGTTCCTACAAAACAACTGTGTGTGATGTTGTAGATATTTTTCATTAGCTGAGACGAATTTGGAGTAAAGTGGCAATGGATGGTGTTTTAAATGTACGAGAAAATTTGTAGTACTAATACAACTATCATGTCAAATTTTGGAAAATTTCAGGGGTCATTTGACCTTTTAAGACATTTAACTGATTTTCTAGCCATTTAATGACCGTAATTGAAATTTGAACTACATGTACATGCAATAGCTAACCATAATGGTTTGAAAAGTCATATTTTGTGTACTTGTGTGCGATTTAATTCCATGTGCAGTAAATTGGAAGGGATTTTCAAACATATTGGTCTAATAGCATGGACACATGCATGGAGTGCCATGGCATTTTAATTCGAAAAAATAAAAAATGATCAGAAAAACATGAAACCTTGCTTGATGTAATGTCATGCCACCAAGATGATGTGGTAAAAAAATTGGCCTATTTGACGAAAGTTTGGACACACACCCCTCACAAACTGGAGCAACTCACTAGAAAGCTCGTGGTCCCGAGAGGGAACAATGCATGTTTGTTGACAAATAGGAGATAGCTTCCTCTTACGGCCTTCAAATTTTTTCTACGTTTAACGTGCACTACTACAACTATCATGTGAAAATTTGGAAAATTCTATGGGTCATTTGACCCTTTAAAGACATTTAAATGATTTTCTAGCCATTTAATGACCGTAATTCAAATTTGAACTACATCTACATGCAACGGCTAACCATAACGGTTTAAAAATCATATTTTTGTGTACTTGTGTGCGAGTTAAAAAATTCATCACACGATGTAAAAATCTGGTGTTCAAAAAAGAAATGTAATGATCTGGCAAGACAACCGGCCCCCATACGATTGGCACTCTATCTCGTGGCTCGAGGTTTGGTAGGTGAGTGGTGGGGGTAATTAATCAGACACTGTTCTGTATTGGAAACCGTCAGCTATTATGTTCATACACATATTTTGCCACGGGAATCGTGTGTAATTCAAACTACAGTACCCGTAAATTTCAGCGACCGGCGTGTGTACTGTTCCCGTTGATCTAGATTCTGGCCGCCAATAAATACTACCTTGCTCATGTCGTCCCGCCTGCATTCTCATCTACATCCACCCCTTGCTCGCCCCCTCTCTCTCTCTCTCTTTCTAATCTCTGCCATGTCACCGCTGGTCTGCCCACGCGCCAACGAGGAGTCGCCG
>NC_041384.1:160968420-161046896 GCF_002162155.2 Triticum dicoccoides | reverse complement strand
GGGGTTGCGCTGGACCCCCCACTTTTGGATTGGTTTTCGGCCCAGTACAATCTTTGTCTGTGGAAGTCGCTGCCACCGACTGAGAAAGCCATGCAAGTGGTGTTCAAGAAGGAGATGGCGGAGGAGGAAGCCAGGTACCAGGAGGCATGTGAAGCCCGTGATGCCGCCTGGAAAAAGGAGGCGGTGGAGCTTTGGGGGCGGGCGTGTTGTCGTGCGGAGGAGGTGTACAAAGACAGGTACTTTGCAAGGAAGGTCAAAGGCGTTGGGCGCCTCGTCGCTGCATGGAGGTGGGCCAATAAGCTCCAGCGTGCCACCGACGAGGAGCTCCTGTGGGTGCCCAACGAAATGGCAAGATCGTTTGCGCTCGTCCGCCAGCAAGAGGCAGATCGATACGTCAAGCGCTGCGAGGCGGAGGAGGCAGAGTACTACCTCCGCAATGGGAAGACGCCGCGCACCAGGGAGCTGCTCGCGCGGGGCTGCCGGAATACTAGCCCCACGAGGGATTATTTGTTTTAGTATTGTTTGTTTTTCATTTTATGCATTGTACCTAGTAGTTAAGTATCATCACGTATAGGTGATGATATTATATATATATATATATATATATATATATATATATATATATATATATATATATATATATATATATATATTCTGCGATGAACTAATGAACAATTAATATATATATATATTATGAATTCCATTTTCTATCTATTTTTGTATACTAATTTGAATCTAGCTGTTATCATCCACATATAAAGAATGGAAAGTGTATATACACACATTGAAGCAGAACAGATAAGAACGGAAACCAGAGTGCACACATTGAAATAGAGCAATACTATGATTGCTGTGAATACATAGCTATCCACGTCGAAACGACTCAACAAAATAAAATGCGTCCATGAGACCATGACCAGTAGCCCTTGCCTACGGTAGCTCTTGGCTCTTCCTGAACTCGTGCAGGCGTTCGTCCAAGCGGTCGACACGCTCGCGGTACATCTGGAGCGCGATCTCGATCTCCAAGTTGGCTATTTGATCAGAGATCACCAGCTCGAGGATGCCACGGCCATGTTCCTCTACTACGCCCAGGTGGACACCTAGGCCAAGGAGGCGGTCGAGCCTACCGACCAGCATGTTGGCATTGAGCGGGCCGCGGACAAGGCAAACGACGCGACCCATGCAAATGGCGCGGTGGGCGTCCGGTGCAAGTACGGCACGACCGGCCTCTGGTGCAAGTACGGCGCAGAGGCCCTCTGCCCACTCCTAGAGAGGAATGGGAGTAATGACGGGACGTGTACCCACCTGCGATGCCCTGTTGATAGTAGGCACGCGCCGATGGATCCGCTCTTGCTGTGCAGCGCACCATGCTCTCGCTCTGCGGCGCTCCAATGGTCTTGCCGTGTGGCAAGCCGCAACCTATTGGCGCGGACACGCCTAGCTTGCTCTGCGACGTGCCATCGATCATGTTGTGCGACGAGCTCCAACCTGTCAGCACTGACATGCCTATCTCGATCCACGGCGCTGAAGCGCCATGCGCCAAGGGTCTACTCAACCCTGGCGATGACACGCATCACGACGTTGTCCATCGCATTGCCGGGGAGTGCCTCAGCCTCGACGTGCCGTGGCGCCTACTCGTTTTCCTTGTCGACGAGGTTGATGGCAGAGGCGGCACTTCTGTGGGTTGGCATGCTTGGAAAAGGTGGACGTGCTATAGGCTGCGCTTGTTGCCTTCGTGCCTCACGTGCCGCCTAGGTTTATGCGCAATATCGCTGGGTGGTGGGAAACCGGTGAGGAAATGGCGGGAAACAGTGGCGTGTTCATAAAATGCCATTAATTAATGGAAACTTAGCATAGAAGGAACATTGAGCTAGCCCAAGAAGTAGATGATAATTAGATGATCGTTTATCCTAGTTAATTATGCATGTAATAGTTTACTTTGGTGTGTGGAAATGTCATGTGTGTATTAGCCACCTATGTAATTGGATGTTTACCGCGCATTACACACATCTTGTTTATGTGAAACGTTTCTGTTTTCTTGGCTCAATACAAACATTTTATCAAAATGAACTGTATGCCCTCCATTGCACACACCTTGTTCTGGTTGAACCGTTTCTGTTGCGTTGCCTAATCGAAAATAGTTCATCCAAGTGAACTGTATGCCATATATCGCACACACCTTGATCTGGCCGACCGTTTCTTTTGTGTTGCCTAATCACAAACAGTTCATCCGAGTGAACCTTATGTTGTATATTGCACACACCTTCATCTGGCGTCCCGTTTCTTTTGTTCCTCCTCATTGCAAATAGTTCATTGAACTGAACCATATGCCCTGCATCGCACACGCAACTAAAATCTGAACCATGTTTGATGCATCCGTCATCGCAAACATTTTGCACCTTTTTGGACAGTTTTTTACACCACCGTTTGCGATTATTGCATTGCACATAGTTTCATCGAAGGATCTCTGATCATAGTGTCACGTTAGCAGCATCCTGCAGTAGTATGTCATTACTTACCATAAGATTAACATATGATCTTTTTCATTTATTTTCCTTTCTTTTTATTGGGACTAAAGAGTAAAGAAACAGAACTCAATCTACTCTTTATTATATATATCTCGCACAAGATGACATAGATAGATAGATCACTAAGCAAACACTCGAAAAGAAAAGATTCAAACTAAACTTTTATTCAACTAATTCAAAGGATGACTAAAGATCGAACTAAGATAAATAAAGGCAAAGATAGTGTTCGTGATACGATACCGGGGCACCTCCCCCAAGCTTGGCACGAACCAAGGGGAGTGCCCATACCGTGTACTCAAGTCTCCTTTGGTGATGAAAAAGGAGGTGGTGGTGTAGATGATGAGGACATGTTCTTTTTCTCCAACTTGCGTCGAAGGCTAAAGTTATCATCCCTAAGATCATCATTCTCCAGCTCAAGCTTCAAGATCTTCTTGCATAAGGCTGCCCTGCTATTCTGCCGAAATCAGGGAGGGATATCCTATGAATCGGTGTCTTCCTCCTCATCTAAGAACCAAAAATATGGGAAGGTCTTCTTAAAAACATTTGGATCCAAAGGCTGGTGAGAAATAGGGCTCTCATCCTCTAAATCTTGAGATGACAGCTTTCAAATCTGTTGAAAAAACATCAAGAAAGAAGAACAGAAGATTTCTCTATGATACGGTGGTCAATACGCTCGAGGGTATCTAAAGATTTTTTATCTTGGCAATCAAGCAAAACGATGGGAAAACGGAGTCGGGGAGGTTTCCGGGGTAGGCACAACCCACCTGGGCGTGCCCTGGTGTCTTGTGACCTCCTCGGTTGCCTTCCTAGTTGTTTCTTATTTTCCTAATTTTTGTAATATTCCAAATCTGATAGAAAATATTTTTGCGGATTTTTCGGAGTCTGTTTACTTATAGTATCACGTACCTCCTCTTTTTTCATGATTCTAGAGTGTTTAGGAAGGTTTCTTTTATGTGTTCCTCCGGTGTCATGGTTTGAATAATATTGCTTTCAACATTAATAGGCGAACCTGAGATATAGTGTTTAATTCTCTACCCACTGACCACCTTCGGGTTAGTACCTTCGGCATTATTTATTTCGATAGCTCCAGAACGATAAACTTCTTCGATAATATATGGTCCTTCCCATTTGGTTAGAAGTTTTCCTATGAAAAAATCTAAAACGAGAGTTGTACAAAAGAACATGTTCTCCAACTTTGAATTCCCACTTTTTGATTCTTTTGTTATGACATATTTTTACCTTTTCTTTGATTAGTTTGGCATTCTTATAAGCTTGGGTTCTCCATTCATCTAGTGAGCTAATATCAAATATCCTCTTTTTACCGGCAAGTTTGAAATCATAGTTGAGTTCCTTAATTACCCAATAATCTTTATGTTCTAACTCTAGAGGCAAATGTGTCACACCCTGATTTTCATGCCACAACACTTAAGCTAATAAATAATGATAAAATGTGGTTTGACAAAAACTTTTGAGTGTTTTGTACCTTGCCTTGTTTGGATCTTGTCTGTTGTTTGCAAGTGCTCTAAAAATCAAATAAATCCTCCAACTCCTATACTTCATCTCCTTGCTCCAAACTCTTGAACCAATGATCATGCCATGTGTATAGAGCAATATAGTATTTTCTTACAAAAATAATTTGGCCAAAAAGTATTTTCAAAAATTAGTTTTCCAAAAACCCCTGAATTAAGATTTGTACTGCAAGTACTTAATTCAGGGCAGTAACTATGGCTGCATCTCAGGTCAATGATTGAGGGGTGAAACCACCTCATTTACCCCTCTGGACAGCCCATTTCCATCTCTCTCTCAACCCCACTCCTCTCCTAGTGGTTCACCAGGGCATCCAAGGCCACCTCCCCTTTGTTTACTCACCCCACAAAGCCCCAGACACTAGTGGACACGCCCCTGGCACATAAACAATGCCATGGCGTGCAGAGCTCGCGCTCTGGAGCATGCTACAGTGCTCTCCGGCACTGTAACACGCCCATTCCAAGGCCTCCCGTCGACCTTGGGCGCCGGAATCGTGTCCCCCGAGGCCGCCTCGGCGTCCACGACACGCAGCATTGTCGGGCCCTTCCTCCCTCACCCTTCTTATCCCTCCACGAGCTCACCCGAGCACGTCCATGGACGCTGCCCATGGTGCATCGCGGCCTCACCCATTTTAAGCCACCCCGACCCTCTCTCTCGCCTATGTTCGAACCTCCTCTCTCCCGTGCACCTCTCGGACACCCCCTCTCTCCCCTACGTGCTCTCCTGCCCCCTCCAAGGCCGGGTCGCCACCGACATGCCCCCGGACCAACCCAAGCCCCCATTGCTTCCCCGCTCCCACTGAACGCTCGAGAGGACACCCAAGGCACCAAGGATCCTCCCCGCGCACCAGGCCCTCCTCCCCGTGCTTGCCCTGCCCTGCCCGAGTCTCGCCCGAGCACCATCCGCCATGGCCGTGGCCCCACTCGCTTCCGTCCTCCATTGGACGTGCTGACAGGGGGAGCGGGCGCGGCGCAGTCCCCCGAGCTCGCCGGTGCGCCGGCCACCCGCAGCAGCGCCCCTGGTCACCGGGGACGAGCTCTGCCTCACCCCGATGTTCCTGCGGCACGGGAGGCCACGCGAGGAAGAAGAAGGTCGGCCGGTGGACCGGCGACCCCACCGGCCAGCCTCTACCGACGTGTCCAGCCGGACCCACTCGGGTTAAGTGGAGGCGGTATCCGCGGGAACCGCCTTTCCCGGTAGGGAACCGTACTCCCCTAATACGCCGTCGGCATGGCCCTCCTTAGCAGCGTGGCCGTGCATCTGGGCCGGCCCAGTGCGCTGCGGTTCTATGCTGCGCCCATTGCGTGGTATAGGTATAACCCCCACTTCCTTTGTCTTTTTCTTTTTCCAGAAACTTGTAAAATATCCCAAATATTCATATTACCTCCAAATTTGATGATTCAAATTTCTAGTAGTTTCTAAAATCATGCCCTATCTCATGGTGCTATTTGCACATTTTTCCACAAGTATCTATTTCACAAATAATTATCAAATCTCATTTTTTCCATTTCTGTCATAAACTTTAGAAAATCACAGAGGGCTCAAATTTGATCCAAATGCCATGATTCAAATTCCTAGATGCTTCTAAGTTCATAACTTAGCTTATGAACATTTTTATTAATACTTTCTGTCCCACATAAAATAATGAGCCATTTCTTCATATTTGTCAACTTTGCAAATTCATAGAGAAATCATTTGAACTCCAAATCCAGTGAAACCAACTCCTAGATGCTTCTGAAATCATGCCTTGTTAAATGGGTATCCTTGCTCATTTTTCACAATAATATTTCTGTACACCTCTTGCAAATCCATAAACCCCTTTATTCCATCATATCCAAATGTTTAGAAATATCCACTGACCCAATTCCAATGAAATCACTCTGGTTAATTTCCATATAACCAGAGATGTCCTAGAAAAGTCAAATCAATATTTTTAGAGCACTTTCATTTTCTGCCTTGTTGTGTTGCTTATTATGGTTGCTTTCGACGATAGTTGGCGAAGTAGACGGAATGCTTGGAGTTGGACCAGAGATATTTGAAGACCTCGAAGACTTTGTTAAAACAGGCAAGCAACCCTTTGACCATATTTATGAAACCCTTTTTATGCATGTCATATATCACTTTATTAGTGTTGCATCAGAATCATGATGAGATGGTAACCACTTTGATGGGTTGCCTCTGTTACTTCCTCATTGATACTTGCATTGTGCATAACCCTACCTCCTTATGAGGGTTATGCCGGTGGGAGTAGATAGGATGCTAAGTAGTGCCACGCAAAAGGGATGGGAATATGCATGGTGATGGAGACAAAGTATTTTCAAAAGACTTTTCGAAACCCCCCATTGAGTGCCACTTATGCCTGGGGGAGATGATGATTTGGGTAACCACTTTATGACGAAGTGGTGTACCGAGGCAAGTGTGTGTGTTGTTTTCAAAACGGATTGGTTTAAGTTGCGACCGTTATTCCAACCTTACATGCGCAACCACTCTACCCTTGTATGGGAAAGGGCATTATTGATTACCTAGGCCGATACTAGCTTGGAGCCCGCATTACTAGTGATGGGGGAGAGTTGGTGCTCTCTCTCGGGACGGGGTCGTGCCAGGTAGGGCGGCCATGACTGTCTTCACAGGGCACCGGACACACAGTTGGTACCCCGTGCTTGTGGTATGTGATGAAAATGGGAGCGAGGCTCCACAAATTTAAGATGTGAAATGTTGGGCACGGGGGTTACTGCCAATCGAGTGGAATCTATGTTAGTGTCGTCTAGGGAAAGATAGTGATCGGGTGCTTACCCCGGGTACTTGAGGTACCGCGGGTCGTGGATGACACGGAAGTTCCCTGGATCTTGTGGGTAAAGTGTGCAACCTCTGCAGAGTGTAAAACTATTCGAATAGCTGTGTCCATGGTCAAGGACAGTTGGGTAACCGCTCTTGGGCTACGTCCACTTGTTTACAAACCAGTGTGTGTGGGAAGAACTACTTGGGTCAAGTCAAAGGACTTGACATGGATGAGTTGGGTTGGAGCCCACCCCCTTTGTGTTGATATCTGTAACCTGTCCTCTTGGTTACTTGAATTCTCCCGATGCATGTCTTACGAGTTGTTGAACATATCATTGCACTCAAAAACTAGCTTTCCGCAATTTTTTTACCTATATCATGCATTGTTGTATCTTGAACCAAACCATGGGTTGCTTGCGAGTACATTCAAAGTACTCATTGGCTTGCCACTGGTTATTTTATTGGCCAGGCATGAAAGAACATGATATGAAGAAGAGTACCTCGGTGACGAACATGCGAGCTAGGATGCTTCCCAGTCAGAATGCCTGTAGGGTTAAGGCAGATGGCATGGGTCCAAGTTATCGACAAAGATTTCCGCTGCGATGTTATACTCAAGACTTGACCATAATGGTCCTACTTGTGTAATACGGTATGTATGGATGTAAGACTCTTGTTATTCAGCTTCTGTGTGTTCAGTGAGCATTGATCTCTGGGATCACTGTACACGTGCATTCGGTGATCACGACTTATGAGTCGGGGTCCCCACAGAGCTGGTATCAGAGCCATCCTGACTGTAGGAAGCGTTAGTTAGCATGGTCGTTAGTTAGGGTAAAACTATTTCCAAAACTATTACTAGTTTTCAAAACTATCTATACTTCTCTTCCCTTCTTAGTTTTTAGAAAACTAAGGTATACTTTCCCTATCAATCTCTTCCCTTCAAATCTATTGCAAACGGTCGCTAGCACCCTCAAGCCCCTGACCACGGGATTCCTTGTAATCCTCGTGGGTAGCCTAGAAGGATTACATCTTGCCAAACACTCACCCACCTCTTCTGAACATAAGATTGGCAGCACCACAGCAAGACGATGCCAACAGAAGATACGCCTTTGAAGAATGAGGACATGAAGACCCAGAGGACGGTGACACCTTTGAATTTGCCCAGGATGATGCAACGTTAGCCTATGATGATCATGGCATAGGATATGCAAGATCATGATATACATCGGTAATAGAGTAACCCTGTCACTACCGTTGTTGTATCAGCAACCACCGGTGGATGAGAACCTCGCCATTTGGTCCGCCTCACTATAGTGAGCAGGAAAACGGTTCTCTTCATCCCCTGCTCTTGGTGTCGATGTTGTCATCAACGTAACCGACATGTTGGATCTCTACTATGCCTTGTTAATGTCATTGCATAAAGGATTACCTACCTGGTACCATCGACGCCTTAGAAGACAAAATGGGATCGTCATGAATAAGAAGACAACAGAAGACCGAGTCAATGCCTGCTACGAGGAGCCACCTTCACCCCATCACTTCAACAGGCAAGAAGTTGTTGAAGGATCTTTAAGATCAACCTGGATCGTTTCATCGAACAACTACAAGAGACGTAGCAACACCTGAGGAAAACTCAGAAGACTGCACAAGGCTCAAGGCACGATTACTGAGTCCGAGAACCCCTAGGGTAGGATGAGTCGTGTACCCCCTATGCGTAGTCGAGTCCGTATGATGGTTCGAATAGAACGATGATTGTGTCTTGCTTGTTTTTATTTGTTTGTGTTTTGATATAGGTCGCACTTTTGCCCTAGGCAACAAGTATGCGACTATATCACCTTCCTTACCTTGTTTCTTTTGTTTGGCCCTTTTTGCCACCCGTTGTTTGCACCTGCACTATAGAACCCCCCCCTTTAGGCATCCCCCTTTATGCTACTTATCCCTCTCATCTCTCTCCTCAACTGAAGACCAGCAAGACAAGATGCACCAAGGAGTCTACTTCGGCGACCAACTAGCATTGAAGAACTTTTCTACAGCCTCCTCGACCAAGTAAAACCCCGTAGAGTCATGTTTAACCCCCAGACTAGAAACCCATTCTTAGACCCTTCGAGACTTCACGAGATACCCCAGCTCGAGTCCTTAACCATGTGCTTAACCCATAAATTGCAAGAGAACCAGTCAAGCCTCTGTAAACCTTGCACAGCACTAGGTTCATTATGGAACTAGTGGACATAGTGAATGAGCACATTATCATCCTAATATAGCACCAGAACTGACGATGCCATAGGGAAGACCAGTTTGAGGATATAGGAATAGAGGAAAAAATGACTTGATGAGTTTGTATCAATGACTTGGGGGAATAGATAGGAATTCTCGCTGGACATGAGATTTGGATTCAATACGTTATCCTAGTGGAGTATGGATGCAGAGTAATTTTACATGGTTCGGAGTAAATTGGATTTAGACTGATGATCTCGATCATGATACCATGTTTCTTGGAGGACAATAAACTAGGAGATTGGATTAATTGTCGGAGTTGATATAAGCTTGACCTTGGAGTTTACTTGACCATGATAATGGAAATTGGTGGACTTACTATGGTAAAGACAACCCTTTCAAGTATTTGGGGACTATAGGACATTAGAAGATTCGTGTGAGACACCATAGACATTGAATTTGTAGAATTAATGGATTATGTAGTGATTAATGGAAGTTAATGGGCTATTGGAGTTGATTCATAGGAAGGAAACAAGATCTTGGAGTGGCTTACGACGTGTTTCCTTAGGATAGAGATGCTTTATCATGGACCTTGGATCAATAGACTGAGCACTTGGATTGTGGTGATTAAATTCAAGCTTAGCAGCTTATATGCTCTACCCATGGATTTTTAGGGGTAGCCATACATATGAGTTTGGGATAGTTGACATGTATATGATTTTGTTAGACCTCCCCTCGGGGAGTCATGAGGATATGAATAACATGAGTGATGATTGGAGTTGACCTATACGGGATGATTCTTTCGGTAACATGATGTGATTGTTTGGAAGACTAGATAGAACGATTGGCATCTCAGAAACTGTGCTCAAGGATGGTATGATAAACATTCACTCGCACACTAGAATCCTTAAAACCCTTACGCCCTACCAAGCCACAACATGGTCGGATCCTGACCTTGGGCTTTGGCTCTAGATCGATAAGACCTTGGCCAATGCTCAACCGCGTCCATCACCAATGCCTCAGCCCACTTTACATACCCCATAGACTTCATGGAGTGCTTGGACAAGTTAGTTGTCATCTTTCTTTGATGGCATACTTGTCTACCCGAAGACGGAAGAAGAATCGTTGAGCTGGTCAAGGAACATCTGAAGATCGTCATGTCTAGGAGGAAGAACTACACCAATTACCATCTTCCAGAAGTATACCTCCGCATCAAAGACCAGGCATATCTGCAAACCACTTCTCTCAAAGGAACCAAGCATTTCCATGTCAAAGGGAAGCTCACACCAAGATTTATCGGCCCTCTCCAAGGTCACTGCAAGGCGAAGAATAGACGGCTACCAGCTAGAGTTGTCACCTGAGTCACCCACTGTGCACAACGTTCTTCCACACAACACCACTCCGGAAACGTTTCCAACTTCCTAACTAGCCCGGTCTCTACAAGGACATCGACCACGAGCCATCGACCTCCAGCCCAATATGACCTACATGAGAGATGCCAATTGCAATCTGGATCAAGCAAGGCGACAAACACAAAGCCATGCCATCGAGTACTTCAAGGTTCAATGGAGCACCAAACGGAAGCAGAAGCAGTATGAGGACGTGAAGACTACCCCAAATCCAAGTTTCCGTATTCCTTTCCGCGCCTAGTCTGGGAATCTCGGGGACGAGATTCTTGTAAGGGGGGTAGGTCTGTCACACCCTGATTTTCATGCCACAACACTTAAGCTAATAAATAATGATAAAATGTGGTTTGACAAAAACTTTTGAGTGTTTTGTACCTTGCCTTGTTTGGATCTTGTCTGTTGTTTGCAAGTGCTCTAAAAATCAAATAAATCCTCCAACTCCTATACTTCATCTCCTTGCTCCAAACTCTTGAACCAACGATCATGCCATGTGTATAGAGCAATATAGTATTTTCTTACAAAAATAATTTGGCCAAAAAGTATTTTCAAAAATTAGTTTTCCAAAAACCCCTGAATTAAGATTTGTACTGCAAGTACTTAATTCAGGGCAGTAAAAATCTTTCCAAAAATATGTTTGACTCCTATTAGATATAGGATACCCAGAAACCACACAAATATAATTTTAGAAGTTATTTTCCTATTTTATTTAAAGGATTTTTCTTAAGTCCAGAAATGGTCTTTAATAGGTTAAAATTATTTTTAAGCTTTAAAAATAATTGAGAAAAATTAGGGAGACTCAATGGACATATATTTTCCATATATATGAGTTTAAACATATGGTCATGATCAAAATATTGGACAAAACCTCCCAAAACCATTTCTGCTCATTTCAAGGATTTGAAATATTTCTACAGGAAATATTTTCATAAAAATCCAAGAAAATTCTAACATGTCACATATGACATTTTTGATGATCTTGCCAAGTACCATGTCATGGAGAATAGTATAACCCCATGAAACCCTCTCAAAACCACTTCTGTCCTTTTTCAAGTTTGAACATTTTTGCACTGTCAAACATGTCCAAATGCTCTCAAACTTGGTGCACATGCTCAAATGGTGTAATAATCTGCCCTAGACCAAATGGCACAAGTTGGAGAGAATGTTATCTTGCTCAAAGTGCCCCAAAACCCTCTCTGACATAATCAAATCTAAACAAGTTTGTACTACCAACTTTCTCTCCTTGACCCCAACTTTTGTGAGCATGTTCACATGACCAAATGAGGCCACTACACCAAGTGGTGCATCAAGGAGAAGTGATTTGCTCAACTAGATCTACACAAGTCCATTTCTGCTAATTTCTAGGGTTTACAAAAGTTGCATTGGCAACTTTGCCCAAATAAGCCCCAAATTGGTGGAAGGCCCTAATTACATGTGTCATTTCACCCTGTGGAGTCTCATTCCAAATGGAGTTCATTTGATTACCCAAACAAGCATCAAACACCTTCTGCCACTTTACCAAAATTCCATTTTTGACCTCTTCCACTAATCTCCATGGGCTCAACTTTGTACCACAGCTGCTCCTGGCCCTCTTCTACTTCCAGTAACTATGGCTGCATCTCAGGTCAATGATTGAGGGGTGAAACCACCTCATTTACCCCTCTGGACAGCCCATTTCCATCTCTCTCTCAACCCCACTCCTCTCCTAGTGGTTCACCAGGGCATCCAAGGCCACCTCCCCTTTGTTTACTCACCCCACAAAGCCCCAGACACTAGTGGACACGCCCCTGGCACATAAACAATGCCATGGCGTGCAGAGCTCGCGCTCTGGAGCATGCTACAGTGCTCTCCGGAACTGTAGCACACCCATTCCAAGGCCTCCCGTCGACCTTGGGCGCCGGAATCGTGTCCCCCGAGGCCGCCTCGGCGTCCACGACACGCAGCATTGTCGGGCCCTTCCTCCCTCGCCCTCCTTATCCCTCCACGAGCTCACCCGAGCACGTCCATGGACGCTGCCCATGGTGCACCGCGGCCTCACCCATTTTAAGCCACCCCAACCCTCTCTCTCGCCTAGGTTCGAACCTCCTCTCTCCCGTGCACCTCTCGGACACCCCCTCTCTCCCCTACGTGCTCTCCTGCTCCCTCCAAGGCCGGGTCGCCACCGACGTGCCCCCGGACCAACCCAAGCCCCCATTGCTTCCCCGCTCCCACTGAACGCTCGAGAGGACACCCAAGGCACCAAGGATCCTTCCCGCGCACCAGGCCCTCCTCCCCGTGCTTGCCCTGCCCTGCCCGAGTCTCGCCCGAGCACCATCCGCCATGGCCGTGGCCCCACTCGCTTCCGTCCTCCATTGGACGTGCTGACAGGGGGAGCGGGCGCGGCGCAGTCCCCCGAGCTCGCCGGTGCGCCGGCCACCCGCAGCAGCGCCCCTGGTCACCGGGGACGAGCTCGGCCTCGCCCCGATGTTCCTGCGGCACGGGAGGTCGCGCGAGGAAGAAGAAGGTCGGCTGGTGGACCGGCGACCCCACCAGCCAGCCTCTGCCGACGTGTCCAGCCGGACCCACTCGGGTTAAGTGGAGGCGGTATCCGCGGGAACCGCCTTCCCGGTAGGGAACCGTACTCCCCTAATACGCCGTCGGCATGGCCCTCCTTAGCCGCGTGGCCGTGCAGCTGGGCCGGCCTAGTGCGCTGCGGTTCTATGCTGCGCCCATTGCGTGGTATAGGTATAACCCCCACTTCCTTTGTCTTTTTCTTTTTCCAGAAACTTGTAAAATATCCCAAATATTCATATTACCTCCAAATTTGATGATTCAAATTTCTAGTAGTTTCTAAAATCATGCCTATCTCATGGTGCTATTTGCACATTTTTCCACAAGTATCTATTTCACAAATAATTATCAAATCTCATTTTTTCCATTTCTGTCATAAACTTTAGAAAATCACAGAGGGCTCAAATTTGATCCAAATGCCATGATTCAAATTCCTAGATGCTTCTAAGTTCATAACTTAGCTTATGAACATTTTTATTAATACTTTCTGTCCCACATAAAATAATGAGCCATTTCTTCATATTTGTCAACTTTGCAAATTCATAGAGAAATCATTTGAACTCCAAATCCAGTGAAACCAACTCCTAGATGCTTCTGAAATCATGCCTTGTTAAATGGGTATCCTTGCTCATTTTTCACAATAATATTTCTGTACACCTCTTGCAAATCCATAAACCCCTTGATTCCATCATATCCAAATGTTTAGAAATATCCACTGACCCAATTCCAATGAAATCACTCTGGTTAATTTCCATATAACCAGAGATGTCCTAGAAAAGTCAAATCAATATTTTTAGAGCACTTTCATTTCCTGCCTTGTTGTGTTGCTTATTATGGTTGCTTTCGACGATAGTTGGCGAAGTAGACGAAATGCTTGGAGTTGGACCAGAGATATTTGAAGACCTCGAAGACTTTGTTAAAATAGGCAAGCAACCCTTTGACCATATTTATGAAACCCTTTTTATGCATGTCATATATCACTTTATTAGTGTTGCATCGGAATCATGATGAGATGGTAACCACTTTGATGGGTTGCCTCTGTTACTTCCTCGTTGATACTTGCATTGTGCATGACCCTACCTCCTTATGAGGGTTATGCCGGTGGGAGTAGATAGGATGCTAAGTAGTGCTACGCAAAAGGGATGGGAATATGCATGGTGATGGAGACAAAGTATTTTCAAAAGACTTTTCGAAAAACCCCATCGAGTGCCACTTATGCCTGGGGGAGATGATGATTTGGGTAACCACTTTATGACGAAGTGGTGTACCGAGGCAAGTGTGTGTGTTGTTTTCAAAACGGATTGGTTTAAGTTGCGACTGTTATTCCAACCTTACATGCGCAACCACTCTACCCTTGTATGGGAAAGGGCATTATTGATTACCTAGGCCGATACTAGCTTGGATCCCGCATTACTAGTGACGGGGGAGAGTTGGTGCTCTCTCTCGGGACGGGGTCGTGCCAGGTAGGGCGGCCATGACTGTCTTCACAGGGCACCGGACACACCGTTGGTACCCCGTGCTTGTGGTATGTGATGAAAATGGGAGCGAGGCTCCACAAATTTAAGATGTGAAATGTTGGGCACGGGGGTTACTGCCAATCGAGTGGACTCTATGTTAGTGTCGTCTAGGGAAAGATAGTGATCGGGTGCTTACCCCGGGTACTTGAGGTACCGCGGGTCGTGGATGACACGGAAGTTCCCCGGATCTTGTGGGTAAAGTGTGCAACCTCTGCAGAGTGTAAAACTATTCGAATAGCCGTGTCCACGGTCAAGGACAGTTGGGTAACCGCTCTTGGGATACGTCCACTTGTTTACAAACCAGTGTGTGTGGGAAGAACTACTTGGGTCAAGTCAAAGGACTTGACATGGATGAGTTGGGTTGGAGCCCACTCCCTTTGTGTTGATATCTGTAACCTGTCCTCTTGGTTACTTGAATTCTCCTGATGCATGTCTTACGAGTTGTTGAACATATCATTGCACTCGAAAACTAGCTTTCCGCAATTTTTTTACCTATATCATGCATTGTTGTATCTTGAACCAAACCATGGGTTGCTTGCGAGTACATTCAAAGTACTCATTGGCTTGCCATTGGTTATTTTATTGGCCAGGCATGAAAGAACATGATATGAAGAAGAGTACCTCAGTGAGGAACATGCGAGCTAGGACGCTTCCCAGTCAGAATGCCTGTAGGGTTAAGGCATATGGCATGGGTCCAAGTTATCGACAAAGATTTCCGCTGCGATGTTATACTCAAGACTTGACCATAATGGTCCTACTTGTGTAATACGGTATGTATGGATGTAAGACTCTTGTTATTCAGCTTCTGTGTGTTCAGTGAGCATTGATCTCTGGAATCACTGTACACGTGCATTCGGTGATCATGACTTATGAGTCGGGGTCCCACAAAATGACAAGCTTTTCCATAAACCATTTTGTAAGGAGACATACCCATAGGATTTTTATGAGCTGTCTTGTAGGCCCAAAGTGCATCATCCATTTTCTTAGACCAATTCTTTCAGGACCGATTGACTTTTTTTCATAATATTAAATTTATTTCTCTATTGCTAAGTTCAACTTGACCACTAGATTGAGCATGATATGGTGATGCAACTCTATGGTTGACATTGTATTTAGCAAGCATTTTATGGGAAGCACCATGAATAAATTGTGAACCACCATCAGTCATTAAATATCTAGGGACTCCAAACCTTGGGAAAATAACTTCTTTAAGCAGTTTAATGGAAGTCTTATGATCAGCACTACTAGTTGGAATAGCTTCTACCCACTTAGTAACATAATCAACAGCAACCAAAATATGAGTATGCCCATTACAGGAAGGAAATGGTCCCATATAATCAAAACCCCAAACATCAAATGGTTCTACAACAAGTGAATAATTCATGGGCACTTATTGATGCTTACCAATATTACCAATTCTTTGACATTCATCACAAGATAAAACAAACTTACTGGCATCCTTGAAGAGAGTAGGCCAATAAAAACCAGATTGCAATACCTTGTGAGGAGTTCTACCGACCACATGATATCCTCCATAAGCTTCGGAGTGTCATTTTCGTAAGATTTGTTCGTGTTCATGCTCAGGTACATAGCGCCTAATAATACCATCTACTCCTTGTTTATAAAGATGTGGGTCATCCCAAAAGTAATGTCTTAAATCATAGAAGATTTTTTAATTTTGTTGGTATGTGAAGCTAGGTGGTGTGTATTTAGCAACAATATAATTAGGATAGTCAGCATACCAAGGAGTATTATGAGAAACATTTATTGCAGCTAGTTGTTCATCAGGAAAACTATCATCAATAGGTAGTGGGTCATCAAGAATATTTTCTAACCTAGACAAGTTATCAGCTATGGGGTTCTCACCTCCCTTCCTATTAGTAATATGTAAGTAAAATTCTTGTAGCAAGAGAACCCACCTAGTGAGTCTAGGTTTAGCATCTTTCTTTTCCATAAGATATTTTAAAGCTGCATGATCAGTGTGAACAATTACTTTGGAATCAACAATGTAAGATCTGAATTTATCACAGGCAAACACAACTGCTAAAAATTCTTTCTCAGTAGTAGCATAATTACGTTGATCACTGTCTAGAGTTTTACTAGCTTAATGGATAACATTTAATTTCTTATCAACTCTTTGTCCTAGAACAACACCAACAGCATAATCATTAGCATCACACATAATTTCAAAAGGCAAGTTCCAATCAGGTAGTTGAACAATAGATGCATAAGTTAAGGCTTTCTTAAGTGCTTCAAATGCTTCTACACAATCATCATCAAAAACAAATGGAACATCCTTTTGTAAAAGACTTGTAAGAGGCCTAGAAATTCTAGAGAAGTCTTTAATAAACCTCCTATAGAAACCAACATGGATGAGGAAACTACGAATACCTTTAATATCTTTAGGACATGGCATTTTCTCAATTGCATCAACTTTAGCTTTATCCACCTCAATATCTCGTTTAGAAATTTCATGCCCCAAGACAATACCTTCATTAACCATAAAGTGGCACTTCTCCCAATTCAAGACAAGATTAGTTTTCTCACATCTCTGCAAAACTCGATCAAGGTTGCTTAAGAAATCATCAAAAGAAGTTCCATAAACAGAGAAATCATCCATGAAAACATCAACAATATTTTTACAAAAATAAAAGAATATAGAAGTTATACATCTTTGAAAGGTAGCAGGTGCATTGCATAAACCAAAAGGCACACGTCTATAAGCATAAGTTCCAAAATGACAAGTAAAGGTGGTTTTTCTCTTAATCAGGTTGTGAAATAGGTATTTGAGAAAAACCAGAATATCCATCAGGAAAGCAAAAGTGTGTGTGATTAGATAATCTTTCCAACATTTGATCAATAAAAGGTAGAGGGTAATGCTCATTTCTAGTTGCTTTATTTAATTTTCTAAAATCAATTAGCATTCTATAGCCAGTAACAATTCTTTGTGGAATAACTTCATTTTTATCATTAGGAACAACAATAATACCTCCTTTCTTAGGGACACAATGAACATGACTTACCCATCTACTATCAGCTATAGGATAGATTATACCTGTTTGCAGAAGCTTTAGTATTCCAGTTCTTACTACTTCTCTCATCTTAGGATTCAAACGTCATTAATGATCAACAACGGGTTTAGAATTAGGTTCCATATTATTCTTGTGCTGACAGAGAGTGGGACTAATGCCCTTAAGATTGTCAAGAGTACACCCAATAGCAGCTCGGTGCTTCTTCAAAATTTTCAATAATCTTTCTTCTTCATGTTCTGAAAGGTTAGCACTAATAATAACTAGATATATCTTTTTCTCATGCAGATAAGCATATTTCAAAGTGTCAGGAAACTGTTTTAATTCAAACACAGGATCACCTTTAGGTGGAGGAGGACCTCCTAGAGTTTCAATAGGCAAATTGTGTTTTCGCAGGGGTCCTTGTTCAAAGAATTTTTTATCTATTTCGTTTCTTTCATGCATATGCACATCATTTTCATGGTCTAGTAAATATTGTTCTAGTGGATCAGTAGGAGGTACGTCTACAGAAGCAAGACCAATTATTTCATCCTTATTAGGTAATTCTTTCTTATGAGGTTGTCTACTAAACTTAGAGAAATTAAATTGATGAGACTCATCATAAAATCTAACACTTATAGTTTGTTTATTACAATCTATAGTAGCATTAGCAATGTTCAAGAAAAGCCTATCAAATATAACGGGACAAAAGTTATCTTGCGGGGAACTAAGAACAAGAAAATTGCTACTTCTTGAGCTTGCATTGGTTTTTCCCTTGAAGAGGAAAGGGTGATGTAGGAAAGTAGAGATAAGTATTTCCCTCAGTTTGAGAACCAAGGTATCAATCCAGTAGGAGACAATGCACAAATCACCTAATACCTTCACAAACAATCAAACAACTTGCACCCAACGCCAAAAAGGGGTTGTTAATGCCTTCACGATTACTGCAAACATGAGATCTGATAGAGATAGATAAATGATAAAGTAAATATTTTTGGTATTTTTGGTTTATAGATCCAAAAGTAAAAGATTGCAAAGTAGTAGATCGAAAACTTATATGATGGAAAATAGACCCGAGGGCCACATGTTTCACTAGAGGCTTCTCTCAAGATAGCAAATAATACGGTGGGTGAACAAATTACTGCCGAGCAATTGATAGAAAAGTGCAAAGTTATGACGACATCTATGGCAATGATCATGAATATAGGCATCACGTCCGTGTCAATTAGATCAGAACAATTCTACATCTACTACTATTACTCCACACATCAACCGCTATCCAGCATGCATCTAGAGTATTAAGTTCTAAAGAACGGAGTAACACATTAAGTAAGATGACATGATGTAGAGGAATTAACTCAAGCAATATGATGAAAACCCCATCTTTTTATCCTTGATGGCAACAATACAATACGTGCCTTGATGCCCCTACTGTCACTGGGAAAGCCCACCGCAAGATTGAACCCGAAGCTAAGCACTTCTCCCATTGCAAGAAAAACCAATCTAGTTGGCCAAACCAAACCAGTAGTTCGAAGAGAATTACAAAGATATCAAATCATGTAATAAAGAATTTAGAGAAGATTCAAATAATATTCATACATAAGCTGATCATAAAACAAATTCATCAGATCTCGGCAAACACACCGCAAAAAAGTATTACATCGAATAGATCTCCAAGAACATCGTGGAGAACATGGTATTGAGAATTAAAGAGAGAGGAGAAGCCATCTAGCTACTAGCTATGGACCCGTAGGTCTGTGGTAAACTACTCACGCTTCATCAGAAGGGCAATAGAATTGATGTGGAAGCCCTCCGTGATCGAATCCCCCTCCGGTAGGGTGCCGGAAAAGGTCCCTAGATGGGATCTCATGGTTACAAAAGGTTGCGATGGTGGAAAAGTCTTTTCGTGGATGCCTCTGGTGGTTTGGGGATATTTGAGAATATATAGGCAAAAGAATTAGGTCAAGAGGGTCACAGGGGGCCCACAAGGGTGGGGGCGCGCCCTACCCCCTGGGCATGCCCTCTGTCCTTGTGGCCGCCTCGTGGCTCCTCCGACTTCATCTCTAAGTCTCCTGGTTATCTTTTGGTCCATTCCGTTTGGAATCTGTTTGGTATTCCTTCTCTGCGAAACTCAAAAATAAGGAAAAAACAGGAACTGGCAGTGGGCTCTAGGTTAACAGGTTAGTCCCAAAAATAATATAAAATAGCATATTAATGCATATAAAATATCTAATACAGATAACATAATAGCATGGAACTATAAAAAATTATAGATACGTTGGTGTTGGTGCACAAAAGGAGGGGTCCTATTTTGTATCCCTTTACTTGTGCGCGGCCAGTTGGAGCCGCGCCTGCGGCCACACCTAGCGGGGCAAAAGAAGGAAGCAAATCCACAAGACAACCAGAACAACGCCAAGCCAGAAACACAAAGAGCAGAGGGGCGAGGTGGACTCCCTCAGCAAGGCCCTTGCTGGGGCGGCTTCCGCAGCCCCGCCAAGAACCTTGCCGGGGCAACTTCCCCAACACCAACATCGCAGCCACCCTTGAGCCTGTGAGTTCCAACGCCATCGACAACATTGGAACCAAGGCTCAGGAGGCCCCTCCATGGTGGCATGCAAATCTATGTGGAAACTAGAAACACACAAGACTAGATGATGACCAGAAGACGACGAACCTCGGCAAGATCCTTGCCGAGGATACCCATGAGACCCCCGGCAAGACCCTTGTCGGGGACGACCAAGATGCCGCGGCAACACCCTTGCTGGGGCCCCGGCAAGACTATAGCCGAAAACATCCACGGGGCCGCAGCCAGGCCCGCGTCTGCCAAGAATCCACCGTCATTCCCATGCAGCTGCCAGCCCACCAGCTGGGCAGGCGCTTGCATGGCGACTTGCGGCCTCTAGGCCGACTCGACAAGCACATGTCTGGTGGCATGCAGATGTTCATGAAGATTCAGCCACCGCACCAACTCAGCAGCCAGCCAATGTGGCACTACGCGCCTCGCCAATTCGGACGCACGTCAAAGCCAGGCAAGGCGGCGACAGCTGGGACGAGCTTCGTTGCCGTCCCCGATAAAGCAAGAAGGGTATGTTGGCAATGCATTAAATGCATTTGTCCTACGATGTCAAGAGATAGACTCAATTATTGTATACCTTTCCACCTCCTGTGTGCCACTGTGGCAGCCCCTTTTGACTATAAAAGGAGGCCCGCGGCGTACTGAGGGAGGCTTCAGATTTTTTGGACTATGCACGCATAATAACTAGTTCAAGAACTCAAGAACACTCAAATATACACCAAAGCTGGACTAGGGTATTACGCATCCTCGCGGCCCGAAGCTGGGTAAACGATCCTCGTGCTGACTTCTACACCCGCTCTTTGCACAACCTCGCGCCTGCCAACCATAGCAAAAAGGGGTCCCAGCGATCCCATAGGTGTCGTTTCCCCTGACATCTCTGGCGCGCCAGGTAGGGGGCGCGCGGTTGTGAAAATCCGGTCTAGTTGGCGCAGCGGCTTCATCGTGGTCGTCACTCCAAGGAAGAAGACGAACGAACGAGCGGCATAATTTGCAGATGCGATAAACGCTCGCGCGGCGACAGAAAAGCTAAGTCATGCGGAACTTTGACTAATTCCTTTATATATAAGGTTGTTTTCCTCAGAGATCATGTTATTGGTATGAGAAACCTGCACGCGATGGGGGCCTTCCGCTATTGGCAATGCCCTTGTTCTGTTTCGAGTCCGCTCAACAGTTTGAGCTGTCGCGTCGAGAACGGCAAGGTGGCCTTCCCGCTATTGCCAACACCCTTGTTCTGTTTTGAGTCCGCTCGACAGTTCGAGCGGCCGCGCTGAGAACGGAAAGGTGGTTTATGTTACGTCTCCAACGTATCTATAACTTTTTATTGTTCCATCCTATTATATTATCTGTTTTGGATGTTTATGGGATTTTTTATACACTTTTATATTATTTTTGGGACTAACCTATTAACCGGAGGCCCAACCCAAATTGTTGTTTTCTTGCCTATTTCAGTGTTTTAAAGAAAAGGAATATCAAACAGAGTCCAAACAAAATGAAACCTTCGGGAGAGTTATTTTTGGAACGGAAGCAATCCAGGAGACTTGGAGTAGACGTCAGGAAAGCTTCAAGGTGTCCACGAGGTAGGGAGGCGCGCTTGCCCCCCCTGGACGCCTCCCACCCTCGTGGGCCCCTCGTGGCTCCCCTGACCGACTTCTTTCGCCTATATATGTCCATATACCCTAAAAACATCGGGGAACATAATAGATCGGGAGTTCCGCCGCCAGAAGCCTCCGTAGCCACCAAAAACCAATCTAGACCTGTTCTGGCACCCCGCCGGAGGGGGGAATCCCTCTCCAATGGCCATCTTCATCATCCCAGCGCTCTCCAAGACAAGGAGGGAGTAGTTCACCCTCGGAGCTGAGTGTATGTACCAGTAGCTATGTGTTTGATCTCTCTCTCTCTCTCTCTCTCGTGTTCTTCAGGTGGTATGATCTTGATGTATCGCGAGATTTGCTATTATAGTTGGATCTTATGATGTCTCTCCCCCTCTACTCTCTTGTGATGAATTGAGTTTTCCCTTTGTAGTTATCTTATCGGATTGAGTCTTTAAGGATTTGAGAACACTTGATGTATGTCTTGCATGTCCTTATCTGTGGTGACAATGGGATATCACGTGATCCACTTGATGTATGTTTTGGTGATCAACTTGCGAGTTCCGTGACCTCATGAACTTATGCATAGGGGTTGGCACATGTTTTTGTCTTGAATCTCCGGTAGAAACTTTGGAGCACTCTTTGAAGTTCTTTGTGTTGGTTGAATAGATGAATCTGAGATTGTGTGATGCATATCGTATAGTCATACCCACGGATACTTGAGGTGACATCAGAGTATCTAGGTGACATTAGGGTTTTGGTTGATTTGTATCTTAAGGTGTTATTCTAGTACAAACTCTAGGATAGATTGAACGGAAAGAATAGCTTCATGCTATTTTACTACAGACTCTTGAATAGATCGATCAGAAAGAATAACTTTGAGGTGGTTTCGTACCCTACCATAATCTCTTCGTTTGTTCTCCGCTATTAGTGACTTTGGAGTGACTCTTTGTTGCATGTTGAGGGATAGTTATATGATCCAATTATGTTATTATTGTTGAGAGAACTTGCACTAGTGAAAGTATGAACCCTAGGCCTTGTTTCCTAGCATTGCAATACCGTTTGTGCTCACTTTCACCACTTTCTACCTTGCTGTTTTTTATTTTCAGATTACAAAAACCATTATCTACTATCCATATTGCACTTGTATCACCATCTTTTCGCCAAACTAGTGCACCTATACAATTTACCATTGTATTGGGTGTTTTGGGGACACAAGAGACTCTTTGTTATTTGGTTGCAGGGTTGCTTGAGAGAGACCATCTTCATCCTATGCCTCCCATGGATTGATAAACCTTAGGTCATCCACTTCAGGGAAATTTTCTACTGTCCTACAAACCTCTACACTTGTAGGCCCAACAACGTCTACAAAAAGAAGGTTGTGTAGTAGACATCAAGCTATTTTTTGGCGCCGTTGCCGGGGAGGTTAGCGCTTGAAGGTATATATTTAGATCTTGCAATCGAATCTTTTTGTTTCTTGTTTTATCACTAGTTTAGTCTAAAAAAGAAAACTACAAAAAATGGAATTAAGGTTACCTCATATGCTTCATCTTTTTATTATCTTTGATGAGAATAAGGATTCCGATAATTGTGCTCAAGTGCTAGAAGAAGAACACATTAGAATGTTTGGCACTAAATATTTGAATGATGAGCATGATTGCAGTGTTGTTAGTATGAATTCTTTGAATATCCATGATGCTAATGATATGCAAAGCCACAAGCTTGGGGATGCTATGTTTGATGAAGATGATATTTTTTGTCCCCCAAGTTTTGATGAGCAAATTTATTTTGAAGATAGCATGCGTCCTATTTATGATGATTATATTGATGAAAGTGGGTTTGGAAGAGTGTCAACTTTAGGAAGTAATTATCCCACTATTTTGGAGGGTGTTGAATCTTATTGTGATAATTATAAAAGTGGGTTTCGAGAGGTCATGACTTTAGTTAATGTTAATCCCACTATTTTGGAAGAGTGTCAACATTGTATACTTGTAGATCATGAAAAGAATCCTTTATGTGATGGTTATATTGTTGAATTCATTCATGATGCTACTGAAAATTATTATGAGGGATGAATATATGCCCGTAGGAATAGTAATAATATTAGGTTTCCTCTGTATGTGCTTAAAATCTTGAAGTTATGCTTGTTTTGCTTTCCTATGCAAGTTGATTCTTGTTCCCACAAGTTGTTTTCTCACAAAATCCCTATGCATAGGAAGTGGGTTAGACTTAAATGTGCTAGTCATATTCTTCATGATGCTCTCTTTATGTTTCAATTCTTATCTTTTATGTGAGCATCATTGAAATCATCATGCCTAGCTAGGGGCGTTAAACGATAGTGCTTGCTGGGAGGCAACCCGATTTTATTCCTTGCTTTTTGATCCTGTTTAGTAATAAATAATTTATCTAGCCTATGTTTTAGTTGTGTTTTTTTGTTTAATTAGTGTTTGTGCCAAGTAGAACCGTTGGGAAGACTTGGGGAAGGTCTTTTTGATCTTGTTGTAAAAAACAGAAACTTTAGCGCTCACGAGAATTGCTGGCATTTTTTACTAGAGAGTGCTATTTAGTTAATTATTTTTGAAGATGATTAATAGATAAATTCCTCGCGTCTAGAAATTTATTTTAGAATTTTTGGGGTTCCATAAGAATTAGAAACCTACAGATTACTACAGACTCTTCTGTTTTTGACAGATTCTGTTTTTCGTGTGTTGTTTGCTTATTTTGATGCATCTATGGCTAGTAAAAGAGTTTATAAACCATAGAGAAGTTGGAATACAGTAGGTTTAACACCAATATAAATAAAGAATGAGTTCATTACAGTACCTTGAAGTGGTGGTTTGTTTTCTTTTACTAACGGAGCTCACGAAGATTTTGTTTTAAGTTTTGTGTTGTGAAGTTTTCAAGTTTTGGGTAAGGATTTGGTGGATTATAGAACAAGGAGTGGCAAGAGCCTAAGATTGGGGATGCCCAAGGCACCCCAAGGTAAAATCCAAGTACAACCAAAATCCTAAGCTTGGGTATGCCCCGGAAGGCATCCCCTCTTTCGTCTTCGTCCATCGGTAACTTTACTTGGAGCTATATTTTTATTTGCCACATGATATGTGTTTTGCTTGGAGCGTCTTGTATGATTTGAGTCTTTGCTTTACCACAATCATCCTTGCTGTACACACCTTTTGGGAGAGACACACATGAATAGGAATTTATTAGAATACTCTATGTGCTTCACTTATATCTTTTGAGTTGGATAATTTTTGCTCTAGTGTTTCGCTTATATCTTTTAGAGCACGGCGGTGGTTCTACTTTATAGAAATAATTGATCTCTCGTGCTTCACTTATATCATTTTGAGAGTCCTTTATAACAGCATGGTAATTCACTTTGGCTATAAATTTTAAATGCTAAGAGAAGTTGGATGCTTGATAGATGGTTTTGAGATATAAAGGTGGTAATATTAGAGGTGTGCTAGTTGAGTAATTGTGAATTTGATGAATACTTGTGTTGAAGTTGGCAAGTACCGTAGCATGCACGTATGGTGAATGTTATGTGAAAATTTTCAAGCATGGGGTGTTCTTTCATTGCTTTCCTTATGAGTGGCGGTCGGGGACGAGCCATGGTCTTTTCCTACCAATCTATCCCCCTAGGAGCATGCACGTAGTGCTTGGTTTTGATGACTTGTAGATTTTTGCAATAAGTAAGTGAGTTCTTTATGACTAATGTTGAGTCCATGGATTATACACACTCTCACCCTTCCACCATTGCTAGCCTCTTCGGTACCGTGCATTGCCCTTTCTCACCTTGAGAGTTGGTGCAACTTCACCGGTGCATCCAAACCTCGTGATGTGATATGCTCTATCACACATAAGCCTCCTTATATCTTCCTCAAAACTGAAGGAAATATGCCCTAGAGGCAATAATAAAGTTATTATTTATTTCCTTATTTCATGATAAATGTTTATTATTCATGCTAGAATTGTATTAACCGGAAACATAATACATGTGTGAATACATAGGCAAACATAGTGTCACTAGTATGCCTCTACTTGACTAGCTCGTTAATCAAAGATGGTTAAGTTTCCTAACCATAGACATGAGTTGTCATTTGATTAATGGGATCACATCATTAGGAGAATGATGTGATTGACTTGACCCATTCCGTTAGCTTAGCACTTGATCGTTTAGTTTGTTGCTATTGCTTTCTTCATGACTTATACATGTTCCCATGACTATGAGATTATGCAACTCCTGTTTATCGGAGGAACACTTTGTGTGCTACCAAACATCACAACATAACTGGGTGATTATAAAGGTGCTCTACAGGTGTCTCCAAAGGTACTTGTTGGGTTAGCGTATTTCAAGATTAGGATTTGTCACTGCGATTGTCGGAGAGGTATCTCTGGGCCCACTCGGTAATGCACATCACTATAAGCCTTGCAAGCATTGCAACTAATGAGTTAGTTGCGGGATGATTTATTACAGAGCGAGTAAAGAGACTTGCCGGTAACGAGATTGAACTAGGTATTGAGATACCGACGATCGAATCTCGGGCAAGTAACATACCGATGACAAAGGCAACAACGTATGTTGTTATGCGGTTTGACCGATAAAGATCTTCGTAGAATATGTGGGAGCCAATATGAGCATCCAGGTTCCGCTATTGGTTATTGGCTGGAGATGTGTCTCGGTCATGTCTACATAGTTCTCGAACCCGTAGGGTCCGCACGCTTAAAGTTTCGATGACAGTTATATTATGAGTTTGATGTACCAAAGGTTGTTCGGGGTCCTGGATGTGATCTCGGACATGACAAGGAGTCTCGAAATGGTCGAGACATGAAGATTGATATATTGGAAGCCTATATTTGGATATCGGAAATGTTCTGGGTGAAATCGGGATTTTACCGGAGTACCGAGGAGTTACCGGAACCCCCTGGGGGCTTAATGGGCCAGAGTGGGCCTTAGTGGAGAATAGGAGAGGCGGCTAGGGAAGGGCCGTGCGCCCCTCCCCCTCTAGTCCGAATAGGACAAGGAGAGGGGGGCGGCGCCCCCCTTTCCTTCCTCTCTCCCTCCTCTTTCCCCCCTTCTCCTAATCCAACAAGGAAGGGAGGGAGTCCTACTCCCGGTGGGAGTAGGACTCCTCCTGGCCTGCCTCCTGAATTGGAAAGTAGTTCATCACAGAAATCAGTTCTAGTGATCTCTACACCAATTAGTGAGGAAGCTAATGATGATGATCATGTAACTTCAGATCAAGTTACTACCGAACCTCGTAGGTCAACCAGAGTGAGATCCGCACTATAGTGGTACGGTAATCCTGTTCTGGAGGTCATGTTAATTGACCATGACGAACCTACGAACTATGAGGAAGCGATGATGAGCTCAGATTCCACGAAATGGCTTGAGGCCAAGAAATTTGAGATGGGATCTATGTATGAGAACAAACTGTGGACTTTGGTTGACTTGCCCGATGATCGACAAGCCATAGAAAATAAATGGATCTTCAAGATGAAGACGGACGCTGATAGTAGTGTTACTATCTACAAAGCTAGACTTGTCGAAAAAGGTTTTTGACAAAGTTCAAGGTGTTGACTATGATGAGATTTTCTCACTCGTATCGATGCTTAAAGTCTGTCCAAATCATGTTAGCAATTGCCGCATTTTATGAAATCTAGCAAATGGATAACAAAACTGCAATCCTTAATGGATTTATTAAAGAAGAGTTGTATATGATGCAACCAGAAGGTTTTTTCAATCCTAAAGGTGCTAACAAAATATGCAAGCTCCAGCGATCCATCTATGGACTGGTGCAAGCATCTCGGAGTTGGAATATACGCTTTGATAAGTTGATCAAAGCATATAGTTTTATACAGACTTGCGGTGAAGCCTATATTTACAGGAAAGTGAGTGGGAGCACTACAGCATTTCTGATAAGTATATGTGAATGACGTATTTTTGATCGGAAATAATGTAGAATTATTCTGCAAAGCATAAAGGAGTGTTTGAAAGGAGTTTTTCAAAGAAATACCTCGTGGAAGCTGCTTACATATTGAGCATCAAGATCTATAGAGATAGATCAAGACGCTTGATAAGTTTTTTCAATGAGTACATACCTTGACAAGATTTTGAAGTAGTTCAAAATGGAACAGTCAAAGAAAGAGTTTTTGCATGTGTTACAAGGTGTGAAATTGAGTAAGACTCAAAGCCCGACCACGACAGAAGATAGAAAGAGAATGAAAGTCATTCCCTATGCCTCAGCCATAGGTTCTATAAAGTATGCCATGCTGTGTACCAGATCTATTGTATACCCTACACTGTTTTGGCAAGGGAGTATAATAGTGATATAGGAGTAGATCACTGGACAACGGTCAAAATTGTCCTTAGTGGAATAAGGATATGTTTCTCGATTATGGAGGTGACAAAAGGTTCGCCGTAAAGAGTTATGTCGATGCAAATGTTGACACTGATCCAGATGACTCTAAGTCTCAATCTGGATCCATTTTGAAAGTGGGAGCAATTAGCTAGAGTAGCTCCGTGCAGAGCATTGTTGACATAGAAATTTGCAAAATACATACGGATCTGAATGTGGCAGACCTGTAGACTAAACTTCTCTCACAAGCAAAACATGATCACACCTTAGTACTCTTTGGGTTTTAATCACATAGCAATGTGAACTAGATTATTGACTCTAGTAAACCCTTTGGGTGTTGGTCACATGACGATGTGAACTATGGGTGTTAATCACATGGTGATGTGAACTATTGGTGTAAAATCACATGGCGATGTGAACTAGATTATTGACTCTAGTGCAAGTGGGAGACTGAAGGAAATATGACCTAGAGGCAATAATAAAGTTATTATTTATTTCCAGATTTCATGATAAATGTTTATTATTCATGCTAGAATTTTATTAACCGGAAACATAATACATGTGTGAATACATAGACAAACATAGTGTTACTAGTATGCCTCTACTTGACTAGCTCGTTAATCAAAGATGGTTAGGTTTCCTAACCATAGACATGAGTAGTCATTTGATTAACGGGATCACATCATTAGGAGAATGATGTGATTGACTTGACCCATTCCGTTAGCTTACACTTGATCATTTAGTTTGTTGCTATTGCTTTCTTCATGACTTATACATGTTCCTATGACTATTAGATTATGCAACTCCCGTTTACCGGAGGAACACTTTGTGTGCTACCAAACGTCACAACATAACTAGGTGATTCTAAAGGTGCTCTACAGGTGTCTCCGAAGGTACTTGTTGGGTTGGCGTATTTCGAGATTAGGATTTGTCACTCCGAT
Organism: Triticum dicoccoides; assembly: GCF_002162155.2. Classification (NCBI taxonomy): domain Eukaryota; kingdom Viridiplantae; phylum Streptophyta; class Magnoliopsida; order Poales; family Poaceae; genus Triticum; species Triticum dicoccoides. The sequence continues at coordinate 161,017,913 of NC_041384.1, read as the reverse complement.
TGTCGGAGAGGTATCTCTGGGCCCACTCGGTAATGCACATCACTATAAGCCAAGCATTGCAACTAATGAGTTAGTTGTGGGAGGATGTATTACAGAATGAGTAAAGAGACTTGTCGGTAACGAGATTGAACTAGGTATTGAGATACCGACGATCGAATCTCAGGCAAGTAACATACCGATGACAAAGGGAACAACATATGTTGTTATGCGGTTTGACCGATAAAGATCTTAGAATATGTGGGAGCCAATATGAGCATCCAGGTTCCGCTATTGGTTATTGGCTGGAGATGTGTCATGGTCATGTCTACATAGTTCTCGAACCCATAGGGTCCGCACACTTAAAGTTTCGATGACAGTTATATTATGAGTTTATGAGTTTTGATGTACCGAAGGTTGTTCAGAGTCTCAGATGTGACCACGGACATGACGAGGAGTCTCGAAATGGTCGAGACATGAAGATTGATATATTGGAAGCCTATATTTGGATATCGGAAATGTTCCGGGTGAAATCGCAATTTTACCGGAGTACCGAGGAGTTACCGGAACCCCCTGGGGCCTTAATGGGCCATAGTGGACCTTAGTGGAGAAGAGGAGACGCGTCTAGGGTAGGGCCACGCGCCCCTCCCCCTCTAGTCCGAACAGGACAAGGAGAGGGGGCCGACGCCCCCCTTTCCTTCCTCTCTCCCTCCTCTTTCCCCCCTTCTCCTAATCCAACAAGGAAGGGAGGGAGTCCTACTCTCGGTGGGAGTAGGACTCCTCTTGGTGCGCCTCCTCCTAGCCGGCCGCACCTCCCCCTTGCTCCTTTATATACGGGGGCAGGGGGCACCCCAAAGACACAACAATTGATTTGATCTTTTAGCCGTGTGCGGTGCCCCCCTCCACCACAATCCACCTCAGTCATATCGTAGCAGTGCTTAGGCGAAGCCCTGCGTTGGTAGCATCATCATCACCGTCATCAAGCCGTCGTGCTAACGGAACTCTCCATCGAAGCTCTGTTGGATCGGAGTTCGTGCAATGTCATCGAGCTGAACGTGTGCTGAACCCGGAGGTGTCGTGCGTTCGGTACTTGGATCGGTCGGATCGTGAAGACGTACAACTACATCAACCGCGTTGTACTAACAATTCCGCTTTCGGTCTACGAGGGTATGTGGACAACACTCTCCCTTCTCGTTGTTATGCATCACCATGATCGTTCGTGTGCGTAGGATTTTTTTGAAATTACTACGTTCCCCAACAAAAACAGCCACCATACCTACCTATTATGGCATTTCCATAGCCATTCTGAGATATATTGCCATGCAACTTTCCACCATTCCATTTATTATGACATGAATCATCATTGTCATATTTCTTTGCATGATCATGTAGTTGACATCGTATTTGTGGCAAAGCCACCGTTCATAATTTATTTCATACATGTCACTCTTGATTCATCGCAATCCCGGTACACCGCCGGAGGCATTCACATAGAGTAATATTTTGTTCTAAGTATCGAGTTGTAATTCTTGAGTTGTAAGAAAATAAAAGTGTGATGATCATCATTAGAGCATTATCCCATGTGAGGAAAGGTTGATGGAGACTATGATTCCCCCAGAAGTCGGGATGAGACTCCGGACGAAAAAAAGAGAAAAAAAGAGGCCAAAAGAAAAAAAAAGAAGGCCCAAATAAAAATAAAAATAAATAAATGAGAGAAAAAGAGAGAAGGGGCAATGTTACTATCCTTTTTCCACATTTGTGCTTCAAAGTAGCACAATGATCTTCATGATAGAGAGTCTCTTATTTTGTCACTTCCATATACTGGTGGGAATTTTTCATTATAGAACTTGGCTCGTATATTCCAATGATGGGCTTCCTCAAATGCCCTAGGTCTTCGTGAGCAAGCGAGTTGGATGCACACCCACTTAGTTTCTTTGATGAGCTTTCATATATTTATAGCTCTAGTGCATCCGTTGCATGGCAATCCCAACTCCTTGCATTGACATCAATCGGTGGGCATCTCCATAGCCCATTGATTATCCGCGTCAATGTGAGACTTTCTCCCTTTTTGTCTTCTCACACAACCTCAATCATCATATTCTATTCCAGCCATAGTGCTATGTCTATGGCTTGTGCTCATATATTGCGTAGAAGTTGAAAGAGTTTGAAAAGGCTAAGTATGAAACAATTGCTTGGCTTGTCATAGGGGTTGTGCATGATGAGAGCATTTTGTGTGACGAAAATGAAGCATGGACAAACTATATGACTTTGTAGGGATAAGTTTTCTTTGGCTATGGTATTTTGATAAGACATAATTTCTTGATTAGCATACTAGGAGTATTAGTATTTTTATGTCAACAATAAAATTTTATCTTGAATCTTGCGGATCTGAACATTCATGCCACAATAGAGAGAAATACATTGAAGAATATTTTAGAAAGCATTCCACATCAAAAATTCTGTTTTTATCATTTACCTACTCGAGGACGAGCAACAATTAAGCTCGGGGATGCTGATACGTCTCCAGCGTATCTATAATTTTTTATTGTTCCATGCTATTATATTATCTGTTTTGGATGTTTATGGGCTTTTTTATACACTATTATATTTTTTTGGACTAACCTATTAACTGGAGGCCCAGCCCAAATTGATGTTTTCTTGCCTATTTCAGTGTTTCAAAGAAAAGGAATATCAAACAGAGTTCAAACGAATGAAACCTTCGGGAGAGTTATTTTTGGAACGAAAGCAATCCAGGAGACTTGGAGTAGACGTCAGGGATGTTTCGAGGTGGCCACGAGGCAGGGAGGTGCGCCTGCCCCTGGACGCGCCCCCACCCTTGTGGGGCCCTCGTGGCTCCCTTGACCGACTTCTTTCACCTATATATGTCCATATACCCTAAAAACATTAGGGAACATAATAGATCGGGAGTTCCATCGCCAGAAGCCTTCGTAGCCATCGAAAACCAATCTAGACCCATTTTGGCACCCTGCCGGAGGGGGAATCCCTCTCTGGTGGCCATGTTCATCATCTCGACACTCTTCATGACGAGGAGGGAGTAGTTCACCCTCGGGGCTGAGGGTATGTACCAGTAGCTATGTGTTTGATCTCTCTCTCCCTCGTGTTCTTGAGGTGGTACGATCTTGATGTATCGTGAGCTTTGCTATTATAGTTGGATCTTACGATGTTTCCCCCCTCTACTCTCTTGTGATTAATTGAGTTTTCCCTTCGAAGTTATCTTATCGGATTGAGTCTTTAAGGATTTGAGAACACTTGATGTATGTCTTGCATGTGCTTATCTGTGGTGACAATGGGATATCACGTGATCCACTTGATATATGTTTTGGTGATCAACTTGCGAGTTCCGTGACCTCATGAAGTTATGCATAGGGGTTGGCACACATTTTCGTCTTGACTCTCCGGTAGAAACTTTGGGGCACTCTTTGAAGTTCTTTGTGTTAGTTGAATAGATGAATCTAAGATTGTGTGATGCATATCGTATAACCATACCCACGGATACTTGAGGTGACATTGGAGTATCTAGGTGACATTAGGGTTTTGGTTGATTTGTATCATAAGGTGTTATTCTAGTACGAACTCTAGGACAGATTGAACGGAAAGAATAGCTTCATGTTATTTTACTACGGACTCTTGAATAGATCGATCAGAAAGAATAACTTTGAGATGGTTTCGTACCCTACCATAATCTCTTCGTTTGTTCTCCGTTATTAGTGACTTTGGAGTGACTCTTTGTTGCATGTTGAGGGATAGTTATATGATCCAATTATGTTATTATTGTTGAGAGAACTTGCACTAGTGAAAGTATGAACCCTAGACCTTGTTTCCTAGCATTGCAATACCGTTTGTGCTCACTTTTACCACTTGCTACCTTGCTGTTTTTATATTTTCAGATTACAAAAACCATTATCTACTATCCATATTGCACTTGTATCTCCATCTCTTCTCCTAACTAGTGCACCTATACAATTTACCATTGTATTGGGTGTGTTGGGGACACAAGAGACTCTTTGTTATTTGGTTGCAGGGTTGCTTGAGAGAGATCATCTTCATCCTACGCCCCCACGGATTGATAAACCTTAGGTCATCCACTTGAGGGAAATTTGCTATTGTCCTAAAAACCTCTGCACTTGGAGGCCCAACAACATCTACAAGAAGAAGGTTGTGTATTAGACATTAGTTTACTTGGCCGTAAGCACACCGGGCCGATTGTGGAGGATCCGTCCTTGAAACTCTGCTGCCTGGTTTCACGCGCCGGCATGCCTATCCAGTTGAGAGTATGGTGTACATAAAGAAAGATCGAACAAGAAAATAACATACATCGTTTCAAAGTACTACAAAGTTATATTACACCACTTGTTGCCGCGGTTCTAACTAAAGATAAAAATTGTCTTGGTCATGAACCTGCAGCGGCGATGAGATACGGAGTGCCTAGTCCCGGCGCTAGCCCTCTATCCTCCAAACTCCATCGACGCGGCTGATAATGGGCTCGATACGCTCTTCGAGCGCCGCGAGGTCCACACCCTCCGGCAAGCTCTCCAACACGGCGTCGAAGTCGATGTTGGGGTTCCAGTATGCCACCTTGGTGAGAACCTTGGTCAGGGCACCCCGGCAAAGCCTCCGGGCCTCGTTGGCCAGAGAGGACGCTCTGTTGGAATGGAGCTGCTCCAGGGCCTCAAGAACGCCCTCGAAGAACAGGTTCAGCTTGGCATTGGGGCTCGCACCCGCCTCAGGGGAATACCTGAATCTTGACATGCCCATGGCGGCCAGCTGTGTGGTAAGCCTCCCCGCGACGCCGGCGAGGTGGTTGATCCAGAGGTTTTCGCCCTTTACGTAACCCTTGTGGTTGGCGGCGCCGTTCCTCCGCAGCTGCTTCTCGTTCTCCAGGGCCTTGGTTAAGGTCTCTTCTCGGGCTCTAACCTCCGAAAGCGTCCCCTCAAGACCCTCCAGTTTCAGCTTCAGGTCGTTGATGGAGTCATTGGCCTTGGAGAGCAACTCGGCTTTGCCGAGGACTGCGGCCTGCGCCTCCACCAATGCGCCGTTGAGCGTCTATCTCCTCCTTGGTGGTGTCCTGGATAAGCAGTGGCTCATCACAGACGTACTTCTCCGACAGGTTGTCGAAGAACTCCTGCACCTGCTCCGCCTCCGGCTCGGCCAAATTTGGGTTAAGGCCGTGTGCGTTGAAATTCGGCATCATGGCGGTGATGTCAGTTCGGACCACTCCCGCCGGCAAACCGAACAGAAGCCCCTTAACGGCTTTGCCAGCCTTCGCGGCCTTGCCGGTTCTCTCAGCCCTGGCGTCATCACCCACACCGAGCTGGAAAAGCCTCTGACAAAAATGGGCATGCCCCATCAACGTGAAGTTGTGCTTCAAGCCAGGGTGGCCTCATGATATCGTTTGCATTCCTGAAGAGCGAAGCCGGCCTCCCCTTGTCATGGAGTGGGGCGATTCGGCGGCAGATGAAATCGGCCCCAATCATCTCAAGGATGAGCCCGACCATGGTGAGGTGATGGATTCTGGTAGTAGCGATCACGAGCTTCTTGTCATCGGCATCGAGGTCACTCCAGTCCTTGCGGCGGACTGGCAGGCTCTGACGAACTTGGCAGACCTCCTGCGGGTCCTCGTCCTCGATCCATAGCCACCGGCCCCGCCACTCCTCCCACCTCTCCTTCTGGGCACCCTCCGGATACGTGCCCTTCTCCTGAGGCCGTGGGATCCAGGTGACGCAGCCGGAGATGGCACCCCCCGCCTGGATACGGGGAAAGAAGTAGTGGCAGAAGAGCGCCATGCTGGCAAGGATTCTGGAGAAGCCCTCGCAGACGTGGGCAAAGAGGGCCATGCACGCCATGGCATTCGGAGTAAAATCAAGAAGATGGAAGCCGTAGGTGTGCATGACATTGTTGAAAAAGTCAGAGAAAGGGGGCAGAGCCTGCAGGAGAAGTATTCAACGAAGAAAGGGTACTGATTCAGGCCGGACTCGGCAAAATCGGCGGGGATGATGTGCGTGGCCGGATGCTCCGTCATCTTCGCCCCCCACAGAGGCCTGAAGTATTCCCTGAGGTGGGCCGCATCAAACGTCAAGGGGAAGATGGCAAGCTGCATCCGAAGCGCCGCCGACTCGCTCTCCGGTATCTCCTTCTCCCCGGCGTCCTTGGCCACTCCCTTGCCCTTACTGGTTTTGGGTGCCATGGCGGCCGGGAAAGAGGTGAGGAATCTAGAGCAATGGGAGATTGAGGGCAATGGGGGTGCGACGGCGGTGGATGGAGGCGAGAGTTCCGGCTTTTTGCTTGTGGAAGAAGGGGGAACGGCGGTTCCGAAATTGGAGAGACACGAAGGGTAAATGAGAAGCGCGCCCGTGGCTTTCCCTTTTTTATGGGGAAGGTGCGGGCCGCCTCTTTACCATTCATTGTGATGTGATGCATGAGGGCCCTCCATGGTGGCATGCAACCGGCCCACACGTCACGCATGACCCCCACGTCGCGCATTCAACACGAGTCGTGGGGAAGTGCGACGGGCGAGGGAGTTACAGCAGTAAAACTCGGCCCCGCGTGCCCGCGCACCATTTTGGGCCTAGCCCAACAACGCGTCACGCTTATGTATGGCCCAGGCCCGGGGCCTCCTGTCGGTGCACAAAAGGAGGGGGTCCTATTTTGTACCCCTTTACTTGTGTGCGGGTAGTTGGAGCCGCGCCTACGGCCACGCCTAGCAGGGCAGAAGAAGGAAGCAACGCCACAAGACAACCAGAACAACGCCAAGCCAGAAACACGAAGAGCAGAGGGGCGAGGTGGACTCCCCCGGCAAGGCCCTTGCCGGGGCAGCCTCCGCAGCCTCAGCAAGAACCTTGCCGGGGCAACTAGCCCAACACCAACATCGCAGCCAGCCTTGAGCATGTGAGTTCCGACGCCATTGACAACATTGGAACCAAGGCTCGGGAGGCCCCTCCATGGTGGCATGCAAATCTTTGTGGAAACCAGAAACACACAAGACTAGATGATGACCAGAAGACGATGATCCTTGGCAAGATCCTTGCCAAGGATACCCACAAGACCCCCGACAAGACCCTTGCTGGGGACGACCAAGATGTCGCGGCAAGACCCTTGCAGGGGCCTCGGCAAGACTCTTGCTAAAAATATCCACGGGGCCGCAGCCAGGCCCGCATCTGCCAAGACTCCACCGCCATTCCCATGCAGCTGCCAGCCCACCAGCTGGGCAGGCGCCTACGTGGCAACGTGCTGCCTCTAGGCCGACTCGACAAGCACCTGTGTGGTGGCATGCAGATCTTCTTGAAGATTCAGCCACCGCACCAACTCAGCAGCCAGCCAACGTGGCACTACGCGCCTCGCCAGTTCGGACGCGCGTCAAAGCCAGGTGAGGCGGCAACAGCTGGGACAAGCTTCCTTGCCATCCATAATAAAGTAACAAGGGCACGTCAGCAGCGCATTAAATGCATTTGTCTTATGGTGCCAGGAGATAGACTCGATTACTGTATACCTTTCCACCTCCTGTGTGCCATTGTGGCAGCCCCTTTTGACTATAAAAGGAGGCCCGTGGCGTACTAAGAGAGGATTTGGATTTTTTGGACGACGCACGCATTGTAGCTAGTTCAAGAACTCTAGAACACTCAAATATACACCAAAGCAGGACTAGGGTATTACACATCCGTGCGGCCCGAACCTGGGTAAACGATTCTCATGCTGGCTTCTAGACCCACTCTTTGCACAACCTCGCGCCCGCCAACCGTAGCAAAAAGGGGTCCCAGCGATCCCATAGGTGTCGTTTCCCCCGACAGTTGGAGACGTATCAAGCATCCCCAGGCTTAATTCCTGCTCATCTCGAGGAGGTAAATGCTAAAAATAGAATTTTTGGTGTGGAATACTACCTAACATATTTATCCGTGTAATTTTCTTTATTGTGGCATGAATTTTCACATCCATAAAATTCAAAACAAAAGTTTAATATTGACATAAAACAATAATACTTCAAGCACACTAACAAGGCAATTATGTCTTCTCAAAATAACATGGCCAAAGAAAGCTTATCCCTATAGAATCATATAGTATCGTTATGCTCCATCTTCATCACACAAAATATTCAAATCATGCACAACCCCGATGACAAGCCAAGAAATTGTTTCATACTTTTGATGTTCTCAAACTTCTTCAACTTTCACACAATACATGTGTGTGATCCATGGACATAGCACTATAGGTGGAATAGAATATGGTGGTTGTGGAGAGGACAAAAAGAGGGAGATAGTCTCACATCAACTAGGCGTATCAACGGGCTATGGAGATGCCCATCAATAGATATCAACGTAGTGAGTATGGATTGGCATGCAACGGACGCACTAGAGTTATAAGTTTATGAAAGATCAAAAAGAAAACTAAATGGGTGTGCATCCAACTTGATTTCTCATGAAGACCTATTGCAATTTGAGGAAGCCCATCGTTGGAATATACAAGCCAAGTACTATAATGAAATATTCCCACTAGTATATGAAAGTGAAAACATAGGAGACTCTCTATCATGAAGATCATGGTTCTACTTTGAAGCACAAGTGTGGAAAAAAGGATAGTAACATTGCCCCATCTCTCATTTTTTTCTTCTTTTTTTGGGGCCTTTTCTTTTTTTATTTTGGCCTTTTCTCTCCCTTTTTTTCCTCACATGGGACAATGCTCTAATAATGAAGATCATCACACTTTTATTTACTTACAACTCAAGAATTACAACTCGATACTTAGAACAAAATATGACTCTATATGAATGCCTCCGGCGGTGTACTGGAATGTGAAAGAATCAAGAGTGACATGTATGAAAGAATTATGAATAGTGGCTGATACATCTCCAACGTATCTATAATTTTTGATTGTTCCATGCTATTATATTATCTATTTTGGATGTTTTATCAGAAGAGCCACGAGGCGGCCATGAGGGTGGAGGGCGCGCCTAGGGGGGTAGGGAGCGCCCCCCAACCTTGTGGGCCCCTCAGTGACCTCCTGACCTAGATCTTCATCCTATATATACTCATATACCCCGAAAACTTCCAGGGGAACCACGAAACCACTTTTTCACCACCAAAACCTTCTGTACCCGTGAGATCCCATCTAGGGGCCTTTTTCGGTGTCCTGCCGGAGGGGGATTCGATCATGGAGGGCTTCTACATCAACATGATTGCCTCTCCGATGAAGCGTGAGTAGTTTACCAAAGACCTATGGGTCCATATCTAGTAGCTAGATGGCTTCTTCTCTCTCTCTTTGATTCTCAATGCTATGTTCTCCTCGGTGTTCTTGGAGATCTATTTGGTGTAATACTCTTTTGCGGTGTGTTTGTCGAGATCCGATGAATTGTGGATTTATGATCAGCTTATCTATGAATATTATTTGAATCTCCTCTGAATTCTTTTATGCATGATTTGATATCTTCGAACTATCGATTTGGTTTGGCCAACTAGATTGGTTTTTCTTGCAATGGGAGAAGTGCTTAGCTTTGGGTTCAATCTTGCGGTGCTCGATCCTAGTGACAGAAGGGGAACCGACATGTATTGTATTGTTGCCATCGAGGATAACAAGATGGGGTTTTCATCATATTGCTTGAGTAAATTCCTCTACATCATGCCATCTTACTTAATGCGTTACTCTATTATTATGAACTCAATACTCTAGATGCATGCTGGATAGCGGTCGTTGTGTGGAGTAATAGTAGTAGATGCATAATCGTTTCAGTCTACTTGATGCAGACATGATTCCAATATTCATGATCATTGCCTTAGATATCATCATAACTTTGTGCTTTTCTATCAATTGCTCGGCAGTAATTTGTTCACCCACCGTAATAATTTCTATCTTGAGAGAAGCCTCTAGTGAAATCTATGGCCCCCGAGTCTATTTTCCATCTTATAAGTTCCTAATCTACAATTTTAGTTTCCTATTTACTTTCTTTGCAATCTTTTACTTTTCGTTCCATAAACCAAAAATACCAAAAATATTACTTTATCGTTTATCCATCTATATCAGATCTCACTTTGCAAATAACCGTGAAGGGATTGACAACCCCTTTATCGCGTTGGGTGCAAGTTGGTGTTTGTTTGTGTAGGTATTCGGTGGCTTGTCGCGTTATCTCCTACTGGATTGATACCCTGGTTCTCAAAGCGGAGGGAAATACTTACTCTACTTTGTTGCATCTCCCTTTCCTCTTCAAGGGAAAAACTAACGCAAGCTCAAGAGGTAGCAGGAAGGATTTCTGGCGCCGTTGCCGAGGAGATCTACGCCAAGCCGAGACATACCAAGTACCCATCATAAACTATCATCCCTCGGATTACATTATTTGCCTTTCGCCTCTCGTTTTCCTCCCCCCAACTTCTAAAATGATATTTGAAAAGATTCGCCTTTTCTTCGCCCTTCTTTCGTTCATCTTCTTCGCTTGCTTTTTGTGTGCTCGTGTGTTGGATTGTCTGCCTTGTCATCATGACTCCTCCTAAAAACATTGACCCTCACCTTATGAGCTTAGACGAAATTGAGAATAATATTACAAGTTTCATGTCTTTGCAATTTGAGCATAACAATTTCTTTAGAAATGAGCTCAAGGAGCAGAAAAACTTTATGGATACATGAATAAAGAGCTTGATGATATGTCTAAAGATTTTTATGGTTTGAGATCTCAGTTTGCGCACCTTGAAAATTTAGTAGGTCAAATTTCTGACAAACAAGCTACTTTAGTAAACAAAATGGCCACCAAACCAGAGGCTGAAAATAATGATGAAGATCTTAAAGTGATTGATATGACTCATATTAAATCTTTGTTTACTATCGGTGGGAAACGACACCTATGGGGTCACTGGGATCCCTTCTACGATTGGCAGGCGCGGGGTTGTGCAAAGAGCGGGTCTGGCGGTCAGCATGCAAATCTTTTACCCAGGTTCGGGCCGCGGAGACACGTAAAACCCTAGTACTGCATTGGTGTGTATTTGAGTGTTCATTTGTTCTTGAACTAGCTGCGGTGTCTGTCTAGTCCAAAAGATCCAAATCCCTCTCCAGTATGCCTCGAGCCTCCTTTTATGGACAAAAGAGGTCGCCACAGTGGCACACAGGAGGTGGAAAGGTGTACAGGGGCTGAGTCTATCCCCTGGCATCATCGGACAAATGCATTTAATGCGCTGCCGACGTGCCCCTCTTGCTTTATTGGGGACGGCAAAGAAGCTTGTCCCAGTTGTCATCGCCTCGCTTGGCTCCAACGCGCGTCCAAGATGATGAGGCGTTGTAGCGCCACATTGGCTAGCTGCTGGGCTGTGGCGGTGGGGGAGCTTTCACGAAGATCTGCATGCCACCACGCAGGTGCTTGCTGAGTTGGTGTGGAGACCGCGCGTTGCCACACAGATGCCTTCCTAGCAGGTCGAGCTGGCAGCTGCAAGGGAGCGGCGGTGGAGTCTTGGCAGGCATGGGCCTGGCTGCGACCCTGCAGGTGTTTTTAGCAAGGGCCTTGCCGGGGACCCGGCAAGGGTCTTTCTGCGGCATCGCGGTCGTCCTCAGCAAGGATCTTGCCGGGGTCTCGTGGACTTCCTTGGCAAGGATCTCGCCAAGGATCGTCGTCTTCTGGTTCTCTTTTGATCTTGTGTATTTATGATCTCTACAAAGATCTGCATGCCACCACGAAGGTGCCTCCCGAGCCTTGGTTCTAATGTGGTTGATGGCGTCGGAAACCCTTGGGCTCAAGGGTGGCGCGCTCTGATGGTGTCAGGCAAGTTTCCCCGGCAAGGATCTTGCCAGGGCTGTGGAAGCCACCCCGGCAAGGGTCTTGCCGGGGGAGTCCACCTCGCCCTCTTGCTTTCCTTGCGCCCCTGGTCTTAGCGTTGCTTTCGTCGTCTTGTGTTCCGGCTTCCCTCCTGTGCCCTGCTTAGTGTGGCCGTGAGCGCGTCTCTGACTGCCCGTGCACAAGTAAAGGGGTGCAAAAGGAGAGCCCCTACTTTTGTACACTGATAGGAGCCCCCGGGCCTGGGCCACACATAAGCGTGATGCATTGTTGGGCTAGGCCCAAAACTGTGCGCGGGCAGGTTGGGCGGATTTTTACTGCAGTAACGTCTCTGTCCGCTGTGCTTCCCCACGACCCGCGTTGAACGTGCGACGTGGGGGGTCATGCGTGACGTGGGGGTCATGCGTGGGGCGGTTTCCACACGCATGCGTCACATCGTGGTAAAGAGGCGGCCCGCGCCTTCCCCGTAAAAAGGAGTAACCACGAGCGCGCTGCTCATTTCCCCTTTGTGCCTTCTCCAATCTCGGAACCGCCGTCCCCTCCTTCTTCCTCGTCAAGCCCTTTCTCTTGCTCGCCTCCACCGCGTTTTCGATGCCCTTTCTCCTCCACCTCTTGCAGCCTCCATGGCACCCAAAACTAGCAAAGGCAAAGGAGTGGCCAAGGACGCCGGGGGGACGGACCGCCGAAGAGCGAGTCCGCGGTGCGGCGGATGCAGCTCGCCTACTTTCCCTTGACGGTCGACGCGGTCCACCTCCAGGACAACTTCAGGCCCCTGTGGGGGTGCAAGACGGGGGAGAGACGATGGGGCATCCGGCCACGCGCGTCATCCCCGCCGATTGCGCCAAGGCCGCCCCGAATTGGTGCCCATTCTTAGTCGACTACTTTTCCTCCAGCCTCTACGCCCCTTTCTCCGATTTCTTCAACGACGTCATGCACACCTATGGCTTCCACCTCCTGGATTTTACTCCAAATGCCGTGGCGTGCATGGCCCTTTTTGCCCATCTCTGCGAGGGCTTCGCCGGAGTGCATCCCAACATGACGCTTTTCCGCCACTACTTCTATCCTCGGATCCAGAGGGGAGGCGCCATTTCCGGTTGCGTCCGTTGGATCCCAGGGACCCTGGAGAAGGGGACATATCCAGAGGGCGCCTGTCGGTGTCAAAACCGGTGGATCTCGGGTAGGGTGTCCCGAATTGTGCGTCTAGGCCGGATGGTAACAGGAGGATGGGGACACGAAGTTTTACCCAGGTTCGGGCCCTCTTGATGGAGGTAAAACCCTATGTACTGCTTGATTAATATTAATGATATGGGTGTTACAAGAGTAGATCTACCACGAGATCAGAGAGGCTAAACCCTAGAAGCTAGCCTATGGTATGATTGTATGTTGTGATTGTTGTCCTACAGACTAAAACCCTTCGGTTTATATAGACACCGGAGAGGGTTAGGGTTACACAAGGTCGGTTACAAAGGAGGAGATATCCATATACGTATGGCCTAGCTTGCCTTCCACACCAAGTAGAGTCCCATCCGGACACGAGACAAAGTCTTCAATCTTGTATCTTCTTCATAGTCTAATAGTCCGGCAAATGGAGATAGTCCGGCTGTCCGGAGACCCCCTAATCAAGGACTCCCTCAGTAGCCCCTGAACCAGGCTTCAATGACGATGAGTCCGACGCGCAGTATTGTCTTCGGCATTGCAAGGCCGGTTCCTTCTCCGAATACATCACAGAAGAATTTGAATACGAGGATAGTGTCCGACCCTGCAAAATAAGTTCCACATCCCACCGTAGAGGGAATAATATTTTCGCAGATCTAATTTGCTGGCTTGTTTTGGAAACACGACGTTACGTCATGGCCCGGTGATTATTCGAACCATTTCTTTTAACCAGCCCGCACATAACGCGAGGCAGTTTTTCGACACATCTTGTCAAAGCAGAGATCGCGTCCCCTTATTACGGGATTCTCATCAATACGGGGTGGGTAACCCAACCGCGCCATCAATTGCGGCGCTTGGGGGATAAGCGAGTTTTACCAGGCAAGTGGGGACACTTAGTTTTGTTCGCCCATATAAAGGGATAAGGATTCACCTTTCTATCCACGCCTTCTTCCTCCTCTGCTCATCCGCTCCCGCACACTCGAGCTCTAGCGCCCAAGTCCTCACTTCCATCTCAACCTTCTCCAACCATGTCCAGAGCGGGAGGCAAGTGGATGGTCACCTCCGTCACGGAGGGAGACGTCAAAAAACTAAGGAGAGCCGGATACCTACCCGACGATATCGTGCACCGGCTCCTAGATGAGGGGCAGCTCATCCCCACCCCAAGGCCCCATGAGCGGGTGGTATTCCTCACCCATTTCCTTCGCGGATTGGGATTCCCTCTCCATCCCTTCGTTCGGGGGCTCATGTTTTATTACGGCCTGGATTTCCACGATCTGGCCCAGAACTTCATCCTCAACATCTCGGTGTTTATCGTCGTGTGCGAGGCCTTCCTCCGCATCAAGCCCCACTTCAGCTTATGGCTGAAGACCTTTAATGTCAAGCCGAAGGTGGTGGGTGGCCGCCAGGCGGAGTGCGGAGGCGCCATGGTGGGCAAGATGCCCAACATAATATGGCTCGAGGGCTCCTTTGTGGAAACCATAAAGGGGTGGCAATCGGGGTGGTTCTATATCACCGAGCCGCGCGACCCCGCATGGGTAGCAGCCCCCGAGTTCCGATCTGGCATCCCCATGTGGCTCACCTCCTGGAAAGAGAAGGGCCTGTCCTGGGGTAATTCAAAAGAGCTAACCGGACTCCAGACATGTATTCAAAACATGATGGACAAGAAGCTCAAGCTCGTCAACATAGTCCAGGTTATGCTCATCCGCCGGATACTCCCGTGCCAACAATGGGAGTTCACCTTGTGGGATTTCAACTCGGCGCAGCACCGAACTCTGAACAGGCTCTTCGACACGACTCATGAAGATGCCTGGAGGGTGCTGTTCAAGAGCGCCGAGGTCCCTACCCCCATTACTGAGGTTCGCGGATTCAGCGTGAAGCGCCAAGCCAGTGCGGTAAGCTGTTTTACGTTTCACAGGATACTTGTTTTTTATATAGATTGACTCTATGCGGGATCTAAACTCCCGTGCCTTTGACAGGACTGGCAGAAGATGGCTGGACAGATCGACTGTCCGGCTCCTTTGCCCGAAGGCCTCGCAGATGCCCTTCTGGCAAAGATGTTGACTCCGGCCCCTTATAAGGTGCCGGAGAAGGCCAAGAAGGCCAAGGGAGCTCGAAAGAGTTCCCGACGCCAAGCGTCATCGGACTCACCGTTCGATGACTCTGCGGCGCACTCTTCCCCTGAAGACAAGGAAGAGGAAGAAGAGGCTCCCCCACCGACTGGGGGAGAGAAGAAAAGGAAGGCCGCCCCAACTGGGGAGGCCGGAGGGTCCAAGAAGGGAAGGACTCTCCTTCCGGACAGCTCCACCGCCGCCGACGAAAGTGAAGACGAGTGGTTGCCCAGGGCCAAGCCCCGGGGAGATCGTAAGCATTCGGATACCAAAGTTACCCATAGGATTCCTCTATCGCACTACTTTTCCTAACGCCGAACTCAATTGTGCAGGCCGCCCCGAGCCAATATCGAGGTATCATCGGACGGCTCCCTGGGCTCGTCGGACATGGATAGTGATCCAGTCCCGACCGCCACCTCCCCTCATCTAGCCGACGACGCCGAGGTGTTGTCTCAAGAGGCACCGGATTGAGGGGGGACAGTCCCGAAGGCGCCTCAAGGCGACCTCCCGGACTCCGGGAGACAAGGGGACAGGGTCCCCGAGAGCTCCAAGTTCGGCCCTCAACCGAACACCGCGCCGGACCCTCCAACGGTTCCGAGCTCGGGCAGGCGGTCCCCTTCTAAGAGGGGCAAAACGCCTGTGCCGGTGACCTCTGCCCATCCAGAGGCACCGGACAACCTGCTGGAAGCGCTTCACAGTGCTTCCATCAATGAGGAGCACCGCACCATCATGAGTGCGGTGATCCAGAAGGTTCAGTCCGCCAAGAGCGGATTGACTGAAGCCTGTGCCAGCCTTCTAACAGGCTTCGAGGTAAGTGTGTTCAAACATAGTAGAACTATTACTGCATAGACAGTAGCCCCTGATGCTTTGTTCGGTGTTCACAAAGAAAAGCCGAATAGAGGATCAAATAATATCGCAGGAGTCTAATATAAGTATTGTCAATATGCATATGCAGGCTTCTCTGCTGGCGTCCGCCGCACTAACTGCGGAGGTCGCCATACTGAAGCAGGACCTCGATGGGTCCAAGAAAGAGCTCGGCCTTGCCAAGAGGCAGCTCGAGGAGAATGAGGGTAAGTAATACCCCATCTATAGATATGTATATATAAAAAAGGACGTGATTGCAAAATGACAAGGTCATTGTATGTTTTGCCAGGGGCCACGACCGAGGTGGCGACCCTGAAGCAAGCGCTGACCAAGGCCGAAGATACAGCGGCCAAGGAGCGCACCGAGAGAAAGAGGCACGAGGCTCGGGTGGGCGAGGTGCAACAAGAGCTCCAGGCTCTCGTGACGAAGCACGAGGCGTTGGAGCTTGACCTGAAGTCGCGAGAGTCTGAGCTTGCCGCGGCCCGTGAGAGCTCGAAGAGTGCCAAGGCCGAGGCCTAGAAGGCCCTTCAGGAGATCGACGTGATGAAGAAGATAGCGGCGGGCAAGGCTTTCTATATGCAAAGCAAGCATGTAACAGTGAATTACCGATTACTTACCCGAATCCGGAGCTCTTCAAGAGCATTCGCAGATCTGCCCCGCAGTGTGTCCGATGCCGCACAATTTTACCAGGCCGAGGACGGAAGCTCGATGGAGAAGCTGTTCTGGTCTCAGTATGCTAAGGCCGAACATCCGGTGCCAATGAGCGACCAGCTGAAGCAGATGGTCGAGCTACATAAGGCGGCCGATCAGGCCATGAAGGGCTTCATAGTCCGGTTGTGGCCTGGCGACGCCCTTCCGAACAGCTTCTTCGGCCTGGTGAGGCGGCTTGTGGATGCCTGCCCCCGGCTGGAGGTCATCAAGCGATCCGTCTGCATGGAGGGTGCACGCCGGGCTTTCGCCCGTGTAAAAATACAGTGGGTCAAGCTAGACGCCGTGAAGCTGATCAAGGAGGGGCCGCCAGAGGGCAAGGAGCACCGCCACCCCGAGATGTACTACGAGGGTGTTCTGTCGGGTGCCCGTCTTATCGCGGATGAGTGTTCACAAAATGTAATATTTGAATGAGACTTGCTCGTGTTGTCCTGTATGTATGAAAACTTGTATCATATTCTCTATGCAACGCTTGTTAGAATTTAAAATATTACCTTATGTTTGGCTGTTTATCCAATCTGAGAGATGGCTAGTCCTCGGCTTCTGCCCCCATGCCACGAGTGCTGGGGTGTTCAGGATAAACCTGAGCACTCTTGTTCCCATGTTTGGGTCCTTCGAGGGAGGTGCTCAGCACAACGAACAAGGCAACCATACTAATAATGCTTTATCACTCTCACTTAGCCATAGAATTCTATAATTTTAAATTTCGGCGAAGCCCCTGGTATTCGGAAGGCCGAATTCGGGGCGCGATACACGCCTGTAAGTCGGACAGAGCCCCCCTCGCCCTAAGCGGCATAAGTCTTTAGGGACTCGAAAAACCTCGCCGAACAGCGACCAGTCTCTCGCCTTATCATGACAGTCAGTTTTAGCTTTCTCTACTGAGGTGCTCAGCCCGGCTGAACTGGGGCAAAATCGCAGTAGTTCTCCTAGTGCTACCTTAGCCGATAGAGTGGAACGTAAGGTACCAAAACATAGGAGCCGGGCAAACCCAACATTTGACCAAAGACATGATTCAGAGTTGATGCATATAATGTTATAAGTTTGGGGTGTCGCACTTGTGAAAGTGTTCGGACTTTTCACACCGCATTGTGGGGTATGTGAGCCCCTGGTGTGTTGGCTGTACCAGAGTGTACGGTTGCAAGGCGTCATTAATGAACACACACACACACACACACACACACACACACACACATATATATATATATATATATATAAAACAAGAATGCAATAATAGCTGTAATGTCATGCATTGTTTATTGAAAAATTGCGCTAAAGCAGAGCGATACAGATAGTGCGATAAGCAAAAGAGTAGGACTATGTCCCTTCGAAGGGCGAGCTGAGGAATGATATGAAATCTGTAATCAACCTGGGAATTCTGTTGTATAACGTAGCTGTCTGCCTCCTTGGTTGCTATATCATGTGTTTGGCAATAGAGCTGCCGGACAGTGTTTCCAGAGATTAAAGTCCTGAAAGGAAAAGAAAAATAACCAAACGGGAAGCCCCTAGTGCGGTTTAGGCCGTGTTTTGGGGCGTGCCGCAGTTGTGCCCCCCCTCCCCACCTGTGCCCATGGTATTTTTAATGCGTAATTATGTACACGCGGCACAAATATCGCCGTTGGGCTGTGATTGGGGTGGCCGCCGTATTGCTACGCAAGCTCAGATTGCGTCAGGCAGTCTATTTGCCAGAAGGAGAGGTGGGAGGAGTGGCGGAGCCGGTGGTGCTGGATTGAGGAGTAGGACCCACAGGAGTTTTGCCAGTTTCGCCAGGCGCCACCGGTTCGCAGAGATGACTGGGGCGATGTCGACGCCCTGGATGGGAAGCTCACGGTCGCCATCACCAGAATCCATCGCCTCGCCGTTGCCGGGCTAACCCTGGAGATGATCGGGGCGGATTTCATCCGCCGCCGCATCGCTCCACTACACAACAAGGGGAGGCCGTCCTGGCTCTTCAGTAATGCGGCCGACATCATGCGGCTCCGCCCTGGCCAGAACCACAATTTCACAGTGATGGGGCATGCCCACTTCTGCCAGCGGCTCTTTCAGCTCGACGTGAACCACGACGGCAGGGCCAAGAGGACCGGCAAGTTCGCGAAGGCCGGCAAGGTCGCTAAGGGGCCCCTGTTCTGGTTGCCGGTGGGGGTGGTCCCGCTGAGCAACAACTCCCGCCAGACCGACATGATCACCATGATGCCGGACTGTAATGCGCACGGCCTTGACCTGAATTGGGTCGAGCCGGAGGTGGACTAGGTGCAGAAGTTCTTTGACACCCTATCGGAAAAATACGTCCGTGAAGAGCCGCCACTCATCCAGGACACCACCCAGGCAGAGCTGGACTATATTGCCGCCAGGGCGGCGAAGGCGGCGCTCGCCAGGGAGGCCGGCAGCGCTGGCGGCGTGGAGGACGAGGCCGCGGCCGCCGCAGAGGAGAAGGAACTCGCCCAGTGGGCGAAATCTGCTGGGGAGGCTAGCAGCGCCAGCACCGAGGCCCCTCTCATTGAAGATGAGGTCGATGAGTCGTCCGGGGAGGAGGTCGAGGCTGTCGAGCCCCCAGCCATGGGGAGAGGGCGTGTCCTACCGCGGGCCATCTCTGGTGAGCCGGTCCGGCCCGGCAGGGCCGCACAACCGCAACAACCTCAGGAGGCATCCATGTGCCAGACGAGGGCCGCGGCGGCGGGGAAGGCGGTGAAGGCTACGGTGGCGAAGAACAAAGTGACTGCCTCTTCTTCGTCCAAGTGCCCTCGGAATCCACCCGCTTCCCCTACTCTCGCAGACGACGACATGGAGGTCATCTTCGACCTCAGGTCCCTTAGCCCGAGGAGGAAGAGGAAGGCAGCGGAAGAGGAGGTGAAGAATGAGTAAGTATCTGGTCTTTCGTCATCTTCGTCCCCTCAGACTGTGCCGCTTATCTTGACTTGTCTTCATCTTCCCGGGGACATGGAGACGCTGGCCCAGAGGGTGCAAAGAGGGCCAGGGCCTCGACGGGCAGCCAGCCCCTGGTGGGCCCCTCGAGTACGCCGCTGGAGGTGGAGAGTAGCCCAAAGGGCAGCCCTCGGCGTAGCCCCCAGCATATGTTCATCACTCGCTCCCCATCGACGTGTGCTGGGGCACGATTTCTTGGTGCTAATGTCGGACCACGGGTTCCGGCAAACCCTTGAGGTTTGAACACTGGGGTGAGCACGAAGGTTTTCTCCCTATCGATCTGTGCCCTAGCTCTCTAAGATCTCGCAGATGAACTCAACGAACTCACAACACAGAAAGACACAAGATTTATACTGGTTTCGGCCACCGTTGTGGTGTAATACCCTACTCCAGTGTGGTGGTGGTGGATTGCCTCTTGGGCTGATGAAGAACAGTTACAAGGGGAAGAACAGCCTCCTGAGGTTGAGGTGTTCTTGTGCTTGGAGAACTTGTGTGGGTGAGATGATCTTGGATCTGCTTCTCACTTGTGATGAGGTCGATCCTATACCTTCTTGTCTTTCGTCCCCCTTCACTGTGGTGGCTAGTTCTACTTATATAGGCCCTGGTCCTCTCCCCAAATATTGAGCGGGAAGGGAGCGAACAACGGCCAATTTGAAAGGGAATAGCTAGTACAAGTTATCCTGACAAAAGGTGGTCTTCGCCTGCCAAAGGCTCTGGTGATGATGTTGTCTTGGGCTCCATGGCGACCTCCGTCCTGCCGTCCTTCTGGTCTTGGTCTTGTTGCACCAATATGGAAACCTTTGCTTGATGCCTCGATACTCCGCGCCTGCGCTTGCCCCCTTGGCACCAAAGAGGAAACAAGGACACTGCACGCTGGCGCCCGCCTGGCACCCGCCTGGCGCCTGCCTAGTCTCGATCGTCATGGCTCACGTCATGAGGGCCTCGTGAGGTTTGCCCTGCCTTGATCTCTCCACCCCTCGCGAGCCTGCCTGGCGAGGCCACTTCTGAGGTGGTCTTGCATCATCCGCCTCGCGAGGCTTGGCCCCTCGCGAGGGTCTTGAATGCCTTGTCGATGAAGATGGGTCATACAGACCTGCCAGCCCAGCCATGCCATGGGCCGCAGGCAGGCAAGTCTGGGGACCCCCGTTCCCAGGACGCCGACAGTAGCCCCCGCGCCCAAGGCGCGCTTGGGCTTGGCTTCGAGGCGAAGCCAAAGGGTCAAGCACGGAGCGCCGTGGGCCCTCATAGCCTGCGGCCTCGGTTGACGTGTGGTGGTTGATTGGACGTGGGCGTCTCCGCTTCCCCATGCTGCCACGGCAACTGCCCGACTTGAAAAGTCCCTGCAACATGCAAGGAAAGCCATCATTACCTATGATCGTGGGGGTGTTGGTTGGCCTTCTCCTCCTTAAATGGGGAGGGGGGCAGAGCCCTAGTCGCTCATCTTCTCCCATTCCACTCGCTCCTTCTTCCTCCGCTCCACTGCCAGCAGCAGCTTCAATGGCGCCGATCCGTAGGTTTTCTGCTGAAGAGAAGGGAAAGGTTCCTCTCGATGTGTCGGCGCTGATCCTGCCAAAGAAGAGGTCGATCCACCACCGCGACGCCGCAGAGATGCAGGTGGTGACTAGGCCTTGGTGCGAGCGGCCTCCTCCTGGGTATTCACTGCCCCTGTACGCCCAAGCCGGGGGCTCAGGAGGAAGAAGCAACGGGCATCGGTGAACGCACCGCGGTCAAGGTCGACGCGTCGCGGCGACGAGTGCCGTCGCTCCTGGAGTCCACGCCACGGACTCCTCACACGAGCTCGTGCTATGGGCGGCGATGCCCCCAAGCTCCTGGATCCGCTTCCCGCGCTTCTTCTCTGACGTGATGCCACCGAGGGGGCCTCTCGAGCTCTAGTTGCAGCATGCTGACTGCGACGCTCCGGCGACCGGAGAAGAGGTTGAAGCAGTCTCCACCGGCAAGATCTTCATGACCCACGGCTAGGGCGAGATCGCGCGGGTTTGCCGTGCGGAGGGCACCCTCATGATCCACTTCGAGTACGATGGATCCTCCCCGCTATTCTTCAAGGTCTTCAACGCGGAGGGTCGCCGCTTGGAGTGCTGCCCCGAAGGAGGGCGCCAGGACAAGGCGCGCCCCACTCGGGGCTGCTCTAGCAGCAGCGATTCTTGGGAGTCCAGCGGTTCTCCCGAGCTCTAAGAGACTCCGGAGACGAGTGACGACAGCTACGTGCCCCTGAGCTCTCGCCGCGCCCGGAGCAAGGCCGCAACGTCCGGCCGCCATCGTGGCTGATCTGGATGGGGTTGGCGCCGGCCTCCCGCGGCCCATTGTTGATGATGGTGTTAGTGCGGGGGTGTGTAGATTGGATTCTCCAAGGTTCACATCTTTTGTTCCCTGTGAGGAATCAAGTAGTACCCCGTGGGGGCGTGTAAAGGGTTTGCAATGTCTTTGTTGATGTTATCCCAATTCAGGAAGCCTTGTTAGCGCAAGTCCTGTTTAGGCTCGGTCTTCCCTTTCCAACCGTCGCTGGTATGTCAGGTCGCATGCCGTGGTCAAGGCCAGGAGGTGAGCGGCCCGAGGTCCAGTAAGAGCCTCTAAGGCGCGATGCTCAGGGGGTCCCTGATGACCCACAAGTGTAGGGGATCTATCATAGTCCTTTCGTTAAGTAAAGTGTCGAACCCAACGAGGAGCAGAAGGAAATGATAAGCGGTTTTCATCAAGGTATTCTCTGCAAGCACTGAAATTATAGGTAATAGATAGTTTTGTGATAAGATAATTTGTAACGAGCAACAAGTAACAAAAGTAAATAAAGTGCAGTAAGGTGGCCCAATCCTTTTTGTAGCAAAGGACACGCGTGGACAAACTCTTGTATGATGTAAAGCGCTCCCGAGGACACATGGGAATTATCATCAAGCTAGTTTTGATCACGTTCATATGATTCGCGTTCGGTACTTTGATAATTTGGTATGTGGGTGGACCGGTGCTTGGGACTGTCCTTACTTGGACAAGCATCCCACTTATGATTAACCTCTATTGCAAGCATCCGCAACTACAACAAAAGTATTAAGGTAAACCTAACCATAGCATGAAACATGTGGATCCAAATCAGCCCCTTACGAAGCAACACATAAACTAGGGTTTAAGCTTCTGTCACTCTAGAAACCCACCATCTACTTATTACTTCCCAATGCCTTCCTCTAGGCCCAAATAATGGTGAACTGTTATGTAGTCGACGTTCACATAACACCACTAGAGGAGAGACAACATACATCTCATCAAAATATCGAACGAATACCAAATTCACATAACTACTAATAGCAAGACTTCCCCCATGTCCTCGGGAACAAATGTAACTACTCGCAAAGCATATTCATGTTCATAATCAGAGGGGTATTAATATGCATAAAGGATTTGAACATATGATCTTCAACCAAATAAACCAACTAGCATCAACTAGAAGGAGTAATTAACACTACTAGCAACCCACAGGTACCAATCCCGGGCTTAGAGACAAGAATTGGATACAAGAGATGGACTAGGGTTTTGAGAGGAGATGGTGCTGGTGAAGATGTTGATGGAGATTGCCCTCTCCCGATGAGAGGAGCGTTGGTGATGATGATGGCGATGATTTCCCCCTCCTGGAGGGAAGTTTCCCGGCAGAACAGCTCCGCCAGAGCCCTAGATTTGTTCCGCCAAGGTTCCGCCTCGTGGCGGCGGAGTCTCGTCCGGGAAGATGGCTTCTGATTTTTTTCTCATCGAAAGACTCCATATAGCATAAGATGGCCATCGGAGGGCCACCAGGGGGCCCACGAGGTAGGGGGCGCCCCCCACCCTTGTGGGTAGGGTGTGGCCCACCTGGTGAACTTCTTGCACTCAGTATTTTTTATATATTCTGAAATTGACTTCTGTGAAGTTTCAGGACTTTTGGAGCTGTTCAGAATAGGTCTCCAATATTTGCTCCTTTTCGAGCCCAGAATCCCAGCTGCCGGCATTCTCCCTCTTTATGTAAACCTTGTAAAATAAGAGAGAATGGGCATAAGTATTGTGACATAATGTGTAATAACAACCAATAATGCAATAAATATCGATATAAAAGCATGATGCAAAATGGACGTATCAACTCCCCCAAGCTTAGACCTCGCTTGTCCTCAAGCAAAAGCCAAAATCGAAAAATATGTCCACATGTTTAGAGATAGAGGTGTCGATAAAAATAAAATACGGACATGAGGGCATCATGATCATTCTTAGAATAGCAACTTATATAATTATTTTCATATGATCTCTTATGCTAGATTAATAATTCAATCACAATTTCAAGTATGAATCATAAACTTCATTGACAACTAACAAACTATAATCTCAGTATTGGAGCAATTGCAATTTGTCATAACATAGGAAAGAGTCAACATAAGAACTTTTTAGCAAGTCCACATACTCAACTATCATATAGTCTTTCACAATTGCTAACACTCACACAATACTTATGTGTATGAAGTTTTAATCAGACACAAAGAATGATAGGGGCTTATAGTTTTGACTCCCAACGTTTTACCTCAAGGGTAATGTCAACAATAATAGTTCATGAAAACTAACATCCAATTAGCCATATATACCAGGATCTTTCCAACATGTTGTGCTTGCCAAAAGATAAAATGTAAAAAGGAAGGGTAAAGATCACCATGACTCTTATGCAAGGTAGGAGATAAAAGTAAAAGATAGGCCCTTCACAGAGGGAAGCAGAGGTTGTCATGCGCTTTTATGGTTGGATGCACAAAATCTTAATGTGAAAGAACATCACTTTATATTTCCACTTGTGATATGGACCTTTATTATGCAGTCCGTCGCTTTTATTTCTTCCATATCACATGATCGTATAAAGTTTATTTTCTCCCACACTAATAAGTCATACATATTTAGAGAGCATTTTTTATTGCTTGCACCGATGACAACTTACTTGAAGGATCTTATTCAATCCATAGGTAGGTATGGTGGACTCTCATGGCAAAACTGGTTTAAGGGTGTTTGTAAGCACAAGTATTATCTCTACTTGGTGCAAATAATTTGGCTAGAATGAGGGGGAAAGGCAAGCTCAATCATGTTGGATGATCCAAGACAATATAATTTATCTTAGATGCAAGAAAACATAACCCATTACGTTGTCTTCCTTGTCCAACGTCAACTCTTTAGCATGTCATATTTTAATGAGTGCTCACAATCATAAAAGATGTCCAAGATAGTATATTTATATGTGAAGACCTCTCTTTCTTTCTTACTTCCTATTAATTGCAACGATGACCAAAACTATGTTTGTCAACTCTCAACAACTTTTATTCATCATACTCTTTCTATGTGAGCTCATTACTCTCCATAAGATCCATATGATCTCTTTGTTTCTTTTTATTCTTTCTCTTTTCTTTTATTCACTTAAGATCATGGCAAAATAATCAGGCCCTTGACTCAACACTAATATTTATTATATATAGCTCACGGACTCGATTACATAGAAGGATCATAAAGCAAAACTCACAACTAGATCATACTAAAAGATTTTATTCTACTAGATCAAGATATTATCAAAAGGATCGAACTAAGAAAAGCGGTAAAGATAAAAGTGATGGTGATACGATACCGGGGCACTCCCCCAAGCTTGGCAGTTGCCAAGGAGAGTGCCCATACCCATGTGATTATGTCTCCTTTGTTGGTGAAGAAGTTGATGGTGATGGATAGTCACACATCGAGCGTAGGAGGTCTTCTAACTTGCGGATAATGCCTTTGAGTGCAATGATATGCTCCTTCAACAAAATATTTTCACGAGTGAGATACTTATTTTGTATACGAGCTAACTCGATCATCTTGAAAGCTTCGATCTCAGTTGGGGTAAGAAGATTTTGATCAAGTTGAAGGATGTCTTCTGTTGCCGGAACTTGGTCCTCCGTTGTCTTCTTGGTCCCTTCATCCTTGTTGATCTCCATGGGTTCTTCTCTCTTCAGCTCTATCTTCATTAGCCAAGCATCGTTGCCCTCATGGTTGGAGGTAGAGGGAGACGACATAATGCCTGGCCTTGATAACCTTGACCGAAAATAACTCAAAACAAAAACAAGAGATTTTTGCGTGATATGGTGGTCAAAACCTTCGGGAGGTTATATAATGAATTTTTACCGACCAAAATACGTGTCTTGTACGAAAACGGAGTCCGGAGAGCACACGAGGTGCCCACAAGGTAGGGGGCGCGCCCAGGGGGGCAGGGCGAACCCTCCACCCTCGTGGAGCCCTCGTGTCCTTCCCGGACTGCTTCTTATTTTTCTATTTTTATAAATATTCCAAAACAGAGAAATATTTCCATTAGAACTGTTTTGGAGTCGGTTTACTTACTGTACCACATACCTATTCCTTTTCGAAGTCTGAAATGTTCCAAAAAGTGTCCCTTATGTATTCCTCCGGGGTTACGGTTTCAATAACATTAGTTTCAACATTTATAGGATTACCTGAGATATAATGTTTAATTCTTTGACCGTTCACCACCTTCGGATTTGTGCCTTGGAAGTTGTTGATTCTTATGACACCGAGACGATAGACCTCCTCGACAACGTAAGGACCTTCCCATTTATAGAGAAGTTTTCCTGCAAAAAATCTTAAACGAGAGTTGTATAATAATACATAATCACCTACATTAAACTCACGCTTTTGTATTCTTTTGTCATGCCATCTTTTAACTTTTTCTTTAAATAATTTGGCATTCTCATAGGCTTGGGTTCTCCATTCATCAAGTGAGCTAATGTAAAATAACCTCTTCTCACCGGCAAGTTTGAAATCATAGTTGAGCTCTTTAATAGCCCAATAAGCTTTATGTTCTAGTTCGAGAGGTAAGTGACATGCTTTTCCATAAATCATTTTATACGGAGACATACCCATAGGATTTTTATATGCGGTTCTATAGGCCCATAATGCATCATCAAGTTTCTTGGACCAATTCTTTATAGATCTATTAACAGTCTTTTGAAAAATTAATTTGAGTTCTCTATTACTCAATTCTACTTGACCACTAGACTATGGGTGATAAGGAGATGTAATTCTATGATTAACATCATATTTAGCAAGCATTTTACGGAAAGCACCATGAATAAAATATGAACCACCATCAGTCATTAAATATCTAGGGACTCCAAACCTTGGAAAAATAACTTCTTTAAGCATCTTAATAGAGGTGTTATGATCAGCACTACTAGTTGGAATAGCTTCTACCCACTTAGTAACATAATCAATAGCAACTAAAATATGTGTATATCCATTAGAGGTAGGAAAAGGTCCCATATAATCAAAGCCCCAAACATCAAATGGTTCAATAACAAGTGAATAATTCATAGGCATTTCTTGACGTCTACTAATATTACCAATTCTTTGACATTCATCACAAGATAAGACAAACATACGGGCATCCTTGAATAGAGTAGGCCAATAAAAACCGGATTGCAATACCTTATGTGCAGTTCTATCTCCAGCGTCGTGTCCTCCATAAGCTTCAAAGTGACACTTGCATAGGATCTGTTCCTATTCATGCTCAGGTACACAACGTATAATAACACCATCTACTCCTTTATAAAGATGTGGGTCATCCCAAAAGTAATGTATCAAATCATAGAAGAACTTTTTCTTTTGCTGGTATGTGAAACTAGGTGGTATAAATTTAGCAACAATATAATTAGCATAATCAGCATACCATGGAGTTGTACGAGAAGCATTTATGACATTTAATTGTTCATCAGGAAAGCTATCATCAATAGGTAGTGGGTAATCAAGCACATTTTCTAACCTAGACATGTTGTGTGCAATGGGATTCTCAGCTCCCTTTCTATCAACAATATGCAAATCAAATTCTTGTAGCAAGAGAACCCATCTAATAAGTCTAGGTTTAGCATCTTTATTTTCCATAAGGTATTTAATAGCAGCATGATCCGTGTGAATAGTTTCTTTAGAATCAACAATATAAGGTCTGAACTTATCACAAGCAAATACAACTGCTAAGAATTCTTTTTCAGTAGTGGCATAATTTCTCTGAGCATTGTCTAGAGTTTTACTAGCATATTTAATAACATTTAATTTCTTGTCAACTCTTTTCCCTAGAACAACACCTACAGCATAATCACTAGCATCTCACATAATTTCAAAAGGTAAATTCAAATCAGGTGGCTGAAAAATAGGTGCAGAGATCAATGCTTTCTTAAGTATTTCAAATGCTTCTACACAATCATCATCAAAGACAAATGGTATATCTTTTTGTAATAAATTTGTGAGAGGCCGAGAAATTTTTGAGAAGTCCTTAATGAACCTCCTATAAAAACCGGCATGACCAAGGAAACTTCATATACCTTTGATATCCTTGGGACATGGCATCTTTTCAATAGCATCAACCTTAGCTTTATCAACTTCAATACCTCTTTCAGAAACTTTATGCCCCAAGACAATACCTTCATTAACCATAAAGTGGCACTTTTCCCAATTCAGGACAAGATTAGTTTCTTCACATCTCTGCAAAACTCGGTCAAGGTTGCTTAAGCAATCATCAAAAGAGGATCCATAGACGGAAAAATCATCCATGAAAACCTCACAAATCTTTTCACAAAAGTCAGAGAATATAGCCATCGTGCATCTTTGAAAGGTAGCAGGTGCATTACATAAACCAAAAGGCATACGTCTATAAGCAAAAGTACCAAAAGGGTAAGTTAAAGTAGTCTTTGATTGATCATTGGCTGACACAGGTATTTGAGAGAAACTAGAATAACCATCTAGAAAGCAAAATTGTGTATGTTTGGATAATCTTTCTAGCATTTGATCGATAAAATGTAAGGGGTAATGATCTTTTTAGTATCTTTATTTAATTTGCGGAAATCAATTACCATCCTATATCCTGTAATAATTCTTTATGGGATCAACTCATATTTATCATTAGGAACGATAGTAATACCTCCCTTCTTAGGGACACAATGGACAAGACTTACCCACTGACTATCAGCAACGGGATAGATTATACCTGCCTCAAGAAGCTTTAGTATTTCCTTTCTTACACTTCCTTCATCTTAGGATTCAGCCATCGTTAATGATCATGAACTGGTTTGGCATCTTCCTCCAAATTTATTTTGTGTTGACACAGAGTGGGACTAATGCCCTTCAGATCATCAAGAGTATATCCAATAGCAGCACGGTGCTTCTTCAGAGTTTTTAATAATCTTTCTTCTTCATGCTCTGAAAGGTTAGCACTAATAATAACAGGATATATATTCTTCTCATCAAGATAAGCATATTTAAGAGTATCAGGTAACGGTTTAAGCTCAAACACGGGATCACCCTTGGGTGGAGGAGGATCCCCTAGGATTTCAACAGGCAAATTGTGTTTCAGGATGGGTTCCTGTTTAAAGAATACTTCATCTATTTCCCTTATTTCATTCATAAACATATCATTTTCATGGTATAGCAAATATTATTCTAAATGATCACTAGGAGGTACGGCAATAGAAGGAAGACCAATGATTTTATCCTTACTGGGCAATTCCTCTTCACGGTGTTGTCTACTAAATTTTGAGAAATTAAACTCATGAGACATATCACCTAAACCAATAGTAATAACATCCTTGTTGCAGTCTATCCTAGCATTAGTAGTGTTTAAGAAGGGTCTACCAAATATAATGGGACAAAAGCTGTCTTGTGGGGAACCAAGAACAAGAAAATCAGCAGGATATTTAGTTTTCCCACACAAGACTTCAACATCTCTAACAATTCCCATTGGTGAAATAGTATCTCTATTGGCAAGTTTAATTGTGACATCAATATCTTCTATCTCAGCAGGTGTAATATCATGCATAATTTCTTTGTATAAGTCATAAGGTATTGCACTATCACTATCACCCATATCACATAAGCCATGATAACAATGATCTCCTATTTTAACAGAAATAACAGGCATGCCTACCACAGGTCTGTTTTTATCTTTAGCACTAGGTTTAGCAATTCTAGCAGTCTCATCAAGGAAATGAATAACATGCCCATCAATATTATCAAACAAGAGATCTTTAACAATAGCAATATTGGGTTCAACTTTAATTTGCTCAGGAGGTGTATAAGTTTTAATATTGCTTTTACGAACCACAGTTGAAGCTTTAGCATGATCTTTTATCCTAACAGGAAAAGGTGGTATCTCAACATAAGTAGTAGGAACGATACGATCATTATAAGTGATAGTCTTTTCTCCAACTTTAATAGGTGCAGCTACTTTTACTTCTATGGGAGGATGATATTTAAACGACTTCTCCCTAGGGAGATCAACATGAGTAGCAAAAGATTCACAGAAACAGGCTACTATCTTAGAGTCAAGTCCATATTTAGTGCTAAATTTATGGAAAACAATGGTATCCATAAAAGATTTAACACAATCAAACTTAGGTGTCATACCTGACTCCTTACCTTCATCAAGGTCCCAATCTCCAGAGTTGCGTTTAATTCTTTCCAATAAATCCCATTTGAATTCAATAGTCTTCATCATAAAAGAGCTAGCACAAGAAGTATCGAGCATGGTGCGATTGTTATCAGAAAGCCGAGCATATAAATTTTGAATAATCATTTCTCTTGAGAGCTCATGTTTGGGGCATGAATACAACATTGATTTAAGCCTCCCCCAAGCTTGAGCGATGCTTTCTCCTTCGCGAGGCCAGAAATTATATATATAATTGAGATCACGATGAACAAGATGCATATGATAAAACGTCTGATGAAATTCCAATTTCAATCGTTTGTAGTTCCATGACCCCGTATCATCACATAGCCTGTACCATGTCAATGCATATCCCTTCAAAGATAAAGGGAATACCTTCTTCTTAATAACATCTCTGAGCACACCTGCAAGCTTAAATAATCCACAAACTTCATCCACATATATTAGGTGCTCATCAGGATGCTTTGTTCCATCTCCTGCAAAAGGATTAGCTAGCAATTTTTCTAACATACCCGAAGGAATTTCAAAGCAGACATTTTCATTTTCAGTTAGTTCAGTAGGTTGAGGAGCAACTCTTTTCTCTACTGGTCGGGGTGAAGATACCCCGAACAAGCCCCTCAGAGGATTACTTTCCATAGTAACAAGTGACAGTAAATTTCAGCACACTATATAAATTTTTCCTTACCAAATTCCACCTAACAAAGGCGCTTCACTCCCCGGCAATGGCGCCAGAAAAGAGTCCTGATGACCCACAAGTCTAGGGGATCTATCATAGTCCTTTCGATAAGTAAGAGTGTCAAACCCAACGAGGAGCAGAAGGAAATGATAAGCGGTTTTCAGCAAGGTATTCTCTGCAAGCGCTGAAATTATAGGTAATAGATAGTTTTGTGATAAGATAATTTGTAACGAGAAACAAGTAACAAAAGTAAATAAAGTGCAGCAAGGTAGCCCAATCCTTTTTGTTGCAAAGGACAAGCCTGGACAAACTCTTATATGATGTAAAGCGCTCCCGAGGACACATGGGAATTATCGTCAAGCTAGTTTTCATCATGTTCATATGATTCACGTTCGGTACTTTGATAATTTGGTATGTGGGTGGACCGGTGCTTGGGTACTGTCCTTACTTGGACAAGCATCCCACTTATGATTAACCTCTATTGCAAGCATCCGCAACTATAACAAAAGTATTAAGGTAAACCACCATAGCATGAAACATGTGGATCCAAATCAGCCCCTTACAAAGCAACGCATAAACTAGGGTTTACGCTTCTGTCACTCTAGCAACCCATCATCTACTTATTACTTCCCAATGCCTTCCTCTAGGCCCAAATAATGGTGAAGTGTTATGTAGTCGGCGTTCACATAACACCACTAGAGGAGAGACAACATACATCTCATCAAAATATCAAACGAATACCAAATTCACATGACTACTAATAGCAAGACTTCTCCCATGTCCTCAGGAACAAATGTAACTACTCGCAAAGCATATTCATGTTCATAATCAGAGGGGTATTAATATGCATAAAGGAACTGAACATACGATCTTCCACCAAATAAACCAACTAGCATCAACTACAAGGAGTAATTAACACTACTAGCAACCCATAGGTACCAATCCCGGGCTTAGAGACAAGAATTGGATACAAGAGATGAACTAGGGTTTTGAGAGGAGATGGTGCTGGTGAAGATGTTGATGGAGATTGCCCTCTCTCGATGAGAGGAGCGTTGGTGATGACGATGGCGATGATTTCCCCCTCCTGGAGGGAAGTTTCCCCGGCAAAACAGTGCCGCCAGAGCCCTAGATTGGTTCCGCCAAGGTTCCGCCTCGTGGCAGTGGAGTCTCGTCCGGGAAGATGGCTTCTGATTTTTTTTCTCATCGAAAGACTCCATATAGCATAAGATGGCCATCAGAGGGCCACCAGGGGGCCCACGAGGTAGGGGGGCACCCCCACCCTCGTGGGCAGGGTGTGGCCCCCCTGGTGAACTTCTTGCGCTCAGTATTTTTTATATATTCTGAAATTGACTTCCATGAAGTTTTAGGACTTTTGGAGCTGTTCAGAATAGGTCTCCAATATTTGCTCCTTTTCGAGCCCAGAATCCTAGCTGCCGGTATTCTCCCTCTTTATGTAAACCTTGTAAAATAAGAGAGAATAGGCATAAGTATTGTGACATAATGTGTAATAACAGCCCATAATGCAATAAATATTGATATAAAAGCATGATCCAAAATGGACGTATCAGTCCCCTTTAGCGCTCAAGAAGTTGTGGTAAGATAAGAAAGGGAGGAGACATTGCCGCAACAGGGCCGTGGCGAGCGTGTCCCCTAGGTCGCAACGATTGGTTGATCTGAGCTTGTGACTTATCTTGGTGGTCTGGGGTCGATTCTTCGTGATGCGCCAGACCGGTGCGCAAACACCGGCAGTGTAGCTAGGACAAGCCCATACAAGTCCTCCCCCTTCAGTGCTCTCCTTTGTGCTCTACGTCCTTAGGTCCCGGCCCTCGAGAGAGCTCAGCCGCCGCTAGTATGCCAGGTCGTGTGTCGTGGTCAAGGCCAGGGGTGAGGGCTGGAGAGCCAGTAAGAGCTCCTGAGTCGCAATGCTCAGGAGCCCCCCTTTTAATGTGCAAGCGGATTACTTGGAAGAGGTGGGAGCTCGCGGTGCCGCCTGGTGCTATCCTCATGAGATTCCTGCAAGCCAGCACAAGCAAGAACACGATCTGCCATTATGGTTGTCAGCCTGCCGCTGGTTCCTCCGCGAGGGGGTGAAGGCACTGAGGGCCTGGTGAGGTGACGTGCGTGGGGCATGCCGCGAGCCAGAGCTCGACCGCTCAGGTTTATCGATGTGGTAGGGACAAGCCCATGCACCAGCGCCGTGCTAGCATGCTGAGGTCCCGTGGGAGGCAACAATTGAGCAGGTAATAATCATAGGTAGATGAAACATGAGAGTAGCAGGCTTAAGCAAGTGCATGAGAGATACGTGCCACTGGGTCAGGCCCGAGCGACTTGGGAATGATGCAGCCGGAGGGGCGCCCCCAACATGGTAAGCTAAAGACATAAGAAAAGGCATACATGCCATAGGGACGAACCCACGCGGCCTGGGAATGATGCAGCCCGAGGGGCGCTCCCAGCTGAATGAACTTGGAAAGATGTCACCTGGTCATGTTGACGAAGGAGAGTTGAGGCAGCTGAAGGTGCACGGTGAAGGGGTTTCTCCTCACGAGCCTCCGGAGCTCTGAGCCTCGGGAGGCTCTGGGGGCTCAGGTGGTTCCTTGAGGACCGTCTCCATCTCCATCAGGACGGCATGGTGCCTGGCTTCCTGATCTGCTAGGATGCCTGCAAGTTGCGCTGGTAGGCGTACGATACACTTGGCAGGCCAAAGGGCATGTGAACATAGCTGTGCGGTGAGCCCTCGCAGTGTCCGACGTGCGAAGGCCAGAAAAGCTCCTAAGAAGCGGCCCTGTTGAGCCCTGGAACATCGATGCAAACACGCTGCTCGGCATCCTCGCCTGGATGGGAAGCTGCATCTCGTGAGAGGTGGTCGCCGTGCATGGCCCTTGCATCTTGCAACTCCTGGGTGGTCTTTGTGATGAACTCCTGAACGGTGGGCAATCCCTGCCCTGTGCTGTAAGTGCATCTAGTGCCACCCCTAGTTGGTTTTGGAGTATTGACGACAAACCTAGTTGAGGGACTAATGTGTTTGTGAGAATTGCAGGATAACACAGGTAGAAGTCCCTCATTGATTCGGTTTTACTACCAGAGATGACCCCTAAAAATGTATGAAGACATTCAAGCCAAAGGTGGTATATGAAGATATTCACATTGAAGACTATGACAAAAGAAGACACGTTATGAAGCCTATGGAGCTCGAAGACTTAGATCTTTCGTAGTTCTTTTTATTTTGTGTTGAGTCATAGGAACCACCGTACTATTAAGTGGGTCTAGGAGAACCAGTCAGAATGACTGAAGTAATGCCTAAACCAAAAACCTATGTCTTCGAGTGAAGACAATGAGAGCGAATCTTGTCCAGAGCCGGATAAGTCAGCTTTGCTTGTAGCCCAAGTAAAGTTGCCATGAGAGTTTGAAATCTGACCGTTGAGACACGTGTCAGTTCCTTAGTGACCCAGGGTCATTTCGGACAAATCAGGTCGGGTTGCCAAGTGGCTATAAACAGACCACCCCCTACAACCATAAACAGTTGGCTGCTCAGATTTTAGTGCACGGCTTTTGTCGTTTGAGAGCAACCCACCTCAAAGCCTTTGAGAGAAAATTCCTAGAGAGGAGAAAAGCCCTAACCACCCAGAGCCAGAGAACATTGGGCATCACTTAAGTCTTCTTGTCTGTGTGATCTGAAGACTTATTACACTTGAGGACTGTGCATCCCAGACGGTTAGGCGTCGAGTTCAGAGCATCCAAGAGACATTGTGGATTGCCAGTGAACGAAGTCTGTGAAGGTTTGGGAGTCTACCTTGAAGACTTACCAGAGTGATTGGGCGAGGACTAAGTGACCTTAGCTCAAGGAGAATACGGTGAGGACTTGGTGTCCTGAGCTACGTGTTCAGGACTGGGTGTCTGGGACTGTGTGTCCTAAGGTTTAAATACCTAGCCGCTCCAAGTAGACGTATAGTTGTCACAGCAACTGGAACTGGTCCAACGCATCATTGTCTTCAACGAGTCACTGGTTTCATCTTCACTTCCTTTTACTTACTGTTACTCATAGTGAAGCCAGTACATGCTTGCTATACCTTTTGTCTTCACAACGTAACTGTATGATTTGTTTGGCTTCATAACTTCTTCCTACCTGATCCTTATTACACTGCAGCTGTTTGTCTTTGTGCTTTCACTCTATTGAATACTTGACCATGGCTTTCCTAGTGTAATCTAACTTCCGCTGCATAGTAATAGGCAAAATCTTCGCTGTTTGTCTTCATAACTCCCACATTTTGAAGACTTTCATAAAAATCGCCTATTCACCCCCCTGTAGTCGATATAACGCACTTTCAATTGGTATCAGAGCAAGGTGCTCCCTTGTTCTGTGTGATTCGGTTTAACCACCTGGAGTTTTAGCTATGTCGAGTGCAGGGATAATCAAAGTCTCCGCTGCGTGCCCGGTCTTCGATGGAACTGAATATCCCTACTGGAAGAATAAGATGCGCATGCATCTTGAAGCCATTAACGTCGACCTATGGTATGTCGTCGAGAACGGCGTTCCCAAGGCTGGAGAAGGTGTCACTGCTGCTGATGTCAAGAAGTTCACTCAACTGGACTCTACTGCCAAAAATATCATCTGTGGTCATCTGACAAAAGGACAGTATGGCCATGTGAGTGCCTTGAAGACATCCAAGGTGGTCTGGGACTGGCTCTCCAAGGTCAATTAAGGCATCTCAACCCAGAGAGATCAGAGAATCAGTGTTCTTCGCAACCTCTTCAACCGCTTCAAGCGAAATGACAATGAGAATGTCCAGCACACATTTGACCGGCTCACTAACATCACAAATGAACTTCAAGCCCTCGGCGCCACTGAGATCACCAAACATGAAATCGTCAAGACGCTGCTGAGATCACTTGATAGTTCGTTTGACATCCTAGCCCTGATGATTCAAGAACGTCCTGATTTCAAGACACTCGATTCGTCTGACATACTTGAGAGGCTCAACACACATGAGTTCCAGCTTTCTGAGAAAAGAGATATCTACGGTCCAAACTATGGGCGAACTCGTGCCTTGAAGGCAAAAGCTGTTTCCTCATCTGAAGAAGAATCTGACAGCAGTTTTGATGATCCTGAAGACATTGGAAGGGAACTTGCAATGCTAGTGAAGAAGTTCCAAAAATTCACCAAGAAGAAAGGCTTCAGAAAATCTTCACGATCAAGCTCAAGGAATGATGAAGCTTCTGCTCATGACAACAAGAAGAAAACATGTCACAAGTGCAAGAAAACTGGACACTTCATCTCTGAGTGTCCACCGTGGGACAATGAGAATAGAAGGAAGAAGAAGAGCAAGGAATATGATTCTGACGACAAGAAGAAGAAGAAATACTCAAAGTCTTCTTCCAAGTATTCCTCAAAGTCTTCATCACACAAGAAGAGCTCATCTGGCAAGGCACGTGCGTTTGTTGGCAAGGAAATGGATTCAGAGGAGGAGTCCGCTTCTGAGGAGGCAGAGGTGGAATCTGAGGAGGAGTCTGATTCTGGCATTGCGAGTCTGGCTACAGCATACGTCGCCAAGTCCATCTTCAACACTGAAGACAATGACTTCATCACCGACACTGATGCAAATGACAAGAACGACTCCACTCCTACCTACTGCTTCATGGCACGCGGTGCCAAGGTAAACACACGCACTACTCGCTATCAAACATCTAGTGACGATGACTCTGACTGTGATTCAAAACCCAGCTACAAAACACTTGCTAAAATTGCAACTGAACAACAGAAAGCTATGGAACATATTCAAAAACTGTTAGACAGAAGCGATGATCTGTTGGGTGCTGAAATGACTCGATCTGAATCCTTAATTGAAGACATAAAAAATCTTCACGTTAAGTATCAGGAACTTGAAGATCGTCTTGATACTCTCTCAACAACTCATGAAAAGCTTAGCTATGATTATCTTCAAAGGAAGCAAGAACTTGAGAAATTGAGAGCGGCTCATGAAGATCTTCAAAAGGAAAACGAATCACTTTGCGCCGAACAGATCAGCTCCGCTCAGGAAGGATTTGAACCACCATGTCTTAAATGCATTGTGCGTGATAATGCTACTTCTGTTGCTGAATGTTCCACTGCTACTGCTGTTGCAATATCTTCAACTGTTGATGTGGTAACTAACCCCTCTGCTGAGGATACCACTGCTATTGCTGATGAGAATGCTAGGTTGAAGACATTGCTTGAAACAGGGATGTACAAAAGTCTTAAAGGACATCAGACATTATGTGATGTCCTCAAGAAGCAGATTCTAAACCGAAACCCTAGGGAAGAGGGTGTTGGGTTCGTAAGGAAAATAAATGCAGATGGCTCTACTGGAAACCTGAGCAGTTCCCCAAAACCACATGGGTTGCTGCAAAGGAACCTTCAGCAGATCCATCCAATTTATCTGGCTTCACATGTGCTAACCCCATTATTATTGATGAATCCTTTGATGCAAACTATAAACTGTTTAAGAATCAGAATGGTGAAGTGTTTGCCAGGTACATTGGTACTAACTGCAGGAATGGACCGCCTATGAAG
Organism: Triticum dicoccoides; assembly: GCF_002162155.2. NCBI lineage: Eukaryota > Viridiplantae > Streptophyta > Magnoliopsida > Poales > Poaceae > Triticum > Triticum dicoccoides. The sequence goes on along the minus strand of NC_041384.1, from coordinate 160,980,722 downwards.
AAGATCTGGGTTCCGAAAAAGTGTCTGGAAAATCTTCCTGTGAATGTCTTCATGACACCTCACTTGAAGAAGACAAACCTCAGACCAAAGGCTTCATACGGTTCAAAGGCTTCATACAAACAGAGGACTCACCTGAGTCACACTAACGCAAATGTTTTGCAGGGAAACCATACTCAGGCATATGAATATGAGAGCGGTTCATCGAACCGTCATGTTCATATGACCAAAAATTATTCTGCTTATTCCTATGAGTATTATTGTCCACCTGCAAGACTGTTTGCTAAGGCTTCAAAGCCAAAATTCTCAGATGCTGCACTTAGAATTATTGCTTCTAAGCCACCCTTGAAGATGTGGGTGGTTAAGAAAGCTTAACTCTCTTTTGCAGGGAAAGGTCTCCAGCAGAAAAACAAAATCTTCTGACGCTATTGCTGGGGACCTTACAAATCTTGTAGGGCGCAAGATAAAATGCCCGAATGGCATGATTATGTACTTCGTTCCTGAATCGCATGCTACTCTCCCTATTAGTCCTAATCTGGATCTAATTTTCATAACCCACTGGTTCGTCAAATGTTTTTGCTTCACAATTCTCTTCGTGAAGCCTATCCCCCTAACTGCACTGTAGGGTACGACACCAGCGTCTTCAAAGTCTTCAGAATGGATTATTGACAGTGGGTGTACAAATCACATGACTGGCAAAAGAAGCCTTCTTATGGACTCAACCTTACGTCCATCCGACAAGAGCCACATCACATTTGCTAACACTGGTAAAAGTAAGGTATTGGGTCTAGGTAGAGTAGCAATCTCAAAGGATCAACACATGGATAAAGTCATGCTTGTTGAATCCCTTGGCTTCAACTTAATGTCTGTCTCAATGCTTTGCGATTTGAACATGATCGTAATGTTTGGAAAATATCGTTGCCTAGTACTAATGGAATCTGACAAGTCTCTATTGTTTGAAGGGTATCGAAAAGATGATCTGTACGTGGTAGATTTCTCAGCAGGGCCACAACTTGCAGTATGTCTTCTTGCAAAAGCTTCAGAATGCTGGCTTTGGCATCGGAGGCTTGGGCATGCTGGCATGAGGAACCTCCACACCCTTGCGAAGAAGAAGCATGTCATAGGCATCGAGGGTGTCAAGTTCAAGAAAGATCACTTATGTGGTGCCTGTGAAGCAGGGAAGATGACAAGGGCAAAACATCCTTCGAAGACAATCATGACTACTACTCAACCCTTCGAACTGCTCCACATGGATCTTTACGGCCCCACTCACTACTCAACTTTTACTACTACTGCTTGCCTCTATGGCTTCGTCATTGTTGATGATTACTCTAGATATACTTGGGTGCACATAATCCTTTACAAGACTGAAGTGCAGGATGTCTTCAGACGCTTCGCCAATCGTGCTATGAACAATTTTGGCGCCAAGATAAAGCACATCAGAAGTGACAATGGCACTGAATTCAAGAACACTGGCCTTGATACATATCTTGATACCTTGGGCATCACACATGAATTCTCAGCTCCGTATACGCCACAGCAGAATGGCATCGTCGAACGCAAGAACAGAACACTCATTGAGATGGCCAAAACGATGCTAGATGAATACAAGACTCCAAGAAGATTCTGGACTGAAGCCATTGACACTGCATGCCACACAATCAATCGTGTTTATCTTCACAAGCTTCTGAACAAGACATCTTATGAGCTCCTTACTGGCAAAAAGCCAAATGTCAGTTACTTCAGAGTATTTGGCGCAAGGTGCTGGATCAAGGACCCACATCACACTTCAAAATTTGCACCAAAAGCACATGAGGGTTTTATGCTTGGATATGGAAAGGATTCGCACTCCTACAGAGTCTTCAATCTCTTTCATTACAAAGTGGTTGAAACAGTGGATGTGCGGTTCGATGAGACCAATGGTTCACAAAGAGAGCAACTGCCAAATGTGCTAGATGAAGTTCCAGCTAGTGAATCAATCAAGCTTATGGGAACTGGAGAGATTATACCTTCTGAAGCTCATCCTGAAGAAGAACTTATCATCTCAGCACCTGATCAACATGAAGACAATGCTCAGTCTGAAGATATTCCTCCCAACAACAACACAGATCAGCAAGAGCAAAGTCTTCGCCCTGTACATCCTCGAGTTGCCAATGAAGTGCAGATTGACAGAATAATTGACAGCATCAATGCACCTGGTCCACTCACTTGTTCAAAGGCAACTCAGCTAGCAAATTTCTGTGGGCACTTCGCATTCGTCTCAATATCAGAACCCAAGAAAGTTGAAGAAGCCTTCATGGAACCTGAATGGATTCAAGCTATGCAAGAAGAGCTTCAACAGTTTGAGCTGAATAATGTATGGGAACTGGTTAAGCGTCCTGAACCATGGAAGCACAACATAATAGGCACCAAATGGATATACCGCAACAAGCAAGATGAGCATGGTCAAGTTGTCAGAAACAAAGCTCGTCTCGTTGCTCAAGGATATACTCAAGTGGAAGGCATTGACTTCAATGAAACATTTGCTCCTGTGGCTAGGCTTGAAGCCATACGCATACTGCTGGCCTATGCAAATCATCATAACATACTTCTATATCAAATGGATGTGAAGAGTGCCTTTCTCAATGGCAAGATTGAAGAAGAAGTGTATGTTGCACAACCGCCTGGCTTTGAAAATCCAAAACATCCTGACATGGTATACAAGCTCAACAAGGCACTGTATGGCCTCAAACAAGCCCCTAGGGCCTGGTATGACACACTCAAATATTTCCTGAAGAGCAAAGGCTTCATATGTGGTTCCCTAGATCCCACTCTTTTCACGAAGACATATGATGGTGAACTGTTTGTGTGCCACTCGGTATGCAAGACTGCAAGGGCTTCACAACACCAATGCCAGCCAAACATCATCTGGTTCCTGACGACAATGGTAAAGAGTTCGATCAAAAGGTATACCGCTCCATGATTGGTTCTTTACTTTATCTATGTGCATCTAGGCCAGATATTATGCTTAGTGTTTGCATGTGTGCTCGATTTCAAGCGGCACCAAAGGAGTCGCATCACTTAGCTGTGAAGCGAATTCTTCGATATTTGGCTCACACCCAACTCTAGGATTATGGTATCCAAAGGGCTCAGAGTTTGATTTGATTGGATTCTCGGATGCTGATTATGCTGGTGACAAAGTTGATCACAAGTCTACATCAGGCACATGTCACTTTCTGGGACGATCACTTGTATGTTGGTCTTCAAAGAAGCAGAACTGTGTATCTCTCCACTGCTGAATCTGAATACATTGCTGCTGGATCTTGCTGCACTCAGCTTCTGTGGATGAAGCAAACACTCAAGGACTATGGCATTCATCTGAAGCAAGTGCCACTTTACTGCGACAACGAAAGCGCCATCAAGATTGCCAACAACCCAGTTCAGCACTCGAAGACAAAGCACATTGAAATTCGTCATCACTTTCTCAGAGATCATGTTGTGAAGGAAGACATTGATATCATACACGTCAACACTGAAGAGCAATTGGCAGATATCTTCACCAACCTTTGGATGAGAAGAGGTTTTGCAAGTTACGGTGTGAGCTAAATATCTTGGAATCCTCAAATGTCCTGTGATCAGGCACACATCCTAACCCTTATGCATATTGATGACTTAGATGTGCAACACATGAAGTAAAGTATATCTTCAATCAATGAAGACATACATTCTAAGTGTGAATACATTAATGTGGAATTTGACTTCGGAGCGCCACGATAATTGTGCGCCGTGTCTGGGTCTAATACTTCCTATACGGTGGGTAACGCCACCACCAAACGTTCTATTTTGAAGTGTTTCACTCATGGCGTTACCTTGCAATATCTTCACATTTGGTTTGGCTTCGAACTCAACATGTCTTCATGATTATCTTCACTACGTTGATTATATAGATGTATACATACTAGTGTTCTGTCCTCTACAGCATTCACTTATAGCTATGTCTTCTTGGTTGAATCTTTTGAACTAAGTGAATGTGATCGGACCCTAATCTCTCTATGCTTTCTATCTCAAATTCTATCTCTCCAAGTCATATGCATTCTATTGAAACTGTCGAATGTCTTCACTGCGTCCTTGTCAGCAGAAGATATAGAGACAACCATAAAGTCCGTTTTCAATGCTCATTCCTCCACATAAAATCCGGAGAAACAGGAACGACCGCCCGACAATCCAGGCGTGCGTGGGACGTGGAACTGCCCCCAAAATACCGCATGATGGCCACGTTCCTCAGATGCGAATCGCCAGGGGCACCTAAGTAATAGCGCAGTGTCGCCCCTGCGACTATAAATTCACACTTACCGCGGTCATTATCTCCTTCTTCCACCCTCGCATGAACCCTAGCGCCACCGCTAGCTCTCGACGACGCCGGCGACGAAGCGCTTCGCTGCCACAACCTCTCCGACGCCGTCTTCACGCCGATCGCGGACATCGTCCTTGTCCTCTCCGCCGTCGCCGTAGGTGTCTTCCATCGCCAAGTTAGGGCACGGAGGATTGAACTGCTCGGCATCATCTCCCACTCCGTCTAGCAGTTCCAAGTGTGGTAAATAAAACTTCTTTTTACAGCCCCATTTGATCTTTTAGTTCTGTCACTTTCTACCATAAGAAGTTTCTCTTCACACAAGTTAGATCTCTCAATCTGCATCTCATAACATGCCTAGTATATTCACTTGTGCTTCATGAAGTAGTTAGATTCCTCACTTGTACTAATCTGTGGGTTCGTACAAATCTGGAACCAACTTCTTATCTATGAGTGAATGTCTTCGCACGATGAGGTCAATGTCTTCTAAACTGATTTATCTTCAAAATCTTCTGAGAATGCATATGACCTCTTCCCCTTCCCTCGCACCTTAATGCTGTCACAGGTACATGTCCGTGGGAGAATCCTTCGGTTCTCATAGTCTGCATTCATTTGCAGAATTCCTACAGCATCACATAAAGTCTCCTGAAGCCAGTTCCTGTTAGTCCAGCAAAAGAAAGCCTTTGAAGCCTTTGAAAGTTTTGAAGCCTTTCAAGTTAAAGTTTATGGCTTCAAAAGCAGCAGCAAGGAAGGGGGGCAGACAGCGACGTGAAGGAACTTCCAAAGATCTGCCTGAAGACCTGGCAGAAATGTATAAAACAGATCCTGAAGAGAATTATGGGTAGTGCAAGACCCGAATCCAATGGATTCGACGCTATTGGGCTGAACAATGGTTCAAATACCGCTTCACAACCAAAGAGTATGCTGAGAAAAGTGCCATCAAAAGACCGTGGGGAGACATCCTATACAAGAACCTTGTACCCAGGTCCAGAGATGAAGCTATTGCCCAAAGCTTCTATCCATGCATGGTTCGTGGGCCACAGCCTGATGATGCACATCCGTCGTCACTACTCTGGTGTCGTGATGACAATCTATTCAAGCGCAACTTCCAGTTTTCCCAACGATCAGCGAAGCAGAACAAGAAGAAGTTGGGGTTAGACTTCAACCCTGGTCCCTCCGCACCAAGGGCAGATGGCACTCGCGACGCAGAACCCAATATCATCGGTCCGTATGCCAACCTTGAGGGCCTCATCACCCGCATCTTAGTCCAAGGGACTACCGTGAATGACCCTCCAGCTGACTCTGAGTCTGATGAAGCTCCTGCTGTACCGAAGCCAAAGCAGTCGAAGAAGCCAAAAGCTTCAAAGCCGGCCCCTTCATCGAAAATCTCAAGGGCGAAGCCATTGGCAACTGCACCTCCTGAAGACAGTGTGCAGTCTGAAGACGTATCCCGCGTCTCCAAGCCCCAGAAGGCCAAGGTGCCTTAGCCACACACCGGCAAAGAGCTCACAGCTGCTGCCATTCTGCGCAGTGAAGCCATTGATCTGTCAAGTGATGAAGATCTTGGAGATGACGCTCTAGAGCAGCTCATCAAGAGCGAAGAAGAAGCTGAAATCTTCAACAATTTGCCTCTCTTTGATGTCGCCATCATCCACAACTTCATCGACGAATGGTTTGCCACACCAGACATTAGCTTCGAAGATCTACAGCTGCCCGTTGGCCTCAGCGTCGCCTTCCAAGGTGCTATTGCTTCAGAACTTGCCATTACCCAGCGCATTGTTGAACTAAAGCAGAAAATTGATTATGAAAAGGCTCAGTTCAAGAAGAATATGGCCAAGCTCAGCGTGCAAGAAGTGAAGAGCTTTAAGACCATGTTGCATGAGCTCAAGGAAAATTTTCTGAAGAAGCGTGCAGAAGCTCAGGGCTCACGTGAGCGGATGAAGTCTCTGGCTAGAAGATGTGTACAAGCCTACAATGAGGCTGAGAAGCGCAAGGCACTTGGGCGTCCTGGCATCGACCCCAAGATGGCCGCGAAGAAGAAGAAGAAGCCTGCTATGGCTGAACCAGAGGCACCTAGGCAAGAAGCAGTTCCAATTGTCTTCCCAATTGCAACGACTGGCTCGAAGCCAAAGAGCCGGTCAACAACTTTAGAGCTCAAGAAGACAAGAACTGCTGAGGCTGAAGCCAGGAAGAGGAAAAGCTCTGAAGCCTCTCCTACTGCCCTCAGCAAGAAGAAGCGAAAGATCAAGAAATCTCGGGCTGCTCCCACAGAGCCCTTGATAGTTGAACCTATCTCTATGGTTCACCCCAACGCAGAACGACAACTGACAGTTCATGAGCCTGCTTCCACAAAGGCTCCTGAAGCTGAAGACATACCAGCAGCCGACCCCATTGCTGCTGAAGACATTGGTCATCAGGACAATGTACAAGATGATGCAGCCCTTCCTCAGTTTGAACAAAGCGAGCTCATCAGCATTGTTCGTCCTCTGATGCCAATTGCACAAGATGCGTCATGGGCGGATCGCCCTCAAGAGGAAGAAGACAATGAGGCCCAGCCCACTCCAACCCCATAGGCGTCGTCTGCATTCTGCAGGCTTCGCAAAGGTCCAAGGCCTCAAGTCTATGCTGAAGACATTCCGGCTACATCAGCCGCAGAAGACGCACCACAAGAGCCTACTCCTATGCTCCACCAAGAAGCAGTTCTCCAGGAGAACGTGCTTGTGACTGACCCTCTAGCTAGTCAAGCGGAGGCTGAAAATGTTGAGGCTGCCACAACCAACACTGAAGCCAATGTGGAGCCCTCCCCATCAAAAGCTTCAGCAGACAGCGAAGCTACTGATCCATACACTTCTGTTCCTGAGTCTGCTGCAGGTCCTCAATTTGAGTACCATGTTGAGCACATGCCTCATGTCCAAAAGCCAGTCCCAAGGCTGCCAAGGTTCCCAGGTCCTGCATCAGCACCTGGCTCCTTTGAGATCAATATCTTCAAGGCAGACAATATGTTCTTCAACAGCTCCAAGAACCCCTATTCAAGGGAAAGGATTTCATCAGATAGGTTCTGGAGCTATCCTCAGCGCAGCTACTATTCATGCATCCTATACAACCAAGGTCACATCTTCCCGCACAAGCACCTTGATGTTGAAGCCATTGCTGGTCTGCCCTGCTTAGAGGAAGCACTGGATTGCTTCAAGCAAGTGGGTCTGCTGCAGTTTGTAACTGATGAAGAGCACTAGAATGAAGAGCTTCTGTTGCAATTCTATGCCACCCTACACATCAAAGGGTACAACAGAGATCCGAAGACTTGGGCCCTGGAGTGGATGACCGGCAATGTCCATCACGAAGCCAATGCATTCGATATCATTGAGCTCACCGGCCTGCCCACTCCTGGCGAACTCTTCGAGGAAGGCTGTCCACTACACACTGAAGCTCTTGAGAGCATATTCCAGAGGCCTGAACCAAATATGAGTTATATGCTCTCCATGATGAAGCCATTGCCCCACGGTGCTCCTTATCCAACAGAGTTCTTTGTTGAAGACTTTGAGTACCTGCCCAGAACCATCTATCACATTATCCGGCGAACTCTCTAGCCTATTAAAGGGCACTCTCCAAATGCCAAGATCGAGGGTGCAATGAAGACTCTGATATTCTGTATCCTTCATGGAAAATGCTTCAACACACAGGATTTCTTCATACGCCAACTCGCTGCATCAGGCTCTGATCTGTTTGGTTTAAAGTTCTATGCTCCTTGGGTAATGAGACTGATCAAGCTTCACTTTGCGATCTCATATCAGCCCTCAGCCCGCAACCATCGGATCTTCTTGCCAGATGTGGATACCTCTGCTGAAGCTATATATCCTGAGCCTGCCAAGCAACCTTTGAGTCTTCAGAATGCAGAACACCAGAGCTTCACTCAAAACGATGAAGGTGTTGAAGCCATCTCTAGGGTGTATCCTTTGGCTGGCACTACACGTGTGCCACACCCTGCTTCAACTGAAGCCACTGATAGTGCAACTACTTCCAGACCCAAGAAGCGCGCTTGTGTTCTCAATAACCGAGAGCTTCTTGTGGCCCTTCATCAAAAACAAGATAGGCATCACGACTGGCTAAAGTGTCAGATGAAAAGCCTCTTGGTGGATGTTAATCGTCTTCGAAATCTTGCCACCAAGAATGCTTTCTTCACTCATGAAACCTGTCGTCGTACATGGAAAGGGCTATCAATGATGTGTACTGAAGCTGAACTTGAAGAGGATGGCTTCACTGAGCGATTCAAGTTTGACACCACACCTCCTAGAAGGGCTGTGATGCGCAACACACCATCACTTGAAGACTCTGAGTTTTCTTCATCTGCTGCCACAGTCACTGCCAGAATCATTGATGAAGAAGACGATGCTACATCACCACCACCTGCTTCAGCACCTCCAAGCTCTTCTGCACCGCCAAACACCTCCAACGACCCAGCTACTCCTGGGAACGAGTAGACACTCTATGTCTTCAAACCTTTTTGGTCCTTGCTGACAAAAGGGGGAGAAGCATATGGGTTGATAGTCTTCAAGCAGGTCCATATGGGCGGGTGCTTTATGTTTTGCTATATTTTGCTTCGTGCTTACAACTCTCGTTTTTGCTTCATTTGGTTCTTTGAGTTGTAACACTAAAACTCGATGGTCGTCTGCTACTTGTTTGCCACCCTGTTTGCGAAGATAAATTCCACATGTGCGATGATAAATTCCGCACTTATCTCATTCTGCAGACGTCCATTTTCCATTATGCATGTCATTATCTTCATATACTTTCACATGCATAGTGGATTGTCATCATAAGCTGAATTGGATCTCCACAAGTACAACCTGCCATGTGCATTTGCATTCCAAAAGCAAATTAACTTATATGCACATCTTCAGGGGGAGCCCTTGAAACTTATGAAGACTATTCCTTATCCTTTACAATTTCACAGACTATATTCCCCGTTGAAATCTTCAACTAGTTTGTCATCAATCACCAAAAAGGGGGAGATTGTAAGTTCATCTAGTGCCACCCCTAGTTGGTTTTGGAGTATTGACGACAAACCTAGTTGAGGGACTAATGTGTTTGTGAGAATTGCAGGATAACATAGCTAGAAGTCCCTCATTGATTCGGTTTTACTACCAGAGATGACCCCTAAAAATGTATGAAGACATTGAAGCCAAAGGTGGTATATGAAGATATTCACATTGAAGACTATGACAAAAGAAGACACGTTATGAAGCCTATGGAGCTCGAAGACTTAGATCTTTCGTAGTTCTTTTTCTTTTGTGTTGAGTCATAGGAACCACCATACTGTTAAGTGGGGTCCAGGAGAACCAGTCAGAATGACTGAAGTGATGCCTAAACCAAAAACCTATGTCTTCGAGTGAAGATAATGAGAGCGAATCTTGTCCAGAGCTGGACAAGTCAGCTTTGCTTGTAGCCCAAGTAAAGTTGCCATGAGAGTTTGAAATCTGACCGTTGAGACACGTGTCAGTTCCTTAGTGACCCAGGGTCATTTCGGACAAATCAGGTCGGGTTGCCAAGTGGCTATAAATAGACCACCCCCTAAAACCATAAACGGTTGGCTGCTCAGATTTTAGTGCACGGCTTTTGTCGTTTGAGAGCAACCCACCTCGAAGCCTTTGAGAGAAAATTCCTAGCGAGGAGAAAAGCCCTAACCACCCAGAGCCAGAGAACATTGGGCATCACTTAAGTCTTCTTGTCTGTGTGATCTGAAGACTTATTACACTTGAGGACTGTGCATCCCCAGACGGTTAGGCGTCGAGTTCAGAGCATCCAAGAGACATTGTGGATTGCCAGTGAACGAAGTCTGTGAAGGTTTGCGAGTCTACCTTGAAGACTTACCAGAGTGATTGGGCGAGGACTAAGTGACCTTAGCTCAAGGAGAATACGGTGAGGACTTGGTGTCCTGAGCTACGTGTTCAGGACTGGGTGTCCGGGACTGTGTGTCCTAAGGTTTAAATACCTAGCCGCTCCAACCAGACGTACAGTTGTCACAGCAACTGGAACTGGTCCAACACATCATTGTCTTCAATGAGTCACTGGTTTCATCTTCACTTCCTTTTACTTACTGTTACTCATTGTGAAGCCAGTGCATGCTTGCTATACCTTTTGTCTTCACAACGTAACTGTATGATTTGTTTGGCTTCATAACTTCTTCCTACCTGATCCTTATTACACTGCAGCTGTTTGTCTTTGTGCTTTCACTCTATTGAATACTTGACCATGGCTTGCCTAGTGTAATCTAACTTCCGCTGCATAGTAATAGGCAAAATCTTCGCTGTTTGTCTTCATAACTCCCACATTTTGAAGAGTTTCATAAAAATCGCCTATTCACCCCCCTCTAGTCGATATAACGCACTTTCATGTGCCCTCCTGAGGGAAACGTGTCGCGAAGCACGCCTCCAAGTGGTGCCCGAGCGCCTCCCTCGTGATGTGGGAAAAGTCTGAGGCTTTCCAGAAGAAAGCCCCCGAGCCCTGTCCGAGAAAGGCGCCGGACGCGCCTTCCTATGCGATGGAGGGAGATGCCCCTAGAGCGGGCGCGGATCCTGACGAGGCTCCGGCCGTGGCGTCACCCTACTGAGGTCCTGTGCGGTGCAGCTATTTCTTCTTCTTGGGGACGGCCTCAGGAGGGCCCTCGCCCTTGCTGTCGGGGTCGTAGATTGCTGCAGCTTGGAAGGCACGCTTGAGAGCCACACCGCATCCCTTTCTTCACACAGGATCATGATGATCCCGCTGCTTCCTGGCATCTTGAGGACATTGTAGCCGTGATGGGTCACTGCCATGAACTTGGCCAGGGCTGGATACCCGAGGATGGCGTTGTACGGCAGATGGATGTGCGCGACGTCGAAGTCGATGAGCTCGGTGCGGTAGTTCTTGCGTTCCCCGAAGGTGACAGGGAGGCGGACCTGCCCTATCGGTGTGGTAGAACCGTCGGTCACTCCTGAGAAAAGGCTTGGTGGGCTGAAGCTGGTCATACGGCACTTGGAGGCTGTCGAACGTGTCGACGGATAGGACGTTGAGCCCTGCACCGCCGTCGATGAGGCTCTTGGTAACTTGCACGTTGCTGATGACTGGGAAGCAGAGCATCGGGAGGGTGCCAGCGGTAGCTGTGCACTTGAGCTGGTCTGCCGAATTGAACGTAATGGGACACTGGGACCATCTGAGCGGACGCGTGGCCTCGCGCTTGGGGAGGACTGTGTTCACTTCACGAGCAAACTGCTTGAAGATACACTACGAGGCTGGGGCCTGGGCTCCGCCCAAGATGCAGGCGATAGCACGCGGTTCCTGGAAGCCCCCAGCCCCCTCGTCCTGATGGTGTTCGTCATTCCTTCTTGGCGGTGGTGGTAGCGGAGGGAGCCCAGCGTTGCCTTGAGGACGATCCTCATGAGGTTGATTCCTCCAGGCGCCCTCGCGAGGCTGATCCTGCCAGCGGTCCTCACGAGGCCGATCACGCCACTCCTGGCGCGGGCCACGGTCATCCCAGCGTCCACCGAAGCGCCCTTCGCGAATGGCTCTGAGCTCTTGACAGTCGTTGGTGTTGTAGGTGTTCAGGTTGTGGAAGGCGCGGAACGGATGGCTGTCCTTGGATGACTCTGGTTGGTCTCTGCCACGCTTGGTGTGTGGTTCCGCTGCGAGCACGGCTGCTCCCTTGCGCTTCACGTCCTTGGCCTTGGCTTTCTTCTCCTCTGGGTCCGCAGCAGGGAGCTCGAGGAGGGAGAGGCGCCCCTCCTCAGCTCTAGTACACTTGGTCGCGATGTTGAATAGCTACAGGGTCGTGCACAACTCTTCATGGATGGTGAGCTCCTCCTTCACTTGACGTCGCAGACGCCATCAGAGAACGCAGAGATGATGGCCTTGTCAGTCACCTTGGGGATCTTGATCCATGCGCTGTTGAAGCGCTGAATGTACTTCTGCAAGGACTCCCCTGGTTGTTGCTTGATGCGGTGCA
>NC_041384.1:160957452-160968115 GCF_002162155.2 Triticum dicoccoides | reverse complement strand
TCCCAGGAGGAGATTGATCCCGGAGGCAGGTTCAGGAGCCAAGAGCGGGCGCCTTCCTTGAGAGCCATGGGAAACCAGTTTGCCATGACCTTCTTGTTGCCGTTGGCCGCTTCGATGCTCAGCTCATAGAGCTATAAGAACTCTTCGGGGTCGGGGGTGCCGTCGTAGCGAGGAGGTAGATCTGGCTTGAATTTGCCCGGTCAGGCGACGCTACGCAGCTCGGGGGTGAAAGCGCGGCAGCCAGCTGTGGTCACCAGGACCCGCCTTAGGAGTGGAGCTTGGTCTTGATGGGGTCTGCGCCCTCCTGCTACAGGTGGCACGTGGACTTGCCGCAGTAGCCGGTCCTGGCACGGTGGCGCGAGGAGCGGCGTAGCGTTTTGTTGCGGCCGAGGGACTTCTTGACAGCTTCTCTCTTCACGCGCGAGCACGGGACGCGGCCGGTCGCGTTGTGGAGCCGTGCGTCATGGCACCAAGGCGCCGTCTTGGGGCTGAGGTGGTAGAGGTGCTTGGTGAGCTACGTCTCCCGTAGCTGGTGGAGGGCGAGGCGGAGAGAGGGACGGTGCAGGGGAGCCCCCTGCGGCACAGACAAGCTCGGCGATCACTGCAAAAAAAAATACACTTCCGTGATGATACGTGTTTGTCACAGTAGGTCGCTTTTTTTGTCATGCATGTACATCCATGACAAATTTATGACAAAATCAAGATAGTCATACCTGTGCTGTTGTAGAAGTGTTCCATGACATTACCAAAATTATCATCACGGAAGTGTCCACTTCCATGACGATAAATCGCGCGTCACAGAAGTGCTTTCGTCAAGGGCGACCGACACGTGGCATCCACCGTAACGGAACACCGTTAAGCTATCAGGTCGGGTTTTAGATCCGATAACCCGTTAACAGCCCTGACCAATGGGGATTTTCCACGTGTAAAATCATCATTGCCTAGAGGAAATACGTGTTGGCTCATCGTTGGGACAGATGGCATCCACTCACTGGACAGAAGGCGCCTATGATACGTCGACACGTGGCACGGCCCAACAAGTTTAAATGGGCCAGCCCAACTAGAGGCCCACAAGATTTTGTGGACCATAATGGGTCGGCCCAGCTAAAGGCCCACGAAATTTTGCGGACCATAATGGGCTGGCCTAGCTAAAGGCCCACAAGATTTTGCGGGCCATAATGGGTCGGCCCAGGTAAAGGCCCACAAGATTCTTGCGGGTCATAATGGGCCGGCCCAGCTAAAGGCCCATGTGATTTCGCCGACATTAATGGGCCGGCCCAGCTGTAGGCCCACAAGATTTTGAGGACCCTAGTAGGCCGGCCCGTTAACTGGCTGCCATGTTTTGGGCCAAATGTCGGCCCACATTAGATCTGGTCCATTAATGGCCTGCCACACTCTGGGCCTAATAGTGGCCCATATGAGATCTGGCCCGTTAAAAGCCTACCACGTACTGGGCCAAATTACGGCCCAGATTAGGTTCGGCCCTTTATAAGGCTTTGGGCTCAATTATGGCCCATATCAGATTCGGCCCGTTAACTAAACACTATGCTTTTGGGCCCACTTGCTAAAGGCCCACTTAGTAATTCGGCCTGATATTAGTTTTGGCATGTTAAGGGCCCGTTTAACATTTCGGCCCTATATTAAATTCGGCATGTTAAAAGCCCGTCATATAGTTGGGCCTAACTACGGCCCGGTTTGCATCCGGCCTGCTCGCAGCCGATATCTGATTGGGCCAAATAAGGACCTGGACAATTTTGGCCTATTAAAAGCCTGTGATTTGATTCGCACAATCATGGGTCGGGGTTCATTTCGGGCTGCTGCATAACTAGTAGGAATTAAGAACAAACCTACTCTATACAATAAAGAAATTACGGCATAGTAACTAAGAATAAACCTACACTACACAATAAAGGATTTAAGGTATATTACATCCACTGGGCATCAAAGTTCGCCACCAGTGATCATAAAGCGCAACGAAGAAGCAGATTACAAAAACTGGGCACCATTACATCGTAACAAAATAATACTGTACTGATACCACTTCCAAGACAGTTCAAGAAAGGTTAGCCTTGCGGGGGAACTGCTGCGCAAGCTGCTGAGCAATGCTGTGAGACCGGCCTAGCATGTCGGTCATAGCTTCCAGGTGTAGCTGTTTAGCGATGAGGTTCTCATTGGTGTTCTCCGCAATCTTTCTTAGAGATAGGACTTCAAATCGAAGTTGAGTTGCAGAATGCCTTTCTGTTAGAACTTGGGACTGAAGAAGTTGAACTAATTCATACAACGAATTATGTGAGCTTGTCTGACTGTTAGTCTCAAGTAACTTGAACACTGCATCAGGACAAGTGTTTGGGGTTGTCTCGCTATCTTCAAGATGTTTTGCCTGCTTTGTTGCAATATATGTTGGGCTTGTCTCATAGCCTTCAGCAGACTTGTGCATGCCATCAAGCATATCACCCTGAAACAAAGTAGAGAGATGACAGGTTTTGCACGTGTATAAACAAAGATGATAACTGCTCTGTCAATTCTATCCAATTTCAAATTAGAAAATAAAGAGTATGTTCAAAATATCAATAGCATAATTTGGCATTGTTCATAGTGCGGGGAGCTTCACCACACTACTGGATTACCATGTCAACATAACAAGCATAGATGAAGGGCAAAGAAAATCATTGTATCTATTTTGGATAATGTGCATGGCATGTTGTTCATATCGTCAGCCACATCAGTAAGATAAAACAGGAGATGACAAGGTGCAAATGTGGGCTACTTCACCACACACTGGATTATAGATCCACAAAAACAAGCATACATATAGGGAGTATTAAGTAATGTGCATGGTATGAATAAGGAATTTGGTTTTACAAGTAAAACTTATAACTTGCGGTTCTTAGGAACATGCATTTTGGTAGAAACAGCAAACTAAATAGCAGTAAACGATAGGGAGTATGAGCAAATTAAACCGTAGTTGAGGATAAAGGCTTTAGAAGGACTGACTTACATTAACAGTTAACACCGGCTTTATAATGCCCTTCTCCATGGCAAGGGAAGGATAACTCAAGAATTTCAGCACAAAATCTTCTTCATAAGCATTGCCTATACTCTACATTTTGTAGAGAGTAATTATATATATGAAAATACTGGAAGGGATAGAGGATAATGAAGATAAGATGCAGATTGATGCTACATAATCAACTACCAATCCCTGGAAGTACAAGCGTTACAGGACAAAATGTACTGACAAGAGCAATGGGCTACACTTCTGCACTGGCATTGTCTGTGTATTCTACTTGTTGGTAAGATTAAATATAGATCTGATCTTTTTTAGTAAATGGTGGGCGAGGGAGATAAGATGCAGAATGCTACAAAATGAACCAATCCCTCTTCCCATAATATAAGAGTGTTTTGAACACTGGTGTACTGTACAAAACATTCTTATATTATGGGACGGAGGGAGTAGCTGTTAATGTAAGTACAGTGATAGACCACGTTCAGTCCTTACAAGAGGACTACAGAGCTAAACCTCTTCAAAAGCATTGGGTTGATTCTAAATTTATGTAAGAGTCCATACGGATCTTATAATGTCTACCAAATGGACGATTACGAGGCTAACATGTGTAGTGATGCTACATAATCAAATAGCTATGAAAGTAAGTATGGTCATACAGGGCAAGAGGTACTCACAAGAGCAATGTAGTGTGCAGTATAGTTGCGAGATTCTGTGGTCCCTTGAGAATGAATGTTCTTCTGCTAACAGTTTTCATACAAGTGAAACATTAAGAAAAATGCAGAAATGTAGTTCAAACTGTGATGTGATATCATAGACAGTACCTTACGCTGCATTTGAGACCAATGTGCAACAAGATTATTCCAGTCACCGTCGGATAAATGTAGCACCGGAGACTTTACAGAAATTTTGTTCAGAGGCTTGCCATCGAAGTGCGCTTGCCTTGGGTAGGAACGATACTTTATCAACGAGTGCTTGAAAAGCGCAACCAACCCTTTCTCATCATCACAATCCAGTTTGCGCCTCGCCTATTTAAAAGAATGAAATCTTGTGTCTTCTGTCAGCAAAAACATATGCAGTAATGACCATGAATAACATTAGTACATTACTTACGCGTAAGTTGCGGAGGAAGACTGGAAATTGTTCTGTGTCTGCGGTATAATTTTTCCATGAAGGAAAGATGCGCACAAAGTTCCTGACAACAACATAAGCTTCGTCTTCTAAACTGGGAAGAAATGGAACAGGGGTCCTATTTGCTGCAATTGGGGCTCTCTCTGGTTCGAAAAGGAATTTGGCAACTGGATTTGGTCTACTCTTTGCTGGAATGGGGGTTTTGTGTCGTACAGCTGGTGCTATGTCAACTGGCATAATCATACTGTTTGCTGCAATTGGGGTTTGTTGAGTTGGCGCATCAGAAATGACCAGTGTAGTAGGGCTAGAGTCTGCTAGAGTTGGGGTATTTTGTGGGTCAGGTGATATTGCAAATACACCTAATGGGCTATTTGATTTATCAGGTGCCACTACCTTTTCCAAATACTTTGCTTGTGCTCCTCCATGATCAGCAATCGCCCTCTTCCTTTTGAACGTCTGATACACAAGAACAGCATTTGAATGGATAAATATGGTATGATGACAGATGGAATATGTACTGAAAATGGATAGGCAGGGCATATTCACATACACGATGTGTAAACTAAGCTAATGGCAGTTCAACAAAGTAGAAGCAATGCAAAGCATCAGTTGCAAGATATGTGCGAGCAATGTAACCTTGGAAAGTTAGAGCAAGTACCTTGATGGGTCAATGAGATAGGGCATCTTCCTCTGACTCCTCCACTAGGGAGCTCCATTGACTTAGGTCTCCCTCTAATTCAGAATCACTGTTAGGATCATATTCTGAGCATGAATCTGTAGGTGGAGAGTGTTTGCATTGCATTGCATCCAGACTTCATTTCAGTCCCTTAATGCCAAGTTTGACAGCCATGGCATTGTTCTGCTTTATTCTTTTCATGCGCGCAAGCTCATAATCATTATGAGGCTGTTCAGAATCTGAGATTCATGAAAACATAAAAATTAGTCAGATTATCTATGGAATGCATTGCGGTTTCAACTCGGAGAGTGTCTCCCTATAAACCCCTGCATATGCAAAGTTCACCTCCCCAACCGTGCTGACCAGACCACACACAGAGATACACAGCCGAGCGGCGAACATGCATTTTTGAAACAAATTTAGGAATATTTAGCTGACCAATTAAACAACTCTATTTTAATAATATCAGATTCGTATTTGAACAACTAAGCTTGTTTAGCTTGATGGGTGGAGCAGTGTTATTATGACATGAAGCATGTATTCTGATCGTATAGTGATCATAAAAGGGGGAAACTCTAAGCATATATTTTTTAGCAAAAGAGGGTTTCCCCTCTGATTCTATTAAAGAAACCACCACGGAACCAACATGATCAATTAAACCCTAAGCATGATCAATTAATCCGTATTATAGCCGTGCCATGGCAGATTTGAAGCTGCAAACCGGAGAAATGATATTTAGCATCCATTGTTTGCTTCGAACTAAGAACTAAATTCTAAGAGCTGAAAAGAAAGTAGAGTAACCAAGTTAAGATCTATTTTTTGGTTGAGATCAAAAAGTTGAGGAGATATGAAGTACCACCTCTCTTGCGGCGCCGTTAGGCATCGGGGGTGCGATGGCTGTCGGTGGCGTTGAAGCAGATCTGCAACGGTAGATAGGTGCATCAGGGGATAAGTCCCGTTGCGGTGGAAGAGAAGGTCGTGTGAGTGGCCCTGGCAAAGAGGACGAAAGCACCGATGAAGCAAGAGGACGCGATGCAAGGCTATTGGTCCGTCGCCGTGGATGAGAAACGTCCATCTCTAGCAGTGGACGACGCGGTCTTGGTAGGCGCTCCGGCATGGTGGAGGACAGTGGCGATGGATGTGGTGGAGGACAGCGGCGATGGATGGGGTGGCGGACGGAGGATGGTGTGGGAATGGGGTGTTCTAGCGCAGACGGTGTATGAATGGGAAAATGGAGGGAGAGGTACGGGGAACCATGTTTTTGGGACGCGCCTGTCTGAAATATGGGAAAGTTACGAACTTATCCCCCGTTTCAAATTTGGACGTCTCGTCGGTTGGGGATAGGACGGTAATCTCGCATCTCCCAAATACAGACTTGTGCTCAAATGAAATTACAAAAAAACAAAAAAAAATTATTACATGATCTCTAAAACAAATGGTTTGATTGATTACATGAACAGACAACACAAAGGTTATTCAACTATGGAAAGAACATTTCACCTATGATTTACCAAGTAGGAATTTAATTTCCTTTTTTCCTTTAGGACCTTAACAATCTGGTCAGTCTCAGCTTGCTTCGTTTTGAAATCCACCAAATATGTAATGGTTGTCTTGAGTACTTCTTGTGATTGTGCTATTTGCTTCCTCAACATGTCAACTTCATCTCTAAGTGCAGAAGCAGAATCTCTTTCTACCACTAGTTTAGCCTCTAGAGCATCAACAGTTGGCAATTCATAATGCACGATTGGGCTGGTGCCAGTGCTGTGGGATGATGCAACGTCCATGGGGACCTCGCTCTTTGATCTTGGGCTAACCTGTTTGCCATTAAAGTTCCGATTGGATTCAGAAAAGTTGAAGTTAGCAAAACATCTCAACTGGGAGTTATAACAGCAAACCAGTTAAACAAACAAGGAATTAAAGAGTTTCAATTGGATGCTGAAAAGTAGTTATTAACTTCATTGTAACCCACTGTTGCAGCAGCAAAGAAGTTAAACAAACAAGTAGATATTTAAGTTAAGGCAAACAGGTAATTCTTAACAGTAAGTATCAAACACATAGATAGGCGCAGTCTACAATATGATTAACAAGCTATGCCATTATGTAATCAGTAGCAAACTAAATTAAGCCAAGCAACGTAATTGAACAATTTTGCAATAACTAGCTAACTAAAATTCCGAGAAGCAGGTAACTGAACTTACGCTAGTTCTTTGTACAGGCACACTGCAACTTATTTTTTGCTTACAAGGTTGTACGAAGGAGTCCATGGCATCAATTGCTTGGATATGCAATCCCAATACTTCTTTCTTCCCACACTACATAGGTAAGTCGAATGGTTAATCTGGTAAGATGGTGCGTCCTTGATATGTTATATGAGGACGTGTAGTCGGACTAGTTGTAGCCAAACACATCACACTGGCTTTTACTGTATATTTCATGCGGTTACTTTTGGCATATCGAGATCTAAGCAATCTACAATAGGATGAAAAGACTGGCATCCTTCACATTATTGGCGAACTTAGTTCATAGAAACAAGAAATTCAACCATTCTGTGGGTAAATCAAAAGCGCCACTGGAATATTTTTCACTATCCAATCATACACGCAAAAAGGGGCGACGCCACCATAGGGGCTGGTATGGGCGGCCGCCTCAGGTGGCTGGAAAGTGTGCACCTAGTTTGAGTCGTCCAGGTTGGCCCAGGCTAGTTTTGTTCATCCCAACGCACGAGCAGGCAATGTAAAAAATGAAGAAAAATGTTTCAATTTGGATGGGCCAATAACATAAGTGCAAGGCAGGCCCTATAGCAGGCTCGCGGCCCAAACGAGCACCTCCCATATCGATCGATAGCAGGAAAAATCCCAATTCATTCGCTCCAGCCTCCAGTCTGGTTCGCTCCTAACCTAGCCGCCACTGGACAAACCGACACAGCACTTTCTTGCGCCCTCGTTGGAGGTCGGTCGCCGGGCTTCAAGCGAACGGAAGGACAAGATGAAGATCCAACCCTGGGTGTAGCCTGCGTGGGAGGCAGCGGCGGCAGCACGGGCATGGCATCAAGCTTGCGCAAACGGACAGTCGCAGCTTGCAAGAGTAGCATGCGCAACAAGCAGGTACATCACATCCCTGATTATATCTAATTCAACTCTTCAATTTATGGCCAATAGTTAAACCCGGCGGTGTTGTAAAACTGCTTGTATGTAGGGAATCTATGAGAAAATGAAACCAATTTCTAATTATTTTATAACTCCCCCAATCAATACTGAACTGACTGAATCTGATGTATCTAATCTAGTTTCCGGTGCAAACATACAAGCTCATGTTGTTCTTGAGCCTGAAGTGTCTAATGAACAGACTACTAATGAAGGATTTGATGCAAACATTTTACATGCTCCTGGTGATGAACATATAGTGTCTAATGAGGGATCTAATGCAAGCATTTTGCAAGCTCATTGAAGGATTTAGTGTCTAATGATGATCTAATATGTTGAGAGAGACAGATATTTGCAGGCATTGATGACAAGCAAATTATAGTGCATTTTCATAGCTTGAGGAAATGTTGAGGCCATCTACCAGAAAGTCCCCGTATCATGACAACATAGCATAAACACTTTTCTAATCTGTTGTTTGAAACTATTGGCATACTTATGCAGGATAGATATATTGATATGCAGTTTGCGCACTGGTTATACGTCCAATTACACTTCGATATTTTCAGCCAGAGAACGAATAATTCAAGCAGGTACAGACCATGTTTGTAGTCCTTGTACACCATGTTGCATTTTGTGTTTTTTGGTGCTTGCATCATTTAGTGTTTATAATCTGAACTACTTTGGATCATTAGCTGGTTTTCAAAGTGCATGTAGCTTCACATTTCTCAAGTTATGTTGATTTCCGGAGTGCAAGTGCCTTCGTATTTTTTAAGTTAAATGTTCGCCCCTGGTAACTTGAATTCGTGGATCAGCCACTGTACACAAATCATACATGAATGCCAGTACGAATTAAATGAAATGCAGGGACTGACGCTAGCTCGTTGTACAGGCTCACTGCAGCTCTGCTTGCGCTTGGGATGTTCCATGTACAAGTCCATGCTAACACTTGCTTGGATATGTGGGCCTTGTGCTCCTTGCATCCCCCTCTGCATTTTTGACACGGCGAATGGTTCATCAAATAAGAGAAATCGACCTTGATGTTGTACCGGAGGACAGATACTTACAAGGTTATACGGGTGTGCGGGATGTGTACCAGATCCCGTAGCGCCATCATGCTTTGCTAAAATATGGATCTTCTTATTTCAGATGATATCTCCAGAAGAAATAAGAGTTAAGGTCAGAGTTGCATAGGCGGGTAAGCTAAGAGAGCAGTGAAAGGATATCCAAACATCGTCGGAACAGTGCACAAGGGAGTGATGTGGGGATACCTAGTTCGGGCCGGCGTTTGGGCATGATCGCCTAGCTAGAGTGTGGGTCACTTCAGAGCCGTTGAGGGTGATGCGCTGGCGTTGGCTAGCCGCGCACGAATGCAGATCTTGAGTGGCAGCGAAGCGCTACGATGCGGTGGACGAGACCGTTGGTGAAGCCCCAACGGCCTCGAGGGCGAAGGTGCAACGATGTGCTCGGTGAAGTAGCCCCGGTGAGCTGGGAGACGTCGTCGGTGAAGCGCACCTGATGCGGTGGAACTCGGTGTCTGTGAGGCACGTCGGTTGCGGCGGCCGACATTGTTGGTGGACCACCCGATGCGGTGGACGAGGGCGTAGATGAGGTAGCTCCGGTGCAGTGGTGAAGCGCGACCGTCGTCTTCGTCGTCGTCGTCTGGCACAGAGGTGGGGAACGGTGGGGAAAGAGACGAGACGAGGGGCTATTCGAGGGTTGGCGGTGAATTAGGGATTTGAGCAATCTGGGCGCGGAAGGGGACGGTGGAGAAGAGAAATTTTGCAGGGCTGGAATTGGGGCCGCCAGATATTTCAATCTGAAATGTGGAAGCACGAACTTATATTGTCGTCATCCTTTTTGGGGGGGGGGAGGGGGTGGGTGGCTGGGTGCTACGCGTCCGTCCGACACACGCGACCACCCCGACAGGACTATGCTTCGGTGCCTTAAGGCACCTGCCTTTGTGTCCATGACATATGGGCCCAACAGGTGGCTGGCCCACATGTCAGTGACCCAAAGGAAGTTGCCTTTAAGGCACCGAAGCAGCGTCCACCCCGACACGACCCTGGTTTGCCTGGTGCGCCTACATTCGAGAATGCAAACGAATCTTATTTCATTTGCAAACGAATCTGTATGTATTACCATGCCCATGTTTTCCTTGCAATAATTAGTCATTCGAAACGAGATACTCCATCCGTTCACTTTTGTAAGTCGTATCAGACAACTTAAAATGAATTGTTTTGCACATTGTCTGAAATGTCTTCAAGGTCTTATAAAAGTGAACAGAGGGAGTACTATAAATTAATTAATGAGGAGTTATTTGAAAAAAAATCGAAACAGTACCCACGCTAACGTGGATTAGAGTGTGTGTCACATAATTAGTTATTTGAATTAGAGTGTGTGTCACATAGTTAGTTATTTGAATTAGAGTGTGTGTCACGTAGCGATCTCCAATTCTAACGTGGATTTCGCATTTCACTGTATCCACGCTACTTTTTTAATACAAATTCATATGTATATGATGAACACCATGGTAGTGAGAAAACTTTTGGATGGATTCAAACATATGACCTACAAAATAGCACAACAAACTGAGTCAATGTCAACTTTTCGAAACTTAGTATGGCACGAATTCGAAATAATTACCCATATGCCTGGTCCTCGGTTCAAATCTTACAATGTACACCAAATTGAAACATCGATATTAACTCT
>NC_041384.1:160944362-160957442 GCF_002162155.2 Triticum dicoccoides | reverse complement strand
CACAAACCCTACATACTTCCTGTATCGGTCAATCTTCCTCTCCTAACCACCTTAGGAAGCTATCGGTTTCCAACACACGTTCATTCTTTCTCTCCATGTTTCGATCTCTTAGTCTCTCAACTACACAACCCCTTTTTCCACTCTGTTACCAAATGTATTTACCTCACACACCCGCCATTGCACCCCATGCCGAGCTCTCTCTCTCTCCCCCCTCTCCCTCTCACCCTCTCGCGCTAAATACATGCATTGCCTATCTAACCCCCCAACCTCTCGTGCATGCGCACGCACGCACGTTGTATATCTAGGTCACTCCCTCGAGACTGTCTCACTCTTTCTTCCACATGGCGGGCCACACTCGCTCAATCTCGCTCTCTTTATCTGAGTCTCGTTTAACCTCATTTTCTTTCACACACAAATGATAGATCTCCTTGTTCGGGCCTCAATCGACATACTCTATACTCTCTCACGCAGATTTTCTATCTAGGTCAGTCCATCCAAGCCGCCACCACTCTTTCGACCTCATGGTGGGCCACGCTCACTCAATCTCTCTCTCTCTCTCTCTCTCTCTCTCTATATATATATATATATATATATATATATATATATATATATGTCTCGATTGACCTCGCTCTTTCTCGGACAAAACTGTTATATCACCATGTTGAGCCCAATTCGACCTATTCACATTGTATACTCTCTCACGCACATCGTCTATCTAGGTCACTCTCTTCAACCCGTATCACTCTTTCGATCGCATGGCGACCCTATGTGATCAGTTGACCTTGCTTCCTCTCACGCACAAAATATATCTACACGTCTGTGACTGGATCATCTCTCAAGCTCTATCTTACAGCCCTCACCCTTGCCAAAAATCTCAATTGGACAATATCTCTCCAGAGCATATATATTTGTTCAATGAATGTCGGACCACACTCACTTTGTCTCTCTATCTATATGTCTCTCGATTGACCTCGCTTTCTCACACCATATCTTCCACGCGTTGAAGCTACTACCTCTCCATCCCTCGCAAAGCTGGAGCTATTTACATTGCGAGGGGCACTCCAACCTTGGATTAATTTGTGTAGGCATTTATTCTGGTCGTTTTAGATTATATTTTCGTAGCATTCGGCCCACAACTACTCCAATCACTGTAGAGGGTAATTAAGCTACGAGGAGCACCTAATATGAGCACCAGGGAGCCGTTGGATCGAAGATGCAGCGGCACACACGAGGCCTGAATGTTTTATTTGCAAAAAAACATTTGGAGAGTTTGGAAATTGCGCATAATTACAAAGACTACTCCCAAGCCATTGGATCTCACTTCCAACGGTGTAAAAACTCGTATCACCATAGTATCTAAGCTGCAGGGTGGATGTGATATTCTATGCTGCTGTCATTTTTGTTTGTAAACCTGCAAAAACGTGTAACTCGTGCCGTTACTTGTCTAACCGCGCAAAGTGTTTTTTCAAAAAAACCATCCTACACTGAAATATCGGAACAACACACGGGGGTCCCACTTGTCATTAATCAAATTTGGACGTAAAACTTACAAATCTGAAAGACGAGATTCGAACTGGCAACCTGGACTACAAAGGTAAGTCGATAGCCTGAAAAAACGAACGGTTGTTGGCTTTGTCCCATAACTTGATTTTATACAGTACTTGCATTGAGTAGAGTAGAGGGAGTGCCTCGTCAACACGTGCATGACCGTTATCTCACTTACTAGTGGGTCCCAGGTCTGCGATCTCAATCTCTCTTCTCTCCATCGTCTAACCTTTGCACGGGCACACACGAAGAGCGGCGCTAGCTTGCCGTGGTGTTATTACAACTAAAAAAACTTGGAAAATAGAAGAATCGCCTAGAACAAGAGACGTTGTGGCTGGTCGAGATGGAGCTAACCACATCTATCCTCCGTGCCATGTTTGCATGATGAAGCTGTGTGGCTAGTGGGGTGTTTTCAACCGACTGGCTGGGTCCCGAGGTCGAACCATAGGTACTCTACTACGTCTGATACAATACTCCCTCCGGTCCTTTTTACTCTGCACATTAGCTTTGTCTGAAGTCAAAGTTTGCTAAGTTTGACCAAATTTATATCAGAAAATATTAACATCTATAACATCTAATAAATATAATATGAAAATATATTCCGAGATGGATCTAATAATAAATGTGTTGTTATGTGATTGTTAATAATTTTTTGTATAAACTTGGTCAAAGTTGGATGAGATTGACTTTAGACAAACCTAATATGCAGAGTAAAAAGGACCAGAGGGAGTATATTTTTACACGCACATTTTTCCTCCGTGCCGAGACATGGCACACCCTACCGCGCGGTTTCGGGGTCCTCTCGGGTGGTGCACGCATATATTCTTCCTGACGTGGGACGCCCTACCGCGCGTTTTCTGGGTCCTCCTCGGTAGTAGCGCCAAAGCAAGTAAATGAGTCGTCAAATCACGAAAGACCACCTTTCCCGCCGAGTACATCAGTGAAGCACGGTGGCTAGCTAGTTGGGCTAGTTCGTCCGATTAGCTAGGCCGCCGCCACATTTGTTTTTTCACCCCTTTTTTATCTACTTGCTGGCAGGTAAATTTAAATATCCACCGCGGTGTTGCTCTGGTGTTTGGGTGCAGCGGGATTTTTAATTTTTTGATTGACGGGAGTAGCCACGGCACGATTTTTAATTTTTTTGATTGACGGGAGCAGGCGCAGCAGCAATTAGTCACGATGACTCCGCCTGTACCCACAGCTCCTTGATGTGAGAAGTCGTCGACTGCTGTTTTACCATGGTGAAAACCAAAAGATTCCCCGCTCCCTCCGCCTTCCCGTAGATTGCATTGCCTTTCAGCCGTTTCGCCCCCTTTTCTTCCTCTCCCCATTGCTTCTACCTGGTGCCATGGCGGCGCAGCAGATTACGGAGTCCGAGGTGAGGCTCCTGACATAGGAGCTCCATGCCAAGGATGCGGAGCTCAGGGCCAAGGACGTGGAGCTCCGTGAGCTCAAGGAGGAGAGGAGTGCCATGCTCCTCCGTTATGTGTGGGAGTTCACGGAGCTTCAAAAGCGACAGGCGTCCACCACAAAGATGCTCGAGGCGTCAGCGGTGTTGCTGCAGAAAGCGGGAGATACAATAGGCCGTCAGGGGAGCCGGCTGGAGCGTGAGCGGGCCAATCGTGACGAAGTCCAGGATCGCCTCAGCCACTTGGTGAACTAAGTTGCCACGCACGTGTTGCGGCTGCGCGATGCCTACCGTCGTGCCAGTGCGACGATGCCGACCGTCAGGCTAAACCCTCTGCATGGGCATGTCCATGTCTCGGCGCAACATGACCGTTGGATCAAACTCAGACGGTGTAGATCAGTCACTGTAGCACAAAGCATGTGGGTGTGTTTGGTTGCATTCTCATCTCAATATAGTTGTTTCCTCTTCGTGTATTTTTGTCAACCTACTAGTGTGGACTCATGCACCCTTCACGCACTCTGCCAAACACCCAAAAGTGGGTCGAGAAGGGAACTTTTGCTCCCATCCCGTGCACCCTTCATACACCCTGCCTAACACTATTCGTGCTTCATGTGGTTCATGTTTCATGGAGTACTGTAGCACCGTACTCTCCGTGCACTGTGGACCTAGTTCTGTTAACATTGATCTCACCATCCATTATCGACTGGACAGTCAAAAAAGCGGTACTATGTTACATATAGGAGTAGTTGACATGCGCACAACATCATTTGTTATCGTCATATCTTACTACACTAGCAACAAGATTGTGTAGTACTGACGTATGAACCACTGCACATGCCTAGTAGTAGGAGCACTGTGTATGTTCAAGTGGCTGCCGTGTTTCGCACTCCTCCATAGTAAGAGTGGAAACGCTTGCTGTAATCATTTTTTTCTTCTGAAAAACAGTGGACACGCTCTACCGTGTGGATCCTCCTCCAGCCATGCACTAAAGTACTCACTTTCACCGATGTGTGGGACAGCCAGCATAGGGGTCCACCAGCCATGCACTAAATTACTCCGTAGTAGAGTGACGGTAGACTACCTCGATCGAAGCACCGCGGTAATGCCCAATGAGCCATCAAATCACAAAACCCCCTCCTTTCCAGCAGTAAGTTGGACAGACGAAGCAACCATCATTTCACTCTTCTCTCTCAGCTTCGTCTCTACCCAACCCTCGCTTCTGCCTCATCTTTTTCCTCATTTCTTCAAGAAAACCCCGACCTGCTTCTGCCATTGTTCTTCTCTCCCAAAGAAGGAAAGGTGAGCGCATCAATGGTGTTGATTCTGGCCAAGGCCCGGTCTTGCAACCCCGAGACTGATCCTATAACTCCCTCTCTTTTCTTCTTTTGGGTTTGTGATTATGGTTTCTTTTCTTTTATTTCTATTTGATAGTTTCTTGATGGACGCTGGAGCACCGGTCGAAGTGATGTCTATGGCTCTGGCCAAAACCGTCGAGGCTCATGGTACGAAGAAGCGCAAGCACCCCGCCGAGACTACCGTAGACAAGCTCAAAGCCATCGCCCTGTCCAAGCCCCCCTCTCCGGGATCCCTCATTAAGCAAGTCCAGGTAATATCTCTTCTTGATGATCTTTTTCTCGATCTTGATCATGTTTTTTCATCTAACACACAGTACTAGTACTAGTAGTACAACTTTCTGGGTGATCTTGCATGTGATTTTTGTGTGCCAAATGACGGTTCTAAATTCTTCTTTTGACCAAAACATGCGAGAGGTTGACACTGATTTATTATAGATTACTTTCAACTACTCCCTATGTCCCAAATTTCTTGTCTTAGATTTTTCTAGATACAGATGTATCTAATACTAAAATGTGACTTGATACATCCGTATCTAGACAAATCTAAGACAAGAATTTTGGGACGGATGGAGTACTTTATGAACATCAATGCTACCTTTTAAGAGGGTATATTTGCCTCAGTAACTTTTGTTCTGGACATTGCATGTAATCCCTCTGCTCTCATGCCTTTGAAGACATGTTCTAGTGTCTTTGTTCACTCATTTATGTGCGTATATGTAGTCATATATGGAGTATAATATTGAAAATCATCTTATATTTCTGAACGGAGGTAGTAATAAAATATGGTTTCTGTTTGAACTACAACCAGGTCCGCGGTGGAGATGAAGTTCTCAAAGTCATGCCGTGTGAACTGGAAGACCTGATGATGAGTTCTACTGCTGAACTATCCAGCTACTGTGTCCTTGTCGTCACGTGTCCTGAACTAGTGTTTTCCTGTAGCATTGTTGTCAGGCGTGTTCTCGAGGCTGTACTTGACCACAACAATTTCCTGGTTGTGCCTTCGATTACGAAGGGTGTGGTTCTTGTAAAGCTTCCCAACAAATCTGATGCGGCTGGTCTTCATCATCATGTTTATGAGTGGAAAGACCACTTTGTTTGGTTCTCCAAGGTTGACAAGATGGTGATGGTGCATGTAGACATCTCGCACGAAGTCCATGGCCTAGTCAGTTATGCGGGGTTCATCCCGTAGGTCGGTGGCAAAAAATAGTCTGCAGAGTTTAGTTAGTGAAACTTTGCTTGTCTGTAGTAAGTACTATTGTTCAGTACTTGATTTGTGTTTGTGAACCCTGTATTGTTTATTAGTACTGCCGCTTCTGGTGTGTGGTCAGTCCTGAGAACGGTCTATATTAATGTCTGTCCACTCAATTCAGTCTGTATATTTTGAAGTATCCATATCATATTTTTTGTGAGGATGGTCTATCAATTATGGTTACACTCCAATATCTGTATGCATTGCAGGGTTTATCGCACCCACCAGGATTTCCAGCCCCATGGATGTTCGGTCCATACGATTTGTCATGACCTTTGGACTGTCCTGCTTGTGGGAGTAGGTGGGGCCCCTGCATGCCACGCGTAGTTGAACGATCAATCTTCTGTTTAGTACTTCAACATAGTGATTTCCTGGTAAGGATTCACTCGTGTCACATCAAGTAAATCTTATTGATTTACTGTCTAAATCTTATTGATTTAATGTCATGTTTTCTTTCTTTTCCTGCAATTTTACGATGCAGGTTTTGCCATGTGACATTCATCACAGAATAAACCGTTTGGTTTGCTCTACGATGGCTATTTTTGCAGGTTTCACTTCTTATGTCGTGTCAGTAATGAAGGCACTGTCCATCACTTATATTACTGGAAAAAATTGGATTAGTCTGTTGTCTGAGTACAAGCTGAATCCCTATGATGAACTGCAGTTTGGTTTAACAAAAACGTCACAATTAGTCCTTCTCGCGTTTAAAAGAAATGAAGAAAAAGACTGGATCACGGTCACGGATCCTAGTCAAGTTAGAAAGCTGATCATAGCAGACCAGACACGATCACCGCTGTCTCGCACGGATCAAGCACCGACAGTTGCTCTAGCACTGATAGCGGCAGCAGCTCAGTCTGATCCAGCTGAGGATTGGGCACCGATCGCGTCAGCGGATCAATCTGATCTACCGGAGGATCGGGCATCGACACCGGCACCTGCTCCGACACCGGCACCAGCTCTACAAGGAGCACCATCTCCGGCAGCAGCAGCGGCTTCGGCACCTGCACCAACACTCGCACTTGCATCTGCTCTGGCCCGTGCAGTTGCACCGGCAACAGACTGGGCTGCAGTTCACACTTCATATACCAAAGTCCTTACAAAAACCGATATGTCCACCTTCTTGGTAAGCATTGGCCACCCAAGTGCTTCATTCTTTTTTCTTTGCATGTTGTTTCACATGATTCACTGTGTTGATCTAACTGTTTGGGTATGTCTTCTTGTTTGCAAACAGAGAATTCCTAGAGCAACGAGGGAGTCGTTCAACAATCTGGGTGACCGCGGCCAAATTTCTCTTACCATGCGCAGCCTTGGTGTGAATGAACCTGCTCAATATATCATAAGTACAAAGGATGGTCGCATGATGATTGCTGCTAAAGGATGGTCAAGGTTCAAATCTAAATCATATCTTGCGGTAGGGGATGATGTCAAAATCGAACTTTCTCGGCAAGGAGAGCTAGTCCAAATCAACTTTGAAATTCTTCAGTAGCAGCACGCAACTACCTAACTGATCTATCCTCCGAGAGATTTTGATGTAATAATCTGGCATGGTGAAACAAGTGTCCTGTGTGTATAAGTAGTACGATAGTATTATTTATCACATGGTATATCATTGATAGAATTGCAACTCTGATTGCTGGTTAGGAACTATCGTTTGATTTCATTCCAACAGCTGCCGTGCTTTATTCAATTTTGTGTATTCGCCTTGCAACAGCATCTAAAACCAGCGCCGTACCGATCGCTTGCAATATGAAAAGCGCTGAGGTAGAACACATGGGCCCCCAAACATGCAGGGTCGGCCTGTGGCCCAAAGTCCAGAACCTAGTTTCAAGAAGCACTAGCTCAATGCAGAAGTGGCGTCCTCCTCCTGCTGTGGGTTGGGCGAAGATGAATGTTGATGTTGCGTTATCTTGCAATGGTGAAAGGGGAGCTATGGCAGTTGTGAGCCGGGATCATACAGGCTTCTTCCTTGGAGCATCAGCACTGGTGTGCGAAAGTGTTACTTATCTAGAGATCCTAGAGGCAATGGCATGTTGCGAGGGGCTATCTCTGGCTCTTGACTTAAACCTGCAACAAGTTCAGATTAGCACCAGTTGTTCAGCAACAGTCAAGCATATCGGAGAGGCATACTTGGGGCCCAGCAAAGTTATTATGGACGAGATCAAGATGAAGAAGAATATGTTCCAAACCATGGAGATCATACATGAAAAACGTGAGTGTAATGTTAAAGCGCATGTGCTCACAAAAGCTGCTACTTCTTTGCCCTGTGGACGCCATCTTTGGCTCACAGGAACCCCCGAAATTATTTGTATACCTATGACTGTTAATCTTCAATAAAGCAGCTTTTATCCCTAAAAAAGCATCTGAGTATTATATTCTCAGCTGAACCCCCATAATGCCCGTGCGTTGCAGAGGGAGTATTTTTCTTGGCAAGGTGAGCCTGTAATATAAAAGATTTTTATATTTATTTACAGAGGGAGTATCTCTCTGTCAAAAAATATATTTATGTGTAACTAGTTACTCCTGTCTTTCTACTTCCTTTCGTTGATATGTGGGGCAACCGGCAACGGGGTCCATGTGCCATATGCAAAAATTAGAGTGCACAACTTCAGGGTAGACACATCCCGGTCGTAGCGCCACAGTAATGCCCAATGAGCCTTCAAATCACAACCCCCCCTTTCCAGGTATAGCAGTAAGCTGGACGGACGAAGCGGCAATATTTCACTGGGCCTGAATCCCTTTCTCCCTCGTCTGCTTGTTCAGAGAAAACCCCCTCTCGGCGATTGCATAGGGTTTTCTCATGGAGAACCAGGTACGAATTCTTCATACATCCCCTATAAACCCAAGTCCCTTGGTCGTAGGTAATCCTAGGATGGCAGCCGCCGCCGTTGATGCATTTTTCTTCCTACTGAATCTAGTGTGTTTCACTTGCAATGCCCAAAGTGCGAGTACCCTACAAGTTTCTGTGCCCTCGGCGAGACGCCACACTTGTTCCTTCTCATCCTAACACAACATTTTGAAATGTGCATGGTATGTTCCTAGAATCCTCTTTTCTATCTAGGAGGGTGGGGGTTTTTGAACATGCTGTGTTCTCATATTATTTTTCCTGCAGTGTATTATTTGCTCTGCCAGAACACATGTACTCAAGATGCTCGGCCTTGCCATAACTTAATACACTAGTTTAATGGTCACAGTGAAGACAAGCCATGGATATAAGTTCCGAGTTGGGTTCATGAACCAAGAAGATCGCTGCTTTTTTTATGGCTGAACTTGGATAAACTTTCTCAAGTGTTACGGACTGAAAGTTGGCGCACGAATGTTGATTGAAATAGCAGAACCTGGTCTCATCTTCACTGCGATCTTCCACCCCGATGTCGTTACAATTGTTCATCCATGTTAGTTTTGTATCTGGTTCTTGCTTGTTGCCTCGATTACTTCTTAATCCACCTATTCTATCTAACTAATCACAATTTAACTTTAGAAGTAGCAACGAATCTCTCACGAAGATGCTACTTCTAACTAATTTTTTCTTATAATTTGTGGCACGTGTAGGTTTTTTCAGAGTAAAGCAGTCTGCTCATTTGTTACTCTGTAATAACTCGGCTGTTACTAATGGCTCTGAAGTTGACTGGATCGACATCCACAAGTTCCTACACTTTATTAATCGTCTTGAGGTCCTTGTGGGGCGTTTCAATGGTGGAAGGCCACGTGGGATATGTGTGCCACTGTTGCACTCATTGAACAGGTTCAACTATGTCGAGAAACTTATGGTACGAGCTGTTTTCTGTTATATATGTTGTTCATAAACTATTGCTTATACACAGTTTTACAGCTATGATCTTCTTGAAACAGGAACTACCGAGTTCTATTGTTCCTATACAGATGCCTGACCATGGTCGAGTCAGACTTGCGCTTGGTCACAACATGATGTTTATGTCGACCTACTCAATTCCCCTTGGAGGTGTAAAGATACTTATTCATGGGTCGTCTCAAATAATGAAGGCCCGTCCATCTTGGAGAATAGGACAGAAGATTATGTTCATGCTTTTCCATGGCTCTAAAGCGAATATCATGTTTATTGACCACGTTGCGAGATGAAGCCGCTTTCAGAAGGTTGTGGATGCGCGGCATGGCGCCTGGGCCTTGTCCTGGGGCTTGGCGGCCTCACCCTTGGTTAACTATAGGCGAAGTAGCACTGTTCAAGGCGTGCTTTGTACGGTTGAACCTGTATAAGTACTCATACTACTTTCAGCTTTGGTTGTTAAGTGCCCCTGCTGGTTTCAGTTAAGGTTGTTAAGTACTACAGTCTGTCGTGTTTCTTCAGTCCTGTCTTCCTCCAGCCGCCAAAACCAAACCAGTGTTGGCGGGGTCGCCTGCTTCCGCCTCCCACGGCTGGTTGCGCCTTAGTGCACGCATCGCCGCCCCACCGTCTCCTAAATCGTTTACGCCGACGTCCTCCGCGCGCTTTGGTGCGCTCGCCACGGCGCCGCCCTCTCGCATTGTCAACATGGTCAACAAACAACAGGAATCGGTAGAAGTACATGGAGAGGATGATAGTAGGGGCCCACCACGTCAGCGTATGGAAAAATAAAATGCTACCTCCTAGTGTTTTCCTAACATCTGGGACCCACGACATTGGGAGCATATATAGTTAATAGATAATAGAACAACACAAGATCGTCTGACACCTGGGACGTAGCTACTCGAGCAGTATTTTTTTGTTTGGTATTGTTGAGACGGAGCAGGGTTTGAACTGGGCTGTGGCCCGTCTAGCCCAGGCTTATATTTTATGTTCACCATGTGACCAGCCCAGCTATTTTTCTTTGTGAAAATGAGCCCAGTTTATTTTTTCTGAAGAATACCCAATCCAGGCCTACTTATTTTTCTATGCCTTGATGGGCTGCAACTCTTTCAAGACGCCTGCAAATCTTGAAAGTAATATGAAATGGGTTGTAAATATAAAAACAGATGACAAATTGGCAATTACTTTATAATTTCTGAATTTTATTACATTTTCAGATTCCTATTTCACTGGGCATTAACCTAATTTAAATATATCTTCAAAGTACTTTAAATCTGGCTGGACATTTCGGTATTAAAAATAGTTTGGAACCCACAGAAATATGCGAAATTGGCCCTGGCCAACCAAAAAAATGACTGCCATAAATTACATAAGAAGTTGCCATGAGCTATATATAAATTATTAAAAAAAAGAGGGAGTGGTCTGACTTGTGGGCCTGTTTAGTTGACGCGTATGCAAGATTTTTTTAGTTATTATATACGTCAACAATAGATTCTAGCAGACGTAACCGTTGGATGTCAATCCAACGGCCGTCGTGTTTCTTCAATCTCTAATCTTCTTGCTCCAGCCGCCAAAGCAGCGCCGGCGGGACCGCCTACTCCCGCCTGCCGTGGCCGGCTGTGCTGCCGCGCAGGCCTCAGCGCCCCTACTACTCCCACCGCTGGCCAGGGCATCCCTCTACTCACCCACACCCCCTGTTATTCTGCGGCGACGGCAGCCTCACACCGCAGCCGAACCGGTGAACGCTCGTACTCCTCTCCGCGTGGGCATCCACTGTCGCGTCTTCCCCCGCTCCGCATCGTCCCCTTCCTATGCCTCACCGTTGTCCACCGTCGTGTTGCTCTCGGCGCGGCGTGGTCAATGTGGTCAACGACCGACTACCATCGGAACAGTACTGTACGTGGAGAGGCTGACAGCTGGGTCCACGGTAGCCGCAAGGAAGTGCCTCCTTATTACATGCAAAATAATTATTCCTCCACCTGACAGCGGGGACCCACCAAACGGGCCACCAGTATTTTGCGAAAAACATCGTTTCCCCCTGACTGCTGGGACCCACCTGACGGGCCACCGTATTTCGCGAAAAAAACGTTCCCCCCGCTGTCAGCTCGGACCCACCAGAAGTGCCTCCTTATTACGCACAAAAAAATGAATACTCCCCCTACTAGCTGGGACCCACCTTGGTGGGAGGCTGACTTGTGGGCCTACTAAGTTGACGGGGACGAAGGGATTTGTCAACTTGGTCAATATGAACGATTCTAGCTCCAGTGACCGTACGATGTCCATCCAACGGCCGTAGTGCTTCTTCAACCTCTGGTCTTCTTGCTCTAGCCGCCCAAAGCAACGCCGGTCGTGCCGCATGCTCCTACCTCCCGTGGCCGGCTGCGCTGCCGCGGAGGCCTCACCGCCCCCTACTATTCCCACCGCTGGCCAGGCCCTGCGACAACGGCATCCTCACACCGCAGCCGAACCAATGAACCCTCGTACTCCTCTCCGCGCGGGCTTCCACTACCGCGTCTTTCCCGGCTCTGCGTCATCCCCTTCCTAGGCCTCGCCGTCGTCCACCGCCGTGGTGCTCTCGGCGCGGCGTGGTCAATGTGGTCAACGACCGACTTCCATCGGAAGAGTACTGTGCGTGGAGACGCTGACAGCTGGGTCCACGACCGCAGCAAGGAAGTGCCTCCTTATTACGCGCAAAATAATTATTCCTCCACCTGACAGCGGGGACCCACCGGATGGGCCACCGTATTTCACAAAAAAAATGTTTGCCCCTGACTGCTGGGACCCACCAGCTACATCTTCGCACGCAAGGAAGTGCCTGACAGTCGGGACCCACCTGGTCGAAGCGTACGTAGCGTTGTCATTCTGGTCGCGAACGTGTACGTACATATATACTGGTCGATGTAGAGGCGCGCACGTGTCATAGTAGAGGCGCGCACGTAGCATGTACACGTACGTACAGCGGCCAGGGTGCAAGAAAGAAAATACGGCCACGTATGTGTACATACGGGCGAGGTCTCGAACGCCTACTTGCGCATACGTACGGCCAGGGCTCGTGTACATGGCTGGGTCGGAACGGAGAACCAGCGTTGTCGTCGTGTTCATGGGGAGGCAACGGAATGCGTCGTGTTCATCGGGAGGCCTTGGACGGAACAGGCGATGGAAACGAGGCCTGGCATACCGCAGAACGGAGGAAACGGCCTTGTGTTCGATCGGCCATGTTCGAAACGGGATCCTATTCATCGGGAGGGGCCTGGCGTACCGTAAAACGGAGGAAACAGACCTCCTACGGTTGAAACGGGGGTCCTGTTGATCGGAAGGGGTGTGGCGTACCGCAAAACGGACGAAATGGACTTGTGTTGGAGCGCGATGGTCGAAACGGGGGTCCTGTTCATCGGGAGGGGTGGGGCGTACCACAAAACAGGACTCCATGGGATACTGTTCATCTCCACCGTCGACCCCCTCCAGCCTCCACGAGCTACTGTTCATCCACCGTCGACCTCCTCCAGCCTCCACCTGCGACTGTTCATCCACAGGCTCCTGTTCATCCAGCCTCCACCGCGCACTACTCCACCGGCTACTGTTCAACGAGCCCTCTCCATGGGCTCCTGTTCAACCACCCCTCCACGGGCTACTGTTCATCCTGCCCTCCACCGTCTACTGTTCATCCTGACCTCCACGGGGTGGTCCTGTTCATCCAGCCCTCCACGGGGTCCTGTTCATCCAG
>NC_041384.1:160909598-160943995 GCF_002162155.2 Triticum dicoccoides | reverse complement strand
AGCAGTAGCGAAGGAATCGCTCGATCGGGTTCAGTTAACAACCATCGATCGATCGCTCGGGTTCACTAACGCATAGCCTGCAGTGCAATCGCTCGGGTTCAGTTAGAGCCCAACGCCTCGCTTGGGTTCAGTTAGAGCCAACGCCTCGCAGACATGCGCGTATGTGTACGAGAGAAACGCGCATCGCTCAGCCCCCGACCTCCCACCGTAACCGGGAACTCCCCGAAATTTTCCTCCCCCTCGCTTCTACCACGGTTTTTTCCGCCATGGACGGCCCAAAGAATGTCATGCAGCTGCGTCTCCGGCCCGCCCAGGACGAAAAGCCCATTTTCTGTCATGATTTTTTGTCATAGAAGTAGGAGCCCACCACATCTATGATGATACCAAGTTTTGTCACAATTATCGTCATAGAAGTGTCATATGTATGACGGAAAAAAAATTCGTTCGGCCCAAAATGTCACGGATGTGTCTTTTTTTTGTAGTGGATGCGGTTGAGCTAGTCCTTGTAGAGGTCGTCGACCGGACGGTAGCACAGGAGCTCGTGCACCATGAGGAGCGCAGCCCGTGCATCCATGGGAGGGCGACGTGTATGGGAAGAAGAATCGGCCGGGGTCAGCGATGGAGTGGTGGTGCGGCCATCCCACCGCATCGAGGGATGTAGCGAGGATGCTTGCTGCTCATTCCCCGCTGGGCCAGTGGCTGCGTTGGCGGCAGGCGACGAGGAACGATGAGGCGGCCTGCCGACGGGAGCCGTCTGAGCAACATGGGTGGCGAGGGCAGCCCGGTGCTCGGCACGAGCGCGGCGAGCGTCTGCCATGGAGACGGCGAAGCAACAGAGCGCGGAGCGGCGGAAGGAAGCTTCGACGCACCCCTACCTAGCACGCCAAATGTCGGATCACGGGTTTTGGCAAACCCTTGAGGTTTGAACACTGGGGTGCTCGCGAAGGTTTTCTCCCTACCGATCCACGCCCTAGCTCTCTAAGATCTCGCAGATGAACTCAACGAACTCACAACATAGAAAGACACAAGATTTATACTGGTCCGGGCCACCGTTGTGGTGTAATACCCTACTCCAGTGTGGTGGTGGTGGATTGCCTCTTGGGCTGATGAAGAACAATTACAGGGGGAAGAACAGCCTCCTGAGGTTGAGGTGTTCTTGTGCTTGAAGAACTTGTGTGGGTGAGATGATCTTGGATCTGCTTCTCACTTGTGATGAGGTCGATCCTCTCCCTTCTTGTCTTTCGTCCCCCTTCACTATGGTGGCTAGTTCTACTTATATAGGCCTTGGTCCTCTCCCCAAATATTGAGCGGGAAGGGAGCCAACAACAGCCAACTCGAAAGGGGACAGCTAGTACAAGTTATCCTGACAAAAGGTGGTCTTCGCCTGCCAAAGGCTCTAGTGATGACGTCGTCTTGGGCTCCATGGTGACCTCTGTTCTGCCGTCCTTCTGGTCTTGGTCTCGCTGCACCAATATGGAAACCTTTACTTGATGCCTTGGTACTCCACGCCTGCGCTTGCCCTCTTGGCACCAAAGAGGAAACAAGGACACTACGCGCGCTGGCGCCCGCCTGGTCTCGATCGTCATGGCTCACGTCACGAGGGCCTCGTTAGGTTTTCCCTGCCTTGATCTCTCCACCCCTCACGAGCCTGCCTGGCGAGGCCGCTTCTGAGGAGGTCTTGCCTCATCCGCCTCGCGAGGCTTGGCCCCTCACGAGGGTCTTGAATGCCTTGTCGATGAAGATGGGTCGTATATACCTACCAGCCCAGCCATGCCGTGGGCCGCAGGCAGGCAAGTCTGGGGACCCCCATTCCCAGGACGCCGATAGCTGACCTTGTCGTGGTTGCAGGAGGAGAATGGCAGCAGGAGGAGCCACTGAGGTCCACCCTCAACACGCCGCCCCCATCAACAACGCCGCCCCGAGGGGCGTCCCCGGCAAGGGCGCCAAGTATCAAGCCCATGCGCACGGAGGAGGAGGAGGAGGAGGCCCCGGGCGCCGGCGGCTCTGTCCCGGCACCAGATGTTGGTGGAGAGGGGGCCACTTCGTCCCAGCTTGGCATGGGTGAGTTGTTTGCCTCCTGTTCCCGCTCATTTTTCTTCTTTCAAATTTTGATCTTGACTTCGCCTTATTCCCTTTCTCGGTGTCCATATCCTTCCTCGGCGGACTAGGAGGACGTGGACACTATCATCGAGGAGGTCGTCAGGGAGGCCGCGGCCGAGGCCGACGAGATCGCCGCTGAGGAGGCCGCCAAGGATGTTGCTGAGGACGCCGCCAAGGAGTCTGCCGGGGAGGCCGGCGAGGCCGCTGTTGAGGAGGCCGACAAGGGGCCTGCCGGGGAGGCCAGCAAGGCCGCTACCGAGGAGGAGGTGGTCGACGACCAGCCTTCCTCCTCCGCCGACTCTGGCTCAGGCAAGTATCTGAAGGTGGGTGACAACCTATTCGTCCACCTCCCATGGACGACGAGCACCAGGGCGCCCGTCGAGGGGGTGGTGTTTGACGATGATGTGCTTTCCGCTGCCGGGCTCGAGGTCATTGACGGACCGAGCATCGATGGCGGCGGTTCCCGGGAGGAGCGGCTCCTCCAGAGCATGAGAGCCAGCTTCCACAAGCTTCAGGCGCTTCACCGTGCCCGCCTGGACAAGTGAAAGGATCGAGAAGAGGTGTCTAGAGGGGGGTGAATAGACTCTAATCAAGAAAAGTTGCAGTTTTTAATTCTTTAGGTTCATGTGGAGTATTAGCAAAAGTTTAAACATTCAAAATACATATCAAGCAAGCATGCAAGCATACAAAGAGTATATGAGCAGCGGAAAGTAAAGCATGCAAGTTGTGAGAATGTAAAGAGAAGGGATTGGAGTGTGCAAACGCAATTTGTAGACACGGTGATTTTTTATCTGTGGTTCCGATAGGTGGTGCTATCGTACATCCACGTTGATGGAGACTTCAACCGACGAAGGGTAACGGTTGCGCGAGTCCACGGAGGGCTCCACCCACGAAGGGTCCACGAAGAAGCAACGTTGTCTATCCCACCATGGTCGTCGCCCACGAAGGACTTGCCTCAGTAGGGTAGATCTTCACGAAGTAGGAGATCTCCTTTCCCTTACAAACTCCTTGGTTCAACTCCACAATCTTGTCGGAGGCTCCCAAGTGACACC
The DNA here is from genome assembly GCF_002162155.2 of Triticum dicoccoides. Lineage (NCBI taxonomy): Eukaryota > Viridiplantae > Streptophyta > Magnoliopsida > Poales > Poaceae > Triticum > Triticum dicoccoides. The sequence continues at coordinate 160,940,843 of NC_041384.1, read as the reverse complement.
TAGCCAATCTAGGAGACACCACTCTCCAAGAAGTAACAAATGGTGTGTTGATGATGAACTCCTTGCTCTTGTGCTTCAAATGATAGTCTCCCCAACACTCAACTCTCTCTCATAGGATTGGATTTGGTAGAAAGAAGATTTGAGTGGAAAGCAACTTGGGGAAGGCTAGAGATCAAGATTTATGTGGTTGGAATGGAATATCTTGACCTCAACACAAGTGTAGGTGGTTCTCTCTCAGAAAATATGTATTTGAAGTGTAGGCATGTTCTGATGGCTCTCTCCACGAATGAAGAGTGGGTGGAGGGGTATTTATAGCCTCCACAAAAAATCTAACCATTACACACAAATCACCAAACTCGGTGGGACCAATCCAGAGAACTCGGTCAGACCAATTTGGTTCATAATGTGACCGTTAGGTGTTTCGGTGGGACCGACTAGATCAACTCGGTGGGACCGATGTGCTAGGGTTAGGGTAAATCCAAAACTCTATTTGACCGTTTACTCAAACTCGGTGGGACCGATTTGGGTAATAAGCGAAACAGAGAGTTGGCCAAGCAAACTTGGTGGGACCGATTGTATATCTCGTTGGGACCGAAAATATTGCAATAGGTAACAGAGAGTTTGCAAGCCCATCTCGGTGAGACCGAGATCCCATCGGTGAGACCGAACTGATTAGGGTTTCTGGCAGTGGCTATGTCAACTGAACTCGGCGGCGCCGGATAGAAAGAATCAGTGGGGCCAAGTTGTATATTTGGTGTGGGACAAATGTGGAAGTGAGAAAGTGGTTGAGGGCTTTGGAGCATATCACTAAGCACTTTGAGCAAGCAAGCCATTAAGCAGCACCTCATCCCTTCTTAATAGTATTGGCTTTCCTATGGACTCAATGTGATCTTGGATCACTAAAATAGAAAATGTAGAGTCCTAAGCTTTGAGCTTGAGCCAATTCTTTGTCCTTAGCATGTTGAAGGGGTTCCACATCCTCTAGTCCATGCCACTCCATTGTTGAACTTGTCTGAAACATACTAGGTAGAAACATTAGTCCAACAAGAGATATGTTGACATTAATTACCAAAATCACCCAGGGAGCACTTGTGCTTTCAATCTCCCCCTTTTTGGTAATTTATGACAGCATACATCAAAGCTTTAGATAAAGATATAGAAAACAACAAGTAAAGCTTTGGAAAGACATGTAACATGCAAAGGTTCCCCCTATATGTATGCAATCATATAAATATGACACATAGGAGCATGTGAATGCATAAGCATGACAGAGTAAGCCATGTGTTACATGTATCTTGGCTATATGCATTAGAGTGAAAGATGTAAATACAGGAAATGTTCCTTCATTCTCATGAGTCCTTCTTGGAAATAATATGTACGTCAGCAAGAAATCCTCATGCACATGACTGTGATGCATATACTTACCTTGTGGTCTTGAGTTGGCTTAGAAGGGAATGGACCTGAGTAAACAAGGTTGGATAACACAGATACATCTACTAGCCAGAGCAAACAAAAGAACCACAAAGGTACCAAGACTGGGAAGACATGTAGAGTGTGAGTACTGAGTACTCTATTGAATATAGACATGTCCCCAAAGGTAAAGATGTGAAATAGAATCAGAGATTTCCTCCCCTTAGATGTCTTGCTCCCCCTGAATCTTGAATGGGTATTGGGAGAAAATAGGGAACAAAAAATCAGAGCAAAAGAAAAGATAACAGAGCTGAGCAAGCAATCAAATATGATCAAATATGAACATGTCTTTCCCCTCTTAAAGACATGTAACTTCTCTCCTCTTGAACACCAAGCATCTGGGGTTTTCTTACTCTCTTCCCCTTGAGTGTTCTCTCCCCCTATAGAAATGATTAAGCATAGAGCTTTGATGTGATCTCTCTCTCCCCCTTTGACACCAATTTCCAAGAAGGGCTCTTCTGGATTTTTGTTTTATTGCAGAAGGATTTGGTCCTTGAGTCACAAAGCAAGTCGAAGGTGATGCTGGTAGAGGACAAGAGTCATTGACTGGAGATGGAGCAAAAATGAATGCAGGAATAAGTGGCAAGTTGTCTTTCCTGTAGTGAAATCGGTAGCACCGAGTTGTTTGCTTTGGTGGCACTAAGCGAATTCGGTTGGGCCGAAGGAAACAAACCAGTGTGACCGAGTCCATCACAGAGAAAACACTTCTTTCCTCAGCTCACTAGGCACTTAAGATCTCACAAGGATTTTCAAGGAATTTGCTGAAAGATTTGCAATGAATTGGATGCAGAAAATGCAGAATGTCAAGAAAGAAAAGAAATAAAAGGATCTAGATGAAGTTTTTTTCGAAAGGGGAAAACACATATGCATGAGACAAATGCAAGAGGAAACACAAGAGAACTTCATCTAGAATTGGGCGGTGACAAAGTCACCTATGTTAGAGTATATTGACTTAGGAGTCAAGTGAGGTCACTTGATCTTTGGTCATACTCATCGTCTAAGCTCAAAAATGGGGTTACCATTTTTTTGTTTAAGCATCTTGATATATTCACATCTTGTTGAGTTGCTTTAACCCATGACTTGGAGTAAAGCTTCTCTAAGATGGAATAACATACCTTGGGTGGTGGTGTTGATCTTGATCATGTAGTTGAACTTGTGTCGGTTGCTCAAGGTTGATGTAGCTCATCAAGAGTTGGGAGCACCACCTTGGAATTTTTTGTTCATCTTCCTACATGGGTTAGATTTGCAAGGAAGATCACTTGTGTATCCAAAATGACAATCATAAATCTTAATGTAGAATGTGTCAAAGCATATGTTTGAAGAGTTTTTGTGCTTCCTTATCTTCAACCACCATTATGTAGAGACTTGATGATGTAGAGATTGCTCAAGATATGAGTGAGTTGCATTCTCATGGATTTAGATTCATCCAAGTACCTACAAGGGTTAGATAGCATGCAAGGGTGCAAAAATATCCAAGACATATAGATAGCATCATGAAAGAAATATCAAGGATTAGTCAAAGGCTCATGTCTTGCATGTATTCAAATGGAGTTCCTACTCCAAGTTTGAAGCATTGATGATGTTCAATTCACCTCTCAAACGGCAAAAGACTTTCTCATCAAGCGGTTTGGTAAATATATCCGCTAATTGCTTATCAGTGCGAACATGCTTAAGATCAATGTCCCCTTTGGCAACATGATATGGAATGAAATGATGACGAACTTCAATATGCTTAGTTCGAGAATGTTGCACGGGATTGTGAGGAATCTTAATAGCACTTCCATTGTCACAAAGCAATGGAAATGTTTCACATATATCCCATAATCTTTAAGAGTTTGGGTCATCCAAAGTAATTAAGCACAAAATGATCCTGCAGCAATGTATTCCGCTTCGGCGGTGGACAAGGATACCGAGTTTTGTTTCTTGGAGGACCAAGACACAAGAGATCTACCAAGAAATTGACAAGTACCCGAAGTGGACTTTCTATCAACCTTGTCTCCGGCATAGTCCGAATCGGAGTAACCAACAAGATCGGAAAAAGACCTCTTAGGATATCAAATGCCAAAATTTGGTGTGTGTATTAAGTATCTCACTATCCTTTTCACGGCCTTAAGATGACACTCTTTAGGGGCTGCTTGATATCGTGCACACATGCACACACTTAGCATAATATCAGGACGAGAGGCGCATAGATATAACAATCAACCAATCGTAGAGTAGTAAACTTTTTGATCAACCGGTTCACCATCTTTGGTCAAATCAAGATGTCCACTAGTAGGCATGGGTGTAGACATACCTTTGCATTCTTGCATATTGAACTTCTTGAATAAATCCTTGGTGTACTTTTTTTGAGAGACAAAGGTACCTTCCTTAGTTTTCTTGATTTGCAAGACAAGAAAGAATTTGAGTTCACTCAACATAGACATCTCAAACTTCTCTGACATTAGTTGTCCAAACTTCTCACTAAAATGAGGGTTAGTTGAACCAAATATAATATCATCAACACAAATTTGGCACACAAATAGTTCTCCATTAACCCTTTTAGTAAAACGAGTAGAATCAATTTTACCAATTTCAAAGCCTTTTTCAATAAGGAACTTGGTCAAGCATTTATACCACGCTCTAGGGGTTTATTTAAGACCATAAAGGGCCTTGTGAAGTTTGTAAACATGATTAGGTTTCTTAGGATTGACAAAGCCGGGAGGTTTCTTAACATAAACTTCCTCCTCAATTTCACCATTTAGAAAAGCACTTTTAATGTCCATTTGGTACAAGGTGATATCATGGTGATTAGCATAAGCAAGTAAGATGTGAATGGACTCAAGTCTAGCAACGGGAGCATATGTCGCACCATAGTCCATACCTTCGACTTGAGTGTAGACTTGGGAGACTAGGCGAGCTTTGTTGCGGACGACTTGACCATCTTCATCTTGCTTGTTGCGAAACACCCATTTGGTACCAATGATGTTGTGGTTGTTGTCGGGCTTCTCGACCAATGTCCACACTTGATTTCTCTCAAAGTTGTGTAGCTCTTCATGCACAGCGTTAATCCAATCCGAATCTTCCAATGCTTCTTCAACCTTCATAGGTTCAATGCTAGAGATGAATGAGTAATGTTCACAAAAGTTAGCCAAACGAGTTTTAGAGTGAGTGATTCTCCCGGTTTGGATATCATTGTAGATTTGCTCGACGGGATGATCTTTAGCGATTCTTGCTCGAACTCGTGGAAGCTTTGGCTTGGCTCAGGGTGGAACATCCTCTTCATCTTGATCTTCTTCTTGGCCTTCTTCATTGTTGATGTTGTCATTCTCTTGTCATGGTGGAGAAGGAGGTTGTTGATGTTCATCTTGGTGTACTTCCTCGGTTTCTTTGTCTTGGTGTGCCCCACTTGTGGATGCTTCCGTATCAATTCTTGGTTCACCTTGTCATGAGGTGGAATCTTCCACTTGGATGGATGAGGTACTCTCCTTCACCTCCGTTGGACGAATCTTGCCAATAGACAAGTCTTGGATTGCTTCCGAAGGGTCTTTGTCTCCTACATCAATTGGCAATTGCTCTACTTGTGAGCTGTTAGATTCATCAAACTTCGCATCTACCGTCTCTTCAACCTTTCAGGTGAAATTGTTGTAGACACAGTAAGTGTGAGAGTTTGAGCCATAACCAAGTAGTAAACCTTCATGAGATTTAGGAGCAAATTTAGAACGACGATGCTTATCAAGAATGTAGCACTTTGAGCCGAATACTCGAAAGTACCCAACTTGGGGTTTGTTACCTGTGAGGAGCTCGTGTGCCATCTTGCCGAGTAGCTTGTGAAGATACAAGCGATTTGTTGCATGACAAGCTATCTCAACCGCTTCCACCCAAAAGTGTTTTGGAGTTTTGTAATCATCAAGCATCGTTCTTGCCATCTCAATAAGAGTCCGGTTCTTCCTCTCAACAACTCCATTTTGTTGAGGTGTGTACGTAGATGAGAACTCATGTGAAATCCCCTCTTCATCAAGAAAGCTATTCACATTTGCGTTCTTGAACTCCGTTCCGTTGTCGCTCTGAACCTTCTTGATTTTCACGTCAAATTTATTTTGGGCCTTCCTAGCGAAGTTTTTGAAGATCTTTTAGACCTGCGATTTGAAATCAAGAAATACCACCCACGTAAATCTTAAAAAATCATCAACTATGACTAGACCAAATGAGTTACCACCGAGACTCTTGTAGGAATTGGGACCAAAGAGATCCATGTGAAGTAGCTCGAGTGGTCTTCTCGTGGTCATGATGTTCTTCGCGCGATGACTTCCTCCAACCTGTTTTCCTGCCTGACAAGCACTACAAAGTCTATCCTTGTCAAATATGACATCTTTTATTCCAAGGATATGATCACCTTTAATAAGCTTATCAAGATTTCGCATACCCACATGACCTAGTCTTCTATGCCACAACCAGCCTTTAGAAGATTTGGCAATTAAGCAAGTTCTAGGTTGAGCCTTTTTAGTGAAATCAACAATGTAAAGATCACCTCTACGTATACCGGTAAAGACAACTCTATGATTGTCTCTACGAAACACTTGGCAATCTACCTCAGTAAACAGGACATTGAAACCGAAATCAGCAAGTCTAGATAATGAAAGTAAATTGTACCCAAGAGATTCAACGAGCATGACATTTTGTATGGAGCTACCATGTGAGATGGCGACCTTACCTAGGCCAACCACCTTACCCTTTGAGTTATCACCAAAGGTGACATACTTTCGAGGGCCGTCGTTTTCAGTAAGCTCACAAAACATATCTTTATCTCCGGTCATATGATCAGTACAACCACTATCAAGGACCCATTCCTTCCCTTCGGCCATGTAGCCGCGAAGATTTGCCATAAGACCAAAGTGTCTCATTGCATCATCAAGATCACAGTCATTATCATCGTCCTCATCATAGTATCCATGTTCAACATCATCTTGCCATTGATCAACTCGCAGAGAGGGTAATTCATTAGATAAATGATCATTTTTATGGTTATCTTTATGAATTCTAATAGCTTTGGAAATGACATTGCTAATGATTCCAACATATCCTTTGGCACTCGTAAGATTAGTAAGCTCAAATAAGCAGTCACCAAATTTGGGATCATTGGAACTCATCTTAATCAAGGCAATGGACTTATGAAGAATCTCATCTAAGTTCTTCAAGGAATAGTTTGGAAAATGTTCCTCAAGGAATCTCCATATAGTGTAGGCACAATCAAGAGTAGGCAAGCATCCAATCAAGTTTCTAGTCAAGCCTCTAGTGATAAGATTAACAGTTCTAAGGTTGCGGATCATGTCAATAGACTCATCAAGGGTAGGATGCAAAGGATCAACATGAGGTGCACAAGGGCTAGTAATGTACTTGTTCAAATGATATTCATTGAAAATATCAAGCATTTCATTTTTCCACTCATAGAAGAACTCTCCATCAAGAATAGGCACTCTACGTCTAAGATTCCCCAAAGTAGACACATCCATCTTCCTCCAAAGGTGTTTAAACCAAGGCAATGGAGACCAATGCTCTGATACCAACTGAAAGGATCGAGAAGAGGTGTCTAGAGGGGGTGAATAGACTCTAATCCAGAAAAGTTGCAGTTTTTAATTCTTTAGGTTCATGTGGAGTATTAGCAGAAGTTTAAACATTCACAATACATATCAAGCAAGCATGAAAGCATACAAAGAGTATATGAGAAGCGGAAAGTAAAGCATGCAAGTTGCAAGAATGTAAAGAGAAGGGATTGGAGTGTGCAAACGCAATTTGGAGACACGAAGATTTTTTATCCGTGGTTCCAATAGGTGGTGCTATCGTACATCCACATTGATTGAGACTTCAACCCACGAAGGGTAATAGTTGCGCGAGTCCATGGAGGGCTCCACCCATGAAGGGTCCATGAAGAAGCAACCGTGTCTATCCCACCACGGTCGTCACCCACGACAGACTTGCCTCACTAGGGTAGATCTTCACGAAGTAGGTGATCTCCTTGCCCTTACAAACTCCTTTGTTCAACTCCACAATCTTGTCGGAGGCTCCCAAGTGACACCTAGCCAATCTAGGAGACACCACTCTCCAAGAAGTAACAAATGGTGTGTTGATGATAAACTCCTTGCTCTTGTGCTTCAAATGATAGTCTCCCCAACACTCAACTCTCTCTCTCTCATAGGATTGGATTTGGTAGAAAAAAGATTTGAGTGGAAAGCAACTCGGGGAAGGCTAAAGATCAAATTTATGTGGTTGGAATGGAATATCTTGACCTCAACACAAGTGTAGGTGGTTCTCTCTCAGAAAATATGTATTTGAAGTGTAGGCATGTTCTGATGAATCTCTCCATGAATTAAGAGTGGGTGGAGGGGTATTTATAGCCTCCACACAAAATCTAACCGTTACAAACAAATCACCAAACTCGGTGGGACCGATCCAGAGAACTCGGTCGCACCGATTTGGTTCATAATGTGACCGTTAGGTGTTTCGGTGGAACCGACTGGATAAACTCGGTGGGACCGATGTGCTAGGGTTAGGGTAAATCCAAAACTCGGTTTGACCGATTACTCAAACTCGGTGGGACCGATTTGGGTAATAAGCAAAACTAGGAGTTGGCCAAGAAAACTCGATGGGGCCAATTGTATATCTCGGTGGGACCGGAAATATTGCAATAGGTAACAGAGAGTTTGCAAGCCCATCTTGGTGAGACCGAACTAATTAGGGTTTCTGGCAGTGGCTATGTCAACTGAACTCGGTGGTGCCGGATAGAAAGAATCGGTGGGGCCAAGTTGGATATTTTGTGTGGGACAAATGTGGAAGTGAGAAAGTGGTTCGGGGATTTGGAGCATATCACTAAGCACTTTGAGCAAGCAAGCCATTAAGCAACACCTCATCCCTTCTTTATAGTATTGGCTTTCCTATGGACTCAATGTGATATTGGATAACTAAAATAGAAAATGTAGAGTCCTGAGCTTTGAGCTTGAGCCAATTCTTTGTCCTTAGCATATTGAAGGGGTTCCACATCCTCTAGTCCATGCCACTCCATTGTTGAACTTGTCTGAAACATACTGGGTAGAAACATTAGTCCAACAAGAGATATGTTGACATTATTTACCAAAATCACCCAGGGAGCACTTTTGCTTTCAACAAGGCCAAGTCTAGGATGTCATCGGTGGTCAAGGCGGAGGCGGACCTCGAAGGGCACATCGCCGAGGCGCAGGCTTGGTTCTGCCAGGCCTGTGAGGAACTGAAGACTACCCAGGATCAGCTTGCCGAGCGCAAGCTGGAGCTTGTCATGAAGCAGGCCGATGTCAAGAAGGCCCAGGAGACGGCGAGTCGACAGGCCGCCGAGGAGGAGGCCGCTCGGCGTCAGCACCAGGTCGAGCTAAACTCCCAGGAGGAGGACCTTGCCGCTCGCGAGGAGAAACTCGCCGCGGCACTCCGCGACAAGGACGAGGAGGTCAAGAAACTTGTTGTGCAACGGACCAAGGAATTGGAGCAGAGGCACGAGGAGGCCCTCAATGCTCAGGCCCAGGTCCATGTCGGCAAGGTGAACGAGCTGGAGGTGGAGCGGGATGAGCGGAGGAAGCAGATCCAAGAGCTGACGGGGGAGAGGGACGCGGCCAAGGGCACCTTGGCTGATGCGCAGGTCGTAGTCCTCGACAAGGTCGAGCTACTCTCCATGGCCAACGAGTCCATCAAGGACCTGAAGCTGAAGCTGGAGGGTCTTGAGGGGACGCTCTCGGAGGTCAGGGCCCGGGAGGAGACCCTGACCAAGAATCTGGAGGAGAAGAGGCAGTTGCGGAAGAACGACGCCACCGACCACGCGGAATTTGTGGCGGGCGAGAAGCTCTGGGTCAGCCGCCTCATCGATGTCGCCGGCAGGATCACCATGCAGCTGGCTACCATGGGGATTCCCAACATGAGGTACGTCCCACAGCCGAACGTGAGTCCTAATGCTAGGCTGACTCTATTCTTCGAGGGTGTGCTTGGGGCCCCGGAGCGGTTCTGCTCCAACAGGGCGGCCTCTCTGGCCGATGAGGCCCGGAGGCTTTATCGGGGTGCCATGACAAGGTCCTCACCAAGATGGCGTACTAGAACCCTGACCTCGACTTCAAAGCTTCGCTGGATAGCTTGCCGGAGGGCGTGGACCTCGCTCCGCTCGAGGAACGTATCAAGCCCATCATCAGCCGCATCGACGGAGTTCGGAGGATACAAGGCCAACGCTGGGACTAGGCACCCCGTTTCTTATCGCCGCTGCAGGTTCATGACCAAGACAATTTTTATCTTTACTTAGAACCGCAACAACAATTGATGTAATATAACTCTGTAGTGCTTTTGAAACGATGCATGTTATTTTCCCGTTTGATCTCCCTTTGTATGTCCACCCTACGTTAATTGGGTAGGCTTGTCGGCGCGAAACCCAGGCCACGGCGTGTTGAGGATGGATCCCCAATGGCCTGCCGGGTATGCTTGCTGCCGGGCAAACCACCTCACTGCTCTTAACGCGGCCGCTCGAGCTATCGACCGGACTCGAGACAGAACGAGAGTGTTGCTAATCACAGAAGGTCACCCTACCGTTCTCGACGCAGCCACTCAAACTGTTGACCGGACTCAAAACAGAATGAGGGCGTTGCCAATAGTGGTAGGGCCCCATTACGTGCAGGTTTTCCATACACAGGGCAAGATCATCGAGGACGATAACCTTATATATAAAAAGGAATTACTCAAAGTTTTGCATGACTTAGCTTTTCTGCCGCTGCGTGAGCGTTCACTGCGTCCACCAAGGACGCCATTTGTTCGGTCGTCTTCTTCCTTGAAGTGACGACAACGATGAATCTGTTTCTTCAGCCAAACCAGGATTTCCACAACTGTGCACCCCCTACCTGGCGCGCCACAGATGTCGGTGGGAAATGACACCTACGAGGTCACTGGGATCCCTTCTACGGTTGGCATCTGCGGGGTTGTGCAAAGAACGGGTCTGGTGGTCAGCACGCAAATCGTTTACCCAGGTTCGGGCCGCGGAGATGTGTAAAACCCTAGTCCTGCTTTGATGTGTATTTTAGTGTTCTTGTGTTCTTGAACTAGCTGCGGTGTCTGTCTAGTCCAAAAGATTTGAATCCCTCTCCAGTACGCCTCGGGCCTCCTTTTATGGACAAAAGGGGTCGCCACAGTGGCACACAGGAGGTGGAAAGGTGTACAGGGGCTAAGTCTATCCCCTAGCATCATCGAACAAACGCATTTAATGCGCTGCCGACGTGCCCCTCTTGCTTTATTGGGGACGGCAAAGAAGCTCGTCACAGCTATCGTCGCCTTGCCTGGCTCCGCCGCACGTCCAGGCTGATGAGGCGTTGTAGCGCCACGTTGGCTGGCTGCTGGGCTGGCACGGTGGTGGAGCTTTTCACGAAGATCTACATGCCACCACGCAGGTGCTTCCTGAGTTGGTGTGGAGGCTGCGCGCTGCTGGTCGAGCTAACAGCTGCACGGGAGCGGTGGTGGAGTCTTGGCACGCGTGGGCCTGGCTGCGGCCTCGCAGGTGTTTTCGGCAAGGGTCTTGCCACGGCACCGCGGTCATCCTCGGCAAGGATCTTGCCGGGGGTCTCTTGGACTTCCTTGGCAAGGATCTTGCCAAGGATCATCGTCTTCTGGTTCTCGTTTGATCTTGTGTATTTATGATCTATACAAAGATCTGCATGCCACCACGGAGGTGCCTCCTGAGCCTTGGTTCCAATGTGGTTGATGGCGTCGGAAACCCTTGGGCTCAAGGGTGGCACGCTCTGCTGGTGTCAGGCAAGTTGCCCCAGCAAGGATCTTAACAGGGCTGCGGAAGCCACCCCGGCAAGGGTCTTGCCGGGGGATTTCACCTCGCCCTCTTTCTTTCTTTGTGCCACTGGTCTTGGTGTTGCTTTGGTCGTCTTGTGTTCCGGCTTCCCTCCTCTGCCCTGCTTAGTGTGGCCGTCAGCGCGGCTCTGACTGCCCGTGCACAAGTAAATGGGTGCAAAAGGAGAGCCCCTACTTTTGTACACTGACATTTTCCAATGTAAATATTGATAAAGATGGGACTGGAGATGAGTCAACTTTAGTTAGAAGGCAGTCCAATGATTCGGAGTTTTTAGATCTTGATGCAAAAATTGAGAAAAGTGGGATTGGAGAGGTCAAAACTTTAGGTAGAAATGAACCCACTCTTTTGGATTTCAAGGAATTTAATTATGATAATTGTTCTTTAATAGATTGTATTTCCTTGTTGCAATCCATGTTGAATTTTCCTCATGCTTATAATCAAAACAAAGCTTTTACTAAACATATCATTGATGCTATGATGCAATCTTTTGAAGAAAAGCTTGAATTGGACGTTTCTATCCTTAGAAAAATTTATAATGAGTCGGAACCTACTATTAAGATTAAAATTAAAGATTATGAGTGCTATTCTTTGTGTGATTTGGGTGCTAGTGTTTCCACGATTTTGAAAACTTTATGTGATGTGTTAGGTTTCCGTGAATTTGATGATTGTTCTTTAAATTTGCATCTTGCGAATTTCACTATTAAGAAACCTATGGGTAGAATTAATGATGTTATTATTGTTTCTAATAGGAATTATGTTCCCGTAGATTTCATTGTTCTTGATATTGATTGCAATCCTACATGCCCTATTATTCTTGGTAGACCTTTCCTTAGAACAATTGGTGCAATTATTGATATGAAAGAAGAAAATATTAGATTTGAATTTCCATGAAGGAAAGGCATGGAACACTTCCCTAGAAATAAAATTAAATTTCCTTATGAATCTATTATGAGAGCCACTTATGGATTGCATGCCAAAGATGACAATACTTAGATCCATTCGTGTTTTATGCCTAGCTAGGGGCGTTAAACAATAGCGCTTGTTGGGAGGCAACACAATTTTATTTTTGTTTTTTATTTTTAGGTTCTGTTTTGCAATAAATATTTCATCTAGCCTTTGGTTAGATGTGGTTTCATGTTTTAATTAGTGTTTGTGTCAAGTAAGACCTTTGGGACAGCTTACGGTGATAGTTGATTTGATCCTGCTGGAAAACAGAAACTTTTGCACCCAGGAGATTAGTTTTCATTTTTAACATAAGCATAATAAAATACTGGTTCTTTCTGAGGAGGATTAATAAAAAATTTGGATAGGACTTCCTAATTTCTCAGGAATTTTGGAGTTACAAAAGTATTCGAAATATCTAGATTCCTACAAATTGTTCTGTTTTGACAGATTCTGTTTTTCGCGTGTTGTTTCCTTATTTTGATGAATCTATGGCTAGTATCGGGGGGTATGAACCATGGAAAAGTTGGAATACAGTAGATATTACACCAATATAAATAAATAATAAGTTCACAATAGTACCAAAAGTGGTGATTTATTTTCTTATACTAACGAAGCTTACGAGATTTTCTGTTGAAGTTTTGTGTTGTGAAGTTTTCAAGTTTTGGGTAAGGATTTAATGGACTATGGAATAAGGAGTGGTAAGAACCTAAGCCTGGGGATTCCCAAGGCACCCCAAGGTGACATTCAAGGAGGTCAAAGGGCCTAAGCTTGGGGATGCCCCGGGAAGGCATCCCCTCATTCGTCTTCGTCTATCGGTAACTTTACTTGAGGCTATATTTTTATTCACCACATGATATGTGTTTTGCTTGGAGCGTCTTGTATGATTTGAGTCTTTGCTTTTTAGTTTGCCACAATCATCCTTGCGGTACACACCTTTTGGGAGAGACACACATGAATTGTGATTTATTAGAATGCTCTATGTGCTTCACTTATATTTTTTGAGAAAGGCAAAATTGCTCTACTGCTTCACTTATATATTTTTAGAGCACATCGGTGGTTTTATTTTATAGAAATTGATGAACTCTTGTACTTTACTTATATTGTTTTGAGAGTCTTTAGAACAGCATGGTAATTTGCTTTGGTTATAAAATTAGTCCTAATATGATAGGCATCCAAGAGGGATATAATAAAAACTTTCATATAGAGTGCATTGAATACTATGAGAATTTCGATACCTTATGATTGTTTTGAGATATGAAGATGGTGATATTAGAGTCATGCTAGTGAGTAGTTGTGAATTTGAGAAATACTTGTGTTAAGGTTTTTGAGTCCCGTAGCATGCACGTATGGTGAACCATTATGTAACGAAGTTGGAGCATGAGATGTTTTTTGATTGTCTTCCTTATGGGTGGCGGTCGGGGACGAGCGATGGTCTTTTCCTACCAATCTATCCCCCTAGGAGCATGCACATAGTACTTTGTTTTGATGACTAATAGATTTTTGCAATAAGTATGTGAGTTCTTTATGACTAATGTTGAGTCCACGGATTATACGCACTCTCACCTTTCCTCCATCGCTAGCCTCTCTAGTACCGCGCAACTTTCGCCGGTGCCATAAACCCACCACATATGCTTCCTCAAAACAGCAACCATACCTACCTATTATGGCATTTCCATAGCCATTCCGAGATATATTGACATGCAACATTTCGTCGTTCCGTTTATTATGACACGTTCCATCATTGTCATATTGCTTTGCATGATCATGTAGTTGACACCGTACTTGTGGCAAAGCCATCGTTCATCATTTTTTTACATGTCTCTCTTGATTCATTACACATCCTGGTACACCGCCGGAGGCATTCACATAAGGTTCATATTTTGTTCTAGTATCGAGTTGTAATTTTTGAGTTGTAAGTAAATAAAAGTGTGATGATCTTCATTATTAGAGCATTGTCCCATGTGAGGAAAAAAGAGAGAGAAAGGCCAAATAAAAAAGAGAAGGCCCAAAAAAAGAGAAAAGAAAAAAAGAAAAAAAAGAGAGAAAAAGAGAGAAGAGACAATGTTACTATCCTTTTTGCCACACTTGTGCTTCAAAGTAGCACCATGATCTTCATGATAGAGAGTCTCATATGAAATCACTTTCATATACTAGTGGGAATTTTTCATTATAGAACTTGGCTTGTATATTCCAACGATGGGCTTCCTCAAAACGCCCGAGGTCTTCATGAGCAAGCAAGTTGGATTCACACCCACTTAGTTTTCTTTTTGAGCTTTCATAAACTTATAGCTCTAGTGCATCTGTTGCATGGCAATCCCTACTCACTCACATTGATATTTGTTAATGGGCATCTCCATAGCCCGTTGATACGCCTAGTTGATGTGCGACTATCTCCTTCTTTTTGTCTTCTCCACAACCACCATCTATTCCACGTATAGTGCTATGTCCATGGCTCACGCTCATGTATTGTGTGAAAATTGAAAAGGTTTGAGAATATCAAAAGTATGAAACAATTGCTTGGCTTGTCATCGGGGTTGTGCATGATTTGAATGTTTTATGTGATGAAGATGGAGCATAGCCAGACTATATGATTTTATAGGGATAAGCTTTCCTTGGCCATGTTATTTTGAGAAGACATAATTATTTGTTAGTACTTTTGTTTTGAATCTTACAGTTCTGAACTTCAGGCCACAATAAAGAGAATTACATGGATAAATGAGTTAGGTAGCATTCCACATCAAAATTATGTTTTTTATAATTTACCTACTGAAGGACGAGCCGGAATTAAACTTGGGGATGTTTGATACGTCTCCAATGTATCTGTAATTTTTTATTGTTCCATGCTATTATATGATCTGTTTTGGATGTTTTATATCCATTAATATGCTATTTTATATGATTTTTTAGACTAACCTATTAACCTAGAGCCAAGTACCAGTTTCTATTTTTTCCTTGTTTTAGAGTTTCGTAGAAAAGGAATACCAAACAGAGTCCAAACGGAATAAAAATTCTGCGATGATTTTTCTTGGACCAGAAGACACCCAGGAGACTTAGAGTGCAAGTCAGAAGAGCCACGAGGCGGCCACAGGGATGGAGGGTGCGCCCAGGGGAGTAGGTCGCACCCCCAACCTTATGGGCCCCTCAGTGACCCCCTGACCTAGATCTTCCTCCTATATATACTCATATACCCCAAAAACTTCCAAGGGAGCCATGAAACCACTTTTCCACCGCCGCAACCTTCTGTACCCGTGAGATCCCATCTAGGGGCCTTTTCCGACGTCCTGCCGGAGGGGGATTCGATCACGGAGGGGTTCTACATCAACACCATTGCCTCTCCGATGAAGCGTGAGACCTACGGGTCCATAGCTAGTAGCAAGATGGCTTCATCTCTCTCTTTGATTCTCAATACCATGTTCTCCTCGATGTTCTTCGAGATCTATTCGTTGTAATACTCTTTTGCGGTGTGTTTGCCAAGATTCGATGAATTGTGGATTTATGACCAGCTTATCTATGAACATTATTTGAATCTCCTCTAGATTCTTTTATGCATGATTTGATATATTTGCAAGTCTCTTCGAACTATCGATTTAGTTTGGCCAACTAGATTGGTTTTTCTTGCAATGGGAGAAGTGCTTAGCTTTGGGTTCAATCTTGCGGTGCTCGATCCTAGTGAGAGAAGGGGAACCGACACGTATTATATTTTTGCCATCAAGGATAACAAGATGAGGTTTTCATCATATTGCTTGAGTTAATTCATCTACATCATGTCATCTTACTTAATGTGTTACTCTGTTCTTATGAACTTAATACTCTAGATGCATGGTGGATAGCGGTCGATATGTGGAGTGATAGTAGTAGATGCAGAATCGTTTCGGTATACTTGATACGGACATGATGCCTATAGTCATGATCATTTCCTTAGATATCGTCATAACTTTGCGCTTTTCTATCAATTGCTCGGTAGTAATTTGTTCACCCACCTTAATAATTTCTATCTTGAGAGAAGTCTCTAGTGAAACCTATGGCCCCCGGGTCAATTTTGCATCTTATAAGTTTCCGATCTACAATTTCAGTTTCATATTTACTTTCTTTGCAATCTTTTACTTTCCGTTCCATAAACCAAAAAGACCAAAAATATTACTTTACCATTTATCCATCTATATCGAATCTCACTTTGCAAATAACCGTGAAGGGATGGACAACCCCTTTATCGCGTTGAGTGCAAGTTGGTGTGTGTCTGTGCAGGTATTCGATGGCTTGCCGCGTTGTCTCCTACTGGATTGATACCTTGGTTCTCAAAACTGAGGGAAATACTTACTCTACTTTGTTGCATCTCCCTTTCCCCTTCAAGGGAAAAACCAACACAAGCTCAAGAGATAGCAGAGGCTTTGCCACAAATACGATGTCAACTACATGATCATGCAAAGCAATATGACAATGATGATGCATGTCATAGTAAACGGAACGATGGAAAGTTTCATGGCAATATATCTCGGGGTGGCTATGGAAATGCCATAATAGATAGGTATGGTGGCTGTTTTGAGAAAGGTACATGGTGGGTGTGTGGTACCGGTGAAAGTTGAGCGGCACTAGGGAGGCTAGCAATGGTGGAAGGGTGAGAGTGCGTATAATCCATGGACTCAACATTAGTCATAAAGAACTCACATACTTATTGCAAAAATCTATTAGTTATCGAAACGAAGTACTACACGCATGCTCCTAGGGGGATAGATTTGTAGGAAATGACTCATTCCCAACCGCCACTCATAAGGAAGACAATCAAAAAATATCTCATGCTCCAACTTCGTTACATAACAGTTCACCCTACCTGCATGCTACGGGACTCACAAACCTTAACACAAGTATTTCTCAAATTAACAATTACTCACTAGCATGACTCTAATATCACCAACTTTATATCTCAAAACAATCATAAGGAATCAAACTTCTCATAGTATTCAATGCACTTTATATGAAAGTTTTTATTTTATCCATCTTGGATGCCTATCATATTAGGACTAATTTTATAACCAAAGCAAATTACCATGCTGTTTAAAGACTCTGAAAATAATATAAGTGAAGCATGAGAGTTCAATAATTTCTATAAAATAAAACCACCCCGTGCTCTAAAAAGATATAAGTGAAGCACTAGAGCAAAATTGCCTAGCTCAAAAGATATAAGTGAAGCACATAGAGTATTCTAATAAATCATGATTCATGTGTGTCCCTCTCAAAAGGTGTGTACAGCAAGGATGATTGTGGCAAACTAAAATGCAAAGACTCAAATCATACAAGACGCTCCAAGCAAAACACATATCATGTGGTGAAGAAAAATATAGCCTCAAGTAAAGTTACCGATAGACGAAGACGAAAGAGGGGATGCCTTCGGGGGCATCCCCAAGCTTAGGCTCCTGGTTGTCCTTTAATATTACCTTGGGGTGCCTTGGGCATCCCCAAGCTTAGGATCTTGCCACTCCTTATTCCATAGTCCATCAAATCCTTACCCAAAACTTAAAAACTTCACAACACAAAACTCAACAGAAAATCTCATAAGCTCCATTAGTATAAGAAAACAAGTCACCACTTTTGGTACTGCTGTGAACTCATTCTTTATTTATATTGGTGTAATATCTACTGCATTTCAACTTTTCCATGGTTCATACCCCCCGATACTACCCATAGGATCATCAAAATAAGCAAACAACACATAGAAAACAGAATCTGTCAAAAACAGAACAATTTGTGTTTCTTAAATACTTCTGTAACTCCAAAAATTCTTAAAAATTAGGAAAACCTAAGAAATTTGTTTATTAATATTCTTAAAAAATAATCAATATTTTATCATGCTTCTGTTAAAAATGGGAATTGTTTTCCTGAGCGCAAAAGTTTATGTTTTTTAGCAAGACCAAATCAACTCTCACCGTAAGCCGTCCTAAAGGTATTACTTGGCACAAACACTACTAAAAACACAAAACCACATATAACCAGAGGCTAGATGAATTATTCAAAGCAAAACAGGAACTAAAAGAAAAACAAAAAATAAAATTGGGTTGCCTGCCAACAAGCGCTATTGTTTAACGCCCTTAGCTAGGCATAAAAACATGAATAGATCTAGGCATTGTCATGTTTGGCATGCAATCCATAAGTACCTCTCATAATAGATTCATATGTCAATTTAATTTCCTTTCTTGGAAAGTGTTACATGCCCATCCTTAACAGAAATTGAAATCTAATGTTTCCTTCTTTCATATCAATAATTGACCAATCGTTCTAAGGAAAGGTCTACCAAGAATAATAGGACATGTTTGATTGCAATCTATATCAAGAACAATCAAATCTACGGGCACATAATTCCTATTTGCAACAATAAGAACATCATTAGTCCTTACCATAGGCTTCTTAATAGTGGAATCCGGGAGAAGCAAATTTAAAGAAAAATCATCAAATTGACGAAAACCCAACACATCACATAAAGTTTTTGGAATCGTGGAAACACTAGCACCCAAATCACACAAAGCATGGCACTCATAATCTTTAATATTAATCTTAATAGTGGGTTCGCACTCATCATAAAGTTTCCTAGGGATATAAACTTCCAATTCAAACTTTTCTTCAAAAGATTGCATCACAGCATCAACGATATGCTTAGTAAAAGCTTTATTTTGATTATAGGCATGAGTTGAATTCAACATGGATTGCAAAAAGGAAATACAATCTATTAAAGAAAAATTATCATAATTAAATTCCTTGAAATCCAAAAGAGTGGGTTCATTGCTACTTAAAGTTTTGACCTCTCCAATCCCACTTTTATCAATTTTTACATCAAGTCTAAAAACTCTGCATCATCGGGACACCTTTTAATTAAAGTTGACTCGTCTCCAGTCCCATCTTTATCAAGAGTTATACTGGAAAACAAAGATTTAGTAGGAGTCACATCAATCACTTTAAGTTCTTCATCATTATTTTCATGGAAACTAGAAGAACACATTTTTACGAACCAATCTCGTTTAGCACGCATCCTAGCAGTTCTTTCTTTACAGTCATCAATGGAGATTATCATAGCCTTTATAGATTCATTGATATCATGCTTGGGTGGAATAGGTCTAAGTTTCAAAGAATCAACATCAAGAGAAATTCTATCCATGTTCCTAGCCAAATCATCAATCTTAAGCAATTTTTCTTCAACCAAAGCATTGAAATTATTTTGTGATCTCATAAATTCTTTAACACTATTCTCAAAATCAGAGGGCATATTATTATAATTTCCATAAGAATTGTTGTAGGAATTACCATAATTATTAGAGGAATTACTAGGAAACGGCCTAGGATTAAAATTACCTCTTTACGCATTATTACCAAGATTGTTCCTACCAACAAAATTCGTATCCATAGATTCATTGTTATTTTCAATCAAAGTAGACAAAGGCATATCATTAGGATCAATAGAAGCACTCTTGCTAGCAAATAATTTCATAAGTTCGTCCATCTTTCCACTCAAAACATTAATCTCTTCAATCGCATGCACTTTTTTACTAGTGGAAGCTCTTTCGGTATGCCATTGAGAATAATTAACTGTAATATTATCTAGGAGTTTAGTATATTATCCTAAAGTAATTTCCATAAAAGTACCTCCTGCGGTCGAATCTAAAAGATTTTTAGAAGCAAAATTCAATCCGGCATAAAAAATTTGCATAATCATCCACAAATTCAAACCATGAGTAGGGCAATTTCATATCATCAATTTCATCCTCTCCCAAGATTGTGCAACATGTTCATGATCAAGTTGCTTAAAATTCATAATATCGTTCCTAAGGGAGATGATCTTAGCGGGAGGAAATTACTTGGAAATAAAGGCATCTTTACACTTATTCCATGAATCAATACTAATTTTAGGAAAAGATGAAAACCAAGTTTTAGCACGATCTCGTAGTGAGAACGGAAATAGCTTCAATTTAACAATATCATTATCCACATCTTTTTTCTTTTTCATCTCACATAACTCAATGAAACTATTAAGATGGGACGCGACATCTTCAATAGGAAGGCCGGAAAATTGATCTTTCATAACAAGATTCAATAAAGCGACATTAATTTCGTAAGATTTCGCAC
The DNA here is from genome assembly GCF_002162155.2 of Triticum dicoccoides. NCBI lineage: Eukaryota > Viridiplantae > Streptophyta > Magnoliopsida > Poales > Poaceae > Triticum > Triticum dicoccoides. The sequence continues at coordinate 160,920,484 of NC_041384.1, read as the reverse complement.
TAGTGGCGGGAGCAATCGGAGTACTAATAAAATATTGTCATTGGTGTTGGAAAAATCACATAATTTGGTATTATCTTGAGACATCGTGACAAAGCAAGCAATCCAACACATGAGCACACAAAAAGCAAATGAAGAAGACGAATGGAAGAGGGGCGAAGAAAAAGAAAATCTTTTTGAAAATCGTTTTAGAAGTGGGGGAGAGGAAAACGGGAGGCGAATGGCGAATAATGTAATGCAAGAGATGGGAATTGATTATGGGTACTTGGTATGTCTTGACTTGGCGTAGATCTCCCTGGCAACAGCGCCATAAATTCTTCCTGCTACTTCTTGAGAATGTGTTGGTTTTTCCCTTGAAGAGGAAAGGGTGATGCAGCAAAGTAGAGATAAGCATTTCCCTCGGTTTGATAACTAAGGTATCAATCCAGTACGAGACAATGCACAAATCACATAATACCTGCATAAACAATCAAACAACTTGCACCCAACGCGATAAAGGGTTTGTCAATACCTTCACGATTACTTGCAAAAGTGAGATCTGATAGAGATAGATAAACGATAAAGTAAATAGTTTTGGTATTTTTGGTTTATAGATCAGAAAGTAAAAGAATGCAAAATAGTAGATCGGAAACTTATATGATGGAAAATAGACCCGGGGGCATAGGTTTCACTAGTGGCTTCTCTCAAGATAGCAAATAATACGATGGGTGAACAAATTACTACCGAGCAATTGACAGAAAAGCGCAAAGTTATGATGATATCTAAGGCAATGATCATGAATATAGGCATCACGTCCATGTCAAGTAGACCGAAACGGTTCTGCATCTACTAGTATTACTCCACACATCGAATGCTATCCAGCACGCATCTAGAGTATTAAGTTCATAAAGAACGGAGTAACACATTAAGTAAGATGACACGATGTAGAGGAATTAACTCAAGAAATGTGATGAAAATCTCATCTTTTTATCCTTGATTGCAATAATACAATACGTGCCTTGCTGCCCCTACTATCACTGGGAAAGGACACCGCAAGATTGAACCCAAAGCTAAGCACTTCTCCCATTGCAAGAAAAACCAATCTAGTTGGCCAAACCAAACCGATAGTTCAAAGATAATTACAAATATATCAAATCATGCATAAAGAATTCAGATAGGATTCAAATAATATTCATAGATAAGCTGATCATAAATCCACAATTCACCGGATCTCGGCAAACACACCGCAAAAAAGTATTACATCAAATAGATCTCCAAGAACATCGAGGAGAACATGGTATTGAGAATCAAAGAGAGAGAAGAAGCCATCTAGCTACTAGATATGGACCCGTAGGTCTGTGGTAAACTACTCACGCTTCATCAGAAGGGCAACAAAATTGTTGTAGAAACCCTCTGTGATCGAATCCCCCTTCGGCAGGGTGCCGGAAAAGGTCCCTAGATGGGATCTCACGGGTACAGAAGGTTGCGACGGTGGAAAAGTCTTTTCGTGGATGCCTCTGGTGGTTTGGGGATATTTGGGGATATATAGGTGAAAGAATTATGTCAGGAGGGTCATGGGGGGCCCACAAGGGTCGGGGGCGCGCCCTCCGTCCTTGTGGCCGCCTCGTGGCTCCTCCGACTTCATATCCTAGTCTCCTGGTGCAAGAAAAATCATTGCGAAGGTTACATTCCGTTTGGACTCTGTTTGGTATTCCTTTTGTGTGAAACTCAAAAACAAGGAAAAACATGAACTGGCATTGGGCTCTAGATTAATAGGATAGTCCCAAAAATAATATAAAATAACATATTAATGCATATAAAACATCCAAAACAGATAATATAATAGCGTGGAACAATCAAAAATTATAGATATGTTGGAGACGTATCAAAGATCAGTAGGATATTTTATTTTCCCACACAATACTTCAACATCTCTAACAATCCCAAGTGGTGTGATAGTGTCTCTATTTGCAAGTTTAATAGTAACATCTATGTCTTCTATTTCAATGGGTGCTATGTCATTCATAATTTCTTGATATAAGGTAAAAGGAATAGCACTCACGCTAGCACGTAAGTCACATAAACCATGATAACAATGATATCCTATTTTAACTGAGACAACGGGCATGCCAACAATAGATATATGTTTATCTTTTTCATTGGGTAGCAATTCTAGCAGCGTCATCACGGAAGTAAATAACATGCCCACCAATAATTTCTACCAGGAGATCTTTAACCATAGAAACACTAGGTTCTACTCTAATTTGTTCAGCAGGTTTAGGTGCTCTAATACTAATTTTTCGAACCACAATTGAGACCTTAACATGTTCCTTTATCCTAACAGGGAAATGTGGTTTTTCAATATAAGCAGTAGGCACAACTGGATCAACATTGTAAATGATAGTTTCATCTTTAACTACGACTGGTTCTTTAATTTCTTATTTAATAGGGGGTGATATTTAAACCACTTCTCCTTAGGTAGATCAACATGAGTAGCAAATGATTGACAAAAGGAGGCTACTATCTCACAGTTAAGTCCATATTTAGTGCTAAACTTGTGAAAAGAATCGGTATTCATAAAAGATTTAACATAATCAAATTCAAGCTTAATACCTGACTCTTTATCTTTGTCGAGTTCCCAATCTTCAGAGTTGTGTTTAATTCTTTCTAAAAGATCCCAGCTAAATTCAATAGTATTCTTCATAAAAGAACCAGTACAAGAAGTATCGGGCATGGATTGATCACCACGAGAAAGCCGAGCATAAAGGTTCTGAATAATAATTTCTCTCGAGAGCTCATGATTGGGGCATGAGTATAACATTGACTTAAGCCTCCACCAAGCTAGAGTGATACTTTCTCCTTAACAAGGCCAAAAAATTTATATATAATTCCGATCATGATGAATTAGATGCATAGGATAAAAAATTTGGTGAAATTCCAATTTCAATCGATTCCAATTCCAAGATCCAATATCATTGCATAGCCTATACCATGTCAATGCTTTTCCTTTCAAAGATAATGGTAAAACCTTCTTCTTAGCTTCACCTCTGGATAAACCTGCAAGATTAAATAATCCACAAATTTCATCCACATATATCAAGTGCATATCAGGATGTTCCTGCATAAGGATTAGCTAGTAGTTGTTCTATCATGCTCGAAGAAATTTCATAACCAATATTTTTAGTAGGTGAAGTTGGTTGAGGGGCAACTAATTGTGGTTTCGGTTGAGGTGAAGATACCCAGAACAAACACCTCAAAGGAGATTCTCCATAGTAACCAGTAACAATAAATTTCAACACATAGTAATAATTTTTCCTTACCAATTTCCACTCACCAAGAGCGCTTCACTCCCCAACGGCGCCAGAAAAGAGTCTTGATAACCCACAAGTATAGTGGATCAATCAAAGTCCTTTCGATAAGTAAGAGTGTCAAACCCAACGAGGAATAGAAGGAAATGACAAGTGGTTTTCAACAAGGTATTTTCTACAAGCACTAAAATTGTCGGTAACAGGTAGTTTGATAGCAAGATAACTTGTAACGAGCAAATAACGGTAACGGTAAATAAAGTGCAACAAGGTAGCCCAATCCTTTTGTGGCAAAGGACTGGATAAAACGGTCTCTTATGATAAGCAAAGCGTTCTTGAGGGTACACGGGAATTTCATCTAGTCACTTTCATCATGTTGGTTTGATTCGTGTTCGCTACTTTGAAAACTTGATATGTGGGTGGACCGGTACTTAGGTGTTGTTCTTACTTGAACAAACCTCCTACTTATGATTAACCCCCTTGCAAGCATCCACAACAACGAGAAAAGTATTAAGATAAAATCTAACCATAGCATTAAACTTTTGGATCCAAATCGGTCCCTTATGAAGTAGCGCATAAACTAGGTTTAAGCTTCTGTCACTCTAGCAACCCATCATCTAATAACTACTCCACGATGCATTCCCTTAGGCCCAAATATGGTGAAGTACCATGTAGTCGACATTCACATGACACCACTAAGGGAATCACAACATACATATCATCAAAATATCAAACACATATCAAGTTCACATGATTACTTGCAACATGACTTCTCCCGTGACCTCAAGAACAAAAGTAACTACTCACAAATAATAATCATGCTCGGGATCGGAGGGGTATTAAGTAGCATAATGGATCTGAATATATAATCTTCCACCAAATAAACCATATAGTAATCAACTACAAGATGTAATCAACACTACTAGTCACCCACAAGCCCAATCTGAAGTTCCAGTATAAAGATTGAACACAAGAGATGAACTAGGGTTTGAGAGGAGATGATGATGTTGAAGGTGTAGATGGAGATTGCCCTCACAAAGATGAGAGGGCTATTGGTGATGACGATGGCGATGATTTCCCCCTCCGGGAGGGAAGTTCCCCCGGTGGAATCGCGCCGCTAGTGGGCAAAAGTGATCTTGCCCAAGTTCGGCCTCGAGACGGTGGAGGTTCGTCCCAAAAGTTCCCCTCTGATTTTTTCTAGGTCAAGATGACCTATATACCAGAAGATGTGCACCGGAGGTGGGACGAGTAGGGGCATGTTGTTACCACAGGCCTAGCTAGCTCTCTCTCTCTCTCATTGCTACACGGAGGTAAAAGAAGAAGGAGCTAAACACAAGTACACAAAGAACCCAGCCACACGTACGACATACTATTTCTCTGTTCCAACTGGTTGGCTCAGCCATACAAGAGTACACAGAGGGAGCTTTATACACGGGTGCACTCACGCCACCACGCCCCACTCCAGCCCACGCACCCATGATGCACTCCACTATATCCACGATCTACACACCTCGCTCATGACGCGGGTTTCCCAAACAGATCACAACATGCATGCATGTCCAGAGCGCGGCCCCGTTCAACGGCCTTGCGACTTGCCCAGCGCGACTCACGACTCGGACACGGCCACATACCAGCATCCGACCTACACCTAGACACATATGCACGCGATACCAACCTGAACACAGACACGGCATGCACCAGCATCCAATCTAAACCTAAACACACACACACGCACTCACCATGTTTCCGATGCATCTCGCACGCCCTGCGCGCACCCGACGAGTCCGACCGCACCAGTGTGTCCCGAATGTCCCACGCGCACCCGACGAGCCCGACCACACCACACGTTGTGGCATATTCCAACACACACACACCCTAAGCCACGGCCTGGAGGAGTCTACCATCGTCGACGTTGGTGTCGGCCAGGAGAGCCTACTCCGCCGCCTGTCCTTTCCGCAGCTACGGGCACTCGCGCCGAAAGTGCCCGTGCTCACCACATTTGTAGCAGTGTCCATGATGCTTCCCTCTGTTTCCCGACGATGTGCTCGCCGCACCGTCATCGTCGTGGTCGCTGAAGCCGCGTCTGCCTCGTCATCGCTCCCGAGCCGCCCACTATGCTGCTGTCATCATCAGCTGCCCGTCCGCGCGCTCGGCACCGGCCTGCACGCACCGCCGCGTCCTGATACGTCTCCAACGTATCTATAATTTTTGATTGTTCCATGCTATTATATTATCTGTTATGGATGTTTTATATGCATTAATATGCTATTTTATATGATTTTGGGACTAACTTATTAACCTAGAGCCCAGTGCTAGTTTCTGTTTTTCCTTATATTTGAGTTTCGCAGAAAAGGAATATCAAACGGAGTCCAGTTGAAATGAAAATTTACGGAGAATATTTTTGGAAAATATAAAAAATACTGGAATGAAAAGTTATCGAAGAGGAGTCCCTAGGCCACCACAAGGATGGAGGGTCCCCCCTAGGGCGCACCCCCCGTCCTTGTTGTCGCCTCGTGGGCCCTCCTGACTTGTTCCCGATGCCAACACCTCTTATAAATCCCAAAAACCCCAGAACAGAACCTAGATCGGGAGTTCCACCGCCGTAAGCCTCTGTAGCCACCAAAAACCAATCATGACCCTATTTTGGCACCCTGCCGAAGGGGGAAATCATCACCGGTGGCCATCTTCATCATCCCTGCGCTCTCCATGATGAGGAGGGAGTAGTTCACCCTCTGGGTTGATGGTATGTACCAGTAGCTATGTTATATATATATATATCGTGTTCTTGATTTGGCACGATCTTGATGTACCGTGAGCTTTGCTACTATAGTTGGATCTTATGATGTTTCTCCCCCTCTACCTTCTTGTAATGGATTGAGTTTTCCCTTTGAAGTTATCTTATCGGATTGAGTCTTTAAGGATTCGAGAACACTTGATGTATGTCTTGCATGTGTTTGTCTGTGGTGACAATGGGATATTCACGTGATCCACTTGATGCATGTTTTGGTGATCAACTTGCGGGTTCTGTGACCTTGTGAACTTATGCATAGTGGCTGGCACACGTTTTCGTCTTGACTCTCCGATAGAAACTTTGGGGCACTCTTTGAAGTTCCTTGTGTTGGTTTGAATAGGTGAATCTGAGATTGTGTGATGCATATCGTATAATCAAACCCGCGGATACTCGTGGAGACATTGGAGTATATAGGTGACATTAGGGTTTTGGTTGATGTGTGTCTTAAAGGTGTTATTTTAGTACGAACTCTAGGGCTATTTGTGACACTTATAGTAATAGCCCAATATATCGATCAGAAAGAATAACTTTGAGGTGGTTTTGTACCCTACAATAATCTGTTCGTTTGTTCTCCGCTATTAGTGACTTTGGAGTGACTCTTTGTTGCACGTCGAGGGATTGTTATATGATGCAATTATGTTATCATTCTTGAGAGAACTTGCACTAGTTAAAGTATGAACCCTAGGCCTTGTTTCCAAGCATTGCAATACTGTTTTAGCTCACTTTTGTTATTAGTTACCTTTCTGTTTTTATATTTTCAGATTACAAAAACCTATATCTACCATCCATATTGCACTTGTATCACCATCTCTTTGCTGAACTAGTGCACCTATACAATTTACCATTGTATTGGGTGTGTTGGGGACACAAGAGACTCTTTGTTATTCGGTTGCAAGGTTGTTTGAGAGAGATCATCTTCATCCTACGCCTCCCATAGACTAATAAACCTTAGGTCATCCACTTGAGGGAAATTTGCTACTGTCCTACAAAACTCTGCGCTTGGGGGCCCAATACGAGTCTACAAGAAAAGGGTTGCGTAGTAGACATCAAGTTCTTTTCTGGTGCCGTTGCCGGGGAGGTGAGTGCTTGAAGGTATATCTTTAGATCTTTAAACTGAATCTTTTAGTTTCTTATTTTATCACTAGTTTAGTCTATAAAATAAAACTACAAAAATGGAATTAAGGTTGCCTCATATACTTCATCTTTTTATTGTCTTTCTTGAAAATAAGAATTCCGATAATCGTGCTCAATTGCTAGGGGAAGAATGCGATAAAATGTTTGGCACTAAATCTTTGAATGATGAGTTTGGATGCAATGTTGTTAGTATGAATTCCTTGAATATCCATGATGTTAATGATATGCAAATCCACAAGCTTGGGGATGCTATGTTTGATGAAGATGATATTTCTTGTCCCCCAAGTTTTGATGAGAAAATTTATTATGATGATAGCATGCCTCCTATTTATGATGATTATATTGATGAAAGTGGGTTTGGAAGAGTGTCAACTTTAGTAAGTAATGACCCCACTATTTTGGAGGGTGTTGAATCTTTTCATAATATTGATAAAAGTGGATTTGGAGAGGTCATGACTTTATTTAATGATGATTCCACTATTTCGGAATAGGTTCCAATTGATTATGAGAACAAAGTTGCTATCTATGATGATTATTGTGATAACATGTATGCTATAAAGAATAATGATAACCATGAAACTTGTCATAATGATTTTAATTTTCAATTGGATTATGCCTCACATGATAGTTATTTTGTTGAGTTTGCTCCCACTACTATGAATGAAAAGAATTTTGCTTATGTGGAGAGTAGTAAAATTTCTATGCTTGTGCATAATGAAAATAATGTTTTATGTGATAGTTATATTGTTGAATTCATTCATGATGCTACTGAAAATTATTATAAGGGAGGAATGTATGCTTGTAGGAGTTGCAATGGTATCAAGTTTCCTCTCTATGTGTTGAAAATCTTGAAGTTCTGCTTGTTTTGCCTTCCTATGCTAGTTGATTCTTGTTCCCATAAATTATGTGCTCACAAAAGACTTGAATGTGCTAGTCATATTATTCATGATGCTCCCTTTATGTTTCAATTCTTATCTTCTATGTGAGCATCAATGAAATCATCATGCCTAGCTAGAAATGCATTAAAGAAAAGCGCTTGTTGGGAGACAACCCAACATTTACCCCTACTGTTTTTGTGTGTTCACATGATTATGCTACTATAGTAATCATGTTTTATAGCTTTTGTTTCAATATAGTAATCTATGGTGATAGTTGATTTGATCTTGCTGAAAAACAGAAACTTTTGTGCTCGGGAAGAAATTCTCATTTTTAACAAAAGCGTGATAATAATGATTATTTTTGCATAAGATTAATAAACAAATTGCTCAGGTTTTCCTAATTTTTAAGAATTTTTGGATTTACAAAGTATTCGAAAGTTACGGATTCCTACAGACGGTGTTGTTTTTGACAGATTATGTTTTCGATGCATAGTTTGCTTGTTTTCTAGTTTCTATGGCTTATATTGCTTAATAAAAATTGTAGAAATGATAGGGTATAGTAGGTATCATTTGATAAAAAATATGAAGTTTCTCTTGACAGTACCTAAGTGGTGATTTGCTTTATTATACTAATGGAGCTTATGAGTTTTTTGGTGAGTTTTGTGTTGTGAAGTTTTCAAGTTTTGGGTAAAGATTCGATGGACTATGGAATAAGGAGTGGCAAGAGCCTAAGATTGGAGATTCCCAAGGCACCCCAAGGTAATATTTGAGGACAACCAAGAGCCTAAGCTTGCGGATGCCCCGAATGGCATCCCCTCTTTCGTCTCCGTTCATCGGTAACTGTACTTGGGGCTATATTTTTATTCACCACATGATATGTGTTTTGCTTGGAGCGTCATTTTATTTTATTATGATTTGCTTGTTGTTTGAATAAAGTACTTAAGATATGAAATATTTAAATGAGAGAGAGAGTCCTCACATAGTCACATAATTATTCGACTACTCATTGATCTTCACTTATATCTTTTGAAGTAGTTTGTCGTTTGCTCTAGTGCTTCACTTATATCTTTTTAGAGCACGGTGGTAGTTTTATTTTGAAGAAATTGTTGAACTCTCATGCTTCACTTATATTATTTTGAGAGTCTTTAAACAGCATGGTAATTTGCTTTGGTTATGAATTTAGTCCTAATATGATGGGAATCCAAGAGGGATATAATAAAAACTTTCATATAAATAAAGTGCATTGAATACTATGAGAAGTTTGATTCCTTATGATTGTTTTGAGATATGACGATGGTGATATTAGAGTCATGCTAGTGAGTAGTTGTAAAATTGAGAAATACTTGTGTTAAGGATTTGTGCATCCCATAGCATGCACGTATGGTGAATCGTTATATAACGAAGTTGGAGCATGAGATATTTTTTGGTTGTCTTCCTTATGAGTGGCGGTCGGGGACGAGCGATGGTCTTTTCCTACCAATCTATCCCCCTAGGAGCATGTGCGTAGTACTTTATTTTGATGACTAATAGATTTTTGCAATAAGTATGTTAGTTTTTTATGACCAGTGTTGAGTCCATGGATTATACGCACTCTCACCCTTCCACCATTGCTAGCCTCTCTAGTACCGCGCAACTTTCGCCAGTACCATACATCCACCATATACCTTCCTCAAAACAGCCACCATACCTACCTATTATGAAATTTCCATAGCCATTCTGAGATATATTGCCATGCAACTTTCCACCATTCCGTTTATTATGACACGCTTCATCATTGTCATATTGCTTTGCATGATCATGTAGTTGACATCTTATTTGTGGCAAAGCCACCGTTCATAATTCTTTCATACATGTCACTCTTAACTCATTGCACATCATGGTCTATCACCGGAGGCATTCAAAAAGTCATATTTTGTTATAAGTATCGAGTTGTAATTCTTGAGTTGTAAGTAAATAAAAGTGTGATGATCTTCATTATTAGAGCATTGTCCCATGTGAGGAAAGGATGATGGAGACTATGATTCCCCCACAAGTCGGGATGAGACTCCGGACGAAAAAAGGGAGGCCAAAAAATGAGAGAAGGCCCAAATAAATATAAAAATGAGAGAAAAGAGAGTCTCCCTTTTACCACACTTGTGCTTCAAAGTAGCACCATGATCTTCATGATATAGAGTCTCCTATATTGTCACTTTCATATACTAGTGGGAATTTTTCATTATAGAACTTTGCTTGTATATTACAATGATGGGCTTCCTCAAATTGCCCTAGGTCTTCATGAGCAAGAAAGTTGGATGCACACCCACTTAGTTTCTTTTCGAGCTTTCATAAACTTACAGCTCTAGTGCATCTGTTGCATGGCACACTACTGGAATCAGGATCTTTGTCGTCAGCCACCTCTTTGTCGTCGGCTAGCTGACGGCAAAGAAGGTGTTTGCCGTCATCCATCAGTTTGCCGTCAGCTAGCCGACAGCATAGAATCTTTGTCGTCGACTAGCAGACGGCAAAGATGATGGGTGGCGGACTGTAAGAATGACCTAACGGTCAGATTCTTTGCCGTCAGCTAGCCGACGGCAAAGATTCTGGCCGTTTTAACGGTCGTTCCCCCCGGCCCCACCCCACGTGCCCCACCTCACCTCACCCTCCCCTCTCTCTCTCTCTCTCTCCTAGCCCTCACCTCAACCGCGCCGCCGCCCCGACCCACTGCCCCCGACGCCCCGAGCTCTGCCCCGCCCCGTCACCGCCTCCTCCTCGCCTCGCTCGCCGCCCCGACCCCCTGGCCCTGCTGCCGCCATGACCCCCTGC